>NW_028270167.1:14323608-14633344 GCF_037043375.1 Chiloscyllium plagiosum | reverse complement strand
CTTTTCCTTGTTATCAGGGGTACGATACTTTGTCTCACTGTTTGTTGTGTCTCTTCTGTCAGTCCATTGTTCCTGAGTGTGCATTCTAGTGCTGCTAGGAAGTCTGCTGTCTTGGCGTCCCTGTGGTTGTAGTTGAGTCCCTTGGCCAACATTGTTCTTTCCGTGTCTGTGAGCTGTCTGTGGGAGAGGTTTCTAATCCAGGAGTGTGTTGTGGTGTCCTCTCTGTTGTGTGTTAGTTTGGCCATTTTTTCTTTTAGTGCCGTTTTTTGCGGTGTGTGGTCCTGTTCTGTCCTACGGTGATGGCCTGTCCTATGGTCCGGGTCCATTCCTGATTGGTGGTTTTTGAAATTAACGATTTTTGGCGCGCAATTTCTTGTCTGTATTTGTGTAGTCTGTTGTGTGCGTCTGTAATCATTACCTGGATCATCCTGGTGTTCACTGGTGGTCTGTATCTGACACATGGAGGATGTCACCTAGACAGGGGATGAAACGTCTGCAACATAAATTCCCAGCTCGGCGAACAGAACCACAACAAAGAGCACCCGAGCTACAAATCTTCCCCCAAACTTTAAACTTCAAAAGTGCGAGCTTCCAAACTACCATGCCATATAAACAGGAATAAGCTATTCAGCATCTCAAGTTAGCCCTCCCATTCAATTAGACAAAGTCAAAAGTCACACAACACCAGGTTACAGTCGCCAGGTGAAATGAAGGTGCAGCACTCGGAAAGCTTGTGATTTCAAATAAACCTGTTGGACTATAACCATGTGTCGTGTGACTTCTGACTTTGTCCATCCCAATCCCACACTGGCGCCTCCACATCAATTAGACATGGCCAAGTTGAACTCAGTCCCATTTACCCACTTTGCTTCATATCCATTGATTCCCTCAATTTCCAAAGTTCTAGCAATCTAAAGCTCCTGGAATGTTATGGTGTAGTGATAGTGTCTCTACCTCTGAGCCAGAGGACCTGCTCCTGATATACATTATATCACATCTGAGCATGTTGATTAAAAATAACTAAGATTTAAATTCCATGCAATTTTGGATAGAGAGGACCAGGGTTTGTCTAGCAAGGTGGTAATGTCCCTATTTCTGAGCCAAGAGGCGTGGGTTCAACTCACACTTGATTCAGGGGCTTGTCAAAACATATCAGAACAGGTTGATTAAAAATATCTACCCAATTACCACGATGTTTTGTGCTAAAAATGCAGATGCTGATTTCACGCTGAAATGAGCCAGCTCTAATTTAATGGCATTACTGTGAATTGCTACATGACAGAACACAACTACTCTGTATATAAGATTTTTAATCCTTCTCTATACACTTCAATGTGATCACTTCTAAACTATCTAAACTTAATGGAATATTTAGGAATCTATGACTAATTGGATTCCTTTGCGATAAAGACAACATTTCATGTGGGGCCTTGATTATTGTTATATCTACACTGGCTTTTAGTAACATTGTGTACATAGAGTTGTATAGTCATACAGCACGGAAACAGACCCCTTGGTCCAATTCGTCCATGCCAACCAGATATCCTAAACTGATCTAGTTCCATGTGCCAGCACTTGGCCCACATCCCGCTCAACCCTTTCCTATTCGTGTTCCCATTCAGATGCCTTTTAAATGTTACAATTTTACCAGGCTCCACCACTTCCTCTGGCTGCTTATTCCAAATACACACCACTCTGCTTGAAAAAGTTGCCCCTTAGGTCACCAAAATTTCTACAAGTCTCTTGTCATCAAGAAAGCATGAATACTCAAATACAGAACACATTATTTCAACTTTTTCCACAGTGATATCCAATGGCTACAGCTTTGTCCACTCACTTAGTCTGTCTATGTCCCACCCAACAAGGGTGAAATGTTAAGGTTATTTTAATATTTCCTTTTCCAATCTTGTCATGGTATAAATTCAGTGAGTGCCTGCATCCTCCGAGACTCACCAGTTGACTGAAGGATATTTCCAATTAGCCATCTCAAACAAATTCAACTAGATGGCATAGTGGCTCAGTGGTTGGCACTGCTGCATCACAGCACCAGGGATCTGGGTTCAATTCCAACCTTGGGCAACTGTCTGTGTGGAGTTTGCACATTCTCCCCATGTCAGCTTGGGTTTCCTCCGGGTGCTCCAGTTTCTCCCACAGTCCAAACATGTGCAGGTTAGGTCAATTGGTCATGCTACATTACCCATAGTGTTCAAGGATGTTAGGTGCATTAGTTGGGGTAAATATAGGGGAATGGGTTTGGTTGGGTTACACTTCAGAGGGTTGGCGTGGACTTGTTGGGCCGAAGGGCCTGTTTCCACACTGTAGGGATTCTATTTTTGAAGAACAAAAGTTTGTATTTGCTGAAGGGTTTTTTTTCTGTTTCAAGTTATACATTCCCTGTCTTCTCTGACACCTTAGGCATTTACAAACCATGATTAAAATGTTGCTATATTTTGTAATTAATTGTATTTAAGTTACATCTTTCATTTTATTAGTTGCAGTTTACATTCCCATTTATAACTCAGCATTCCCATTTATAACTCACTTAGTACTCTGGAAGAACAGTATTTGTTGTGTTGCTCAATTAGCAAAACAAACTACTACTTTTGAAAATAACCAGCAATGCATGTGGTCCTTACAGAGGTGTGGAAATGGTGAAGGGAGACATTGTTCTGCACTGTTACCTGGATAAACAATTGGGTAGCTGAAAGACAAGAGCAGCCCAAGGGACTCTCACAAGCTGCCTGACAATTAACAGTGATGAGCCTGTGGTCCTCAAGCAGTGTGACAGACAGATGAAGTTAGCTTGAAGAAAAATAACTCCCTGACCCCGATCTACTTCTGCACCAGAGGTGGAGGAGTAATTGATGTCAAGTTGCAAAATAATTCCACAGCATAATAAGAGCAATAAAAAAAATATAATTATACCATAACTGTGGTGACAAAGGATTAAAGCTGAATCTTGACTCTCAGGTTAACCTCTAGTTTTAGTATTCTATAGCAAAGTGCCTGCATAGCAAGCCAAGACACTTTTTTAAATAGGAGGCCATAAAGATTTTAAGTAGTTAATAAGCCACACTTGAATCAAGACCTACGTGATCCTGAAATCCTCTGGAGAATGTATCCTCCTCAATCAGATAAATGAAATAAAGCCTGCTATTGGACTACTAATGAGATATGCCCTGATTTGAAAGTGCATAAGCTTTGAACAGTTCAAAGCTGTACTTGAAATTTCAGTGAAGGCACATCTTAGAGGGATTTGTGGTGCGGTGGTAAGGTCCCTGCCTCTGAACCAGGTAGTCCATTAAAATAGTTTTGAAAACATTGTCTTGCCTTGATTTTTAGTCTTCGAGATGTACAGCCCAGAAACAGACACTTCAGTCCAACTCATCCATGCCGATCTGATATCCCAAATTAATCTAGCCCCATTTCCCCACTTGGCCCATAGCCATCTAAACCCTTCCTATTCATGTATCCATCCAGATGCCTTTTAAATACTGTAATCGTACGAACCTCCACCACTTCCTCTGGCAGCTTATTCCATACATGCACCACCCTTTGCATGAAAATGTTGCCCCTTTTAACTCTTTCCCGTCTCACCCTAACCTATACGCTCTAGTCCTGGACTTCCCCACCTCAGGGAAAAGACCTTGTCCATTTACCCCATCCATGCCCCTCATGATTTTATAAACCTCTATAAGGTCACCCCTCAGCCTTCAATGCTCCAGAGAAATTAACCCCAGCCTATTCAGACTCTCCCTATAACCCAAGCCCTCCAACTCTAGCAACATCCTTGTAAATCTTTTCTGAACCCTTTCCCTGAACCTATTTATTGCCTTTCTCTTAAAATGATTTGTTTTTTTTTGTTTGCATGGTTTAAAAAACGCATAAAATCAGCTTAGTTTTGCAAATGATTTTGAATGTTGCCAATGATGCAGCACATTCACTCAACAGCTGATGTTTCCCAACCTAATCATTGTAGTTCTCATGAATTTCCACAAGTTGACACATTGAAAATAAAACACTTTCCAAGCCCACCTTCCCCACAGCCAACTCGCAACAAATGGAACTCATAAAAAAAATGTAAATGATTAATAGTGCTGTGAATACTTTGGAAAATGAGCCCTAATGTTTTGGCCATGGTTCAATTATAGAGAACCATTGTAGAATGTACATATTGCTGTCATAATTGAATGCAGGCAAGTTCATCAGCCTGTTCAAACTGGCATTGACAGTGTAATTTGTAAGGACTCAATATTCTCAGTCTAAGGTGTTTCTGTGGGAAACTGTGACTAATTTTGGTCTCACATCCATCAGTGTCTCCATTGTTGATAGCCATTGAAAGGTCTCTGTCTCCATATGGATCACTACAGATGTGAAATGTCCCATGCATCGCCATTGAGAGGTCAGAGGTTCACTGTACCACATTGCCAAGCAATTCCAACTCAATCGCCAAACATTTTATGAAAGCCTTTTTTTTAAGCAATCACCTCTCTTCTAAAGATGTGCAGATGAGGCAGAGTGGCCATGCTAAGTTGCCTATAGTGTGCAGGGATGTGCAAGGTAGGTGAATTAGCCATGGGAAATGCAGGGTTACAGGGATTGGGTGAGGGCGAGTTGTAGGTCTAAGTGGGATGCTCTTCAGAAAATCAGTGTGGAATTGATGGGCCGAATAGTCTGCTTCCACACCGTGGGAATTCCATGATTCTATGATAAAAGCAAAACTCATTAGGACCAATCTGTTGTTGGTTCAGCAGAGAAATGCCTGAGGTACACACCCTGGGTGATTGCTTCTGTTGGAGGCAAGGAGTGGAGGGAGGTGAATTGAATAATGTGTATAATTCTCCTTTGCTCTCTGAAACAATAGTGGTTTTTAATTTATTTTGTTATTTTTCCCTGGTGTTTCTCTGAGCCATTTCTGTGAAGTCCACTTTAAAACTGACCCATGGCAATATTCTTTAGGTGAAAGGAAAGAAAAAGTTACTAACACTTGCAAGGTCTGGGGGAATAGGCTAGCAGCGCATATTCAGTATGTAAGTTAGCTCACTGAGCTTGAAGCTGAGCAAGCTAAATTACATATTTATCATCAACCTGAGCTATAAATCTTCTCAAAAATCACTCGCACATATTCATGCACACACACACATCCAAGGAAGAAAGAAAGAGAAAAAGAAGGAAAAGAAGTTGTAAATTATAAAGTTAAAAATGATTAGTAGTGGGTGGCACGGTGGCTCACAGCGCCAGTGACCAGGTTCGATTCCTGCCCTGGGTAACTGACTGTGTGGAGTTTGCACATTCTCCCCGTATTTGCGTGGGTTTCCTCCGGGTGCTCCGGTTTCCTCTCACAATCCGAAGATGTGTAGGTTAGGTGAATTGGTCATGCTAAATTGCCCATAGTCAGGGGTGAGTATGGGGAACAGGTTACTTTTCCGATGGTTGGTATGGACTTGTTGGGCCAAAAGGCCTATTTCCATACTGTAGGGAATATAATATAATCTAAATCCACAACACCAGGTTATAGTCCAACAGGTTTATTTGGGAAGCAGTAGCTTTCGGAGCACTGCTCCTTCATCAGGTGGTTGATTAAGGAGTACCTGTTGAAGGAGCAGCACTCCAAAAGCTAGTGCTTCCAAATAAACCTGTTGGACTATAACCTGGTGTTGTGTGATTTTTAACATTGTACACCCCAGTCCAACACCGGCACCTCCACATCGTAAATAATAAAGTACTTGAAATGAAATACATTGGTGTTAATTCACATGAATTGGAGAAGCCAGTAAGGTAATGTCGAGCAGAACAGGAGCTCAGATACAGAGAATTGCTGGTGATGGGGATATAGTTGTAAATTAGGAATTGGTTCCCTTCATGGGCAAAATCAGGATTCTTTTCAGAAATCAGTGCAAAGACTGTGCCTTTTTGTTTTTGTGCTTGTTTTTCAAAGTTGTGGACTGAAATGGGGATGAACTATTTTAAAACCGGTGCTTTAATGAAGATGTTTTCAAGAGTAAGTAACCTAAGATTCATGGCAAGAATTGTAAATAACTGTTTGAAAAAACAGTACTTGAAGTGGTTGCAGATGAACTGGGCCTGAGGGATTCTGTATTCAGATGAAGCTGTAGTTGGCACAAGAACTTGACAGAAATGTTGGCATGACAACACATGGGAACACAAATTTGAGCACAGCTGACAGCAGATTGCCATGACCTTCCCTTCCTTATCAGCATTCTGCAGCGACCATTCCTTCTGAGACACCGTGGTCCACTCTTCTGTCACTCTCAACATCTCCCCACATTCCCACAGCACCATTCCATAATTGCAGTAGGTGTCATGTTTGTCCATTTATTTCCTCCCTCCTCACTTTCCAAGACCCCGGGCACACCTCCCAGGTGAAGCAGCACATCATTCAGTCTGATCTACTGTATTGGCTGCTCACAATGCAGTGTGCTGTACAGTGGAGAAACGAATCATCGCATCAAACACCTACCACTGCGTTCCCTGGCCAACATTTCTGTCTCAGGCTTGCTGCAGTGCTCCAGTGAGGCCCAATACATGCTAGAGGAACAACACCTCACCTTTGCTCATGTTCCTTTCAAAACTCAGGAGTCTACATTGAGATTTCAGAACATGATCACCTTTCTCCATGTCAGTTACTCCCACTTACATCTCTAGGTTCTTTTTCTTTTATCCACTCACAGCATAAGGGCATTGTTGGCTAGGTTAGCATTTATTGCCCATTGCAAAGGGTATTTAAGAGTCAACCACATGGCAGTTTCCTTGTGATGGCTTTTTTTGACGATCAACAATGGTTTCATGGTCATCATCAGACACTTAACAGCAGATTTTTATTGAATTCAAATTCCACAATCTGCCACGGTGAGATTCGAACCCAGGTCCCCAGATCATGACCTGGATAATTGGATTAATGGTCCACTAGGCATTGTCTTCTCACTCCTTGCACAGACAACCTATTTTCAACTCTTCACACTTCTCATTAGTACTTTATCTGGCATTTATCTCTCTACTGGCTTATCATTAGCTCTCACTTTGTTTGCCTATCCCCTTCTTCTCTCTCAGATCTGTCTCCATGCACTCAATTCTCTGCCATCCACTGCCCCCCACCTTGTATCAGTATAAATGCCACCTTTTCCGAGGTATCTTCAGTTCGTCAAAGGGTAATTGGATTTGAAACATTAATTCTATTTTTCTCCCTACAGATGCTGCCAGACCTATTGTGTTTCTTCAGCACTCCATGTTTTTGTTTGTGTTAGTGAATCTTGATGCTGTTGTGCAATGTTCATCCATCTATTACAAAGTGAGAGTGTGAGTAAGGCTAGTAATATATACATTTCATTGGATGTTTAAAACAGTTCAGTACAATGGCTGATTAGAATTGTTACTATACCCTCTTCCAACCAGTCAATCATCCAGATTGTTTGTATCATTTCTACATATTCTGTGGTTATATGAAATTTAAGAGGGGACCATTAAATTCAGACAGGTAGTAGAGTAGGCCCAGCTCCAATTTGCCTTTATCATTAAGTCTGCGGTTCAATATATTCCACAGTAATCTTGTGACATACTGTACAGATGTCATGAAGTAAACATTATTGCCTTCAATATGTTGCAGAAACATGGGTTGAAGTTATATGGTACAGTCAGTCCTTGAGGGAGAAAGGAATAGAAGGGCGCACTGATAGAATTATGGGAAGCAGCAGGGCAGAAGGATGTTGTGAAGTACAAATGTTAGTATAGATGATTTGAGAAAAAAAATGATCTGTTTTTGTGCTGTAGATTTTTCATATTTCTCTGTAATACTATTGTATTGCTGCCAAATATTGACTGACGTCTTCACTCTCTGTTGTCAAAATAAATGGATAAAACGTGTTCTAAAACAGTGGAGGCACTGCATGTATTATGTTTTAATACTGGTGAGAAATGATGTACAGTCAGGGAATATTACTATCATGTTGTGTGATAAAGGTATAATTCGAGTCAGGAAAGTGAGCTTTCATCCTGTTAGAGGCATTAGATGATTTTTATTTTAATTCTGCAAGCGAATTGAATTCACCATGGTAGGATGGATGTTCAACAATGATGAGTCAGAATACAGAACGGAGGTAGAAGGCTTTATGCCGTGGTGCTATGATAACAACATCTCTCTCAATGTAGGCAAACTCAGAAATAAACTGACCGTTGACTTCAGGAATAAATGAGGAGGACATGCCTCCACCTACATCGACAGAGCTGAGCTGGAGAGGGTTGAGACGTCAAGTTCCTAGGGGTGACAATAAACAACAATCAGTTCTGGACTTGCCACGTAGATGCAACGGTCAAGAAAGCACAATGCCTCTTTTTCCTCAGGCAGCTTAGGGAATTTAGCATGTCCATAAGGACCCTCACCAACTTCTACAGAAACACCATAGAAAGCATACCATCCAGGGGTATATTGACCTGGTACGTCAACTGCTCTTCCCAGGACTATCAAAAGGTTACATAAGGTTGCACAACCCAGACGATCACGGAAGCCAAACTCCCATCTATGAACTCCATTTACACTTCTTGTTGCTGTGGAAAGGCTGCCAAAATCATCAAAGATCCATCCCGCCCTGGTAATGTTCTCCTACAATCTCTTCCATCAGGCAGAACATACAGAGGTTTGAACACATGCACCAGCAGGTTCACAGACAGCTTCCTCCCTCTGTTATTAAACTGCTGAGTGGACTCTCTAACTTCAAGTAATGATAATCTTGCTTTGCACACTTCCTGTGCAATTCAACCTGCACACCTCACTGTGTCTAAGCATCCTTTGATCTGTACCTCCTTGTTTGCTGTGATCTGCCTGTACTGCTTGCAAAACAAAGCTTTTCACTGTTCTTAGGTACATGTGACTACAATAAATCAAATCTAATCTAATCAAAATCCTCCAAAGGCAGTTTACTCCTCAACCCTTGGCCTTATGCTTGGACGTTCCCTTTCCATATAATGGTGTCCATTCTTCTTGAAGAATCATGCCTGCTTTGATATATTAACAATTCTAATCAGCCATTGTACTGAACTGCTTTAAACATCCAATGAAATGAAAAGTTTGTCCCCTCCAACAAGCTGCATAATCACAGGAAATTAAGTCATGCAAGTTTTATGCCAATGCAAAGAAACTGAATCTGGCATTGATAGAAATGGTTCATATTCAGAGCAGTGATAACTGATCTGGGTACTTATAATTAGTCATGCAACTTCTTTTTCAAAGATTAGTTATTTATTCAAATCGGTCAAGCATTATTTACTCAAAATAAGAGTGAAAACAAAGAAAGCCTTCTACCAGGGTTGTGAATATTCCTTAATTGATACATGTTGTCAGCATTGCTCTCAATTATCACATTTTCTCTGCCTTCCATTGTTTTCCTCAATCTATTTGAAAAGCTTGCTCCATCAGGTTATGGTGTAAGTGTACGAAAGGAGAAACGATCCCTATCTTTCACTGCTTTTCGTATTTGCACATAACCAAAGTGCAGCCTGAGGAAGTGCAGCCCTCACTTCCTTGGCTGACTTGTTCAACTGCTTTAAATTCCTCCAAATTTGGAGTAAATTCATTAAAGACTCATTAACCAATATTAAGGCACATTTTAGTTTCTAGCTGCACCTCACTTTCCGTTTCAAAGTGTCAAGAGGATGATGGCTTTGTTGGTTATTTAGTGGACTTGCCTACGACACGAATAGTATTTTAGGTAAATGTGTAAATGCTGGCAGAATTCTGTTCAGCTCACCAGCTGAGAGATAGGATGCTCAGACCTTTTGGAAGTCCACAGTACTTTAAAAGACAAAGATAATTTCAGTGGAGATTAATCATCTTATTTTGAAAGGTTCATAATTTTTGCTGGAGTTAAAGATTTTCATGCATTGGCATATTTTACTGGGTCCAGGAAGAATCTTGCGAGAATTTCTGATGCAGAGACTATGGACCATTTGCCCTTCCAAGGTAGACAAATGTAGGCACTACTTGTTCAAGTACCCTCACAGTTGTCTATCTGCCTCTGCAGATCCCACCTCTCCCAGCAAAGATATTGGTCAGACATCACTGCAAGCCTTCTGATTGGTATCTCCCACTTCATGGGTCTTTATACTGTCATTTATTGGGATGGGTTTTCAGAGACACCTTCTCAATTCACCATCTCCATGGAGATTATGAGTGATGTTCCACCATAACCACTTTGATATTGCCCCCAACCCTTGATTCAATTATGCTGTGTCACTTGGCTGAAATGTCCCAGCCTACAGAGGTGGATTGAAGATAGGGCCAGGGCCAGAAGTGGAAAGAAATGCACTAAACCTTGATGAAGGCAGGGTCAGTATGACAGAAGCCTCCCAGAGGAATACTTAATTAAACCCATTATTGAGCCAACTGAGGGAGAGATGTCATCTTTACCAGTTCTCTGTCGAACAGTGACTGAGCCCTCCCCACTGACATTTGAGCCAGAAATTAATGGAGACCGCCACAAGGCAACAGACTGGAGTAAATCATCTCCTCTTTGTCACCTCAGTACAGATCCACTGGGATACCACAATATAACTCATGCTGCAGAGATGCCCCTCAACACCAGGTCCATGACCCATAATTAAAGCCAATGTCGGTGGTGACAGTTTCGTTTTTGTATTTTTTTAATGGGATGTGGGCTTCACTGGCAAGGCCTGCATTTGTTGCACATCCCATTTGCCCGTGAACTGAGCGCCTTGTTGGGCAGTTTCAGAAGACAGTTACGAGTCCACCATACTGCAGTAGGTCTGGAGTCACAGTAGGTTAGACCAGGTAAGAATGGCAGATTTCTTTCCCCAAGTTAAACTTAATAAGCAAATACAACATATACACATTCCTTGGAACTCAGCAAATGAATTCAAATACATTCGAAAAATGACAAAGTCACAGAACTGCAATGTCAGAAGTAATATCTGTCCAGTTTACACATTTTTAAATAATGGTTTCAGGATCACCAACAATTCTAGATTTTATCAATCAGATTTAAGTTCCATCAGATGCCATAGTGGGATTTGAACTCACATCCTCAAGGCATTGGTCTGGGCTTCTGGTTTACTGATTCAGTGACATTGTCAGCATGTCACTGCTTGCCCTAACAAAGCTTCTGCAAAGTTCATTGTGCAATTTGGGTTCACTGTTGCTAACATCCTTTGTTTGATAGCTCTGGACAGGTTTTGAAATCTGTAAGGGAATCAAGGGTTATGGGGAAAAGGCAGGAAAGAGGAATCAAAGATTTTCAGATCAGCTATGATCTCATTGAATGGTCAGTGGACTCATGAGCTGAATGGGCTACTTCTGCCCCTGCATCTTATGGACTATGTTTTACAAACATTCATTCTCCACATGAGAGACTAGAAATAGTGGTTACAGCACAGATGACTGAGGAAGGTAATAGCAGTCAGAACTGACATTGCAGATGTCCATTTTTCTAGAGGTATCATTGGATAGGAATCAGAAGAATCGCTGATCTTGTATTCACCCTAATCAAACTGTTGCACTTCCCTAAATGTTCCCTTGAGTGAGATCAACAAACTCAGCAGAGATGAAGAATTTAAACTAGTGTAGTGTTTGGCTAAACTAGATGGTGCCTTTATCCATTAGGCTTTATGTTGGTCTTCTTGACACAATGGGCAGGTTCATTTGAGTTACCATATTAAGATCTCATAACCAAGGTCACTGGCATACAGTTACATAGTAAATCCTTACTTATAGAAAAATAATTCCAAAATTTCATTTCCTGGAATTCCATGAGAGTACTCTGGTGATTATACACTATCGTCTCATGTGCTTTTCTGCCAAATTGGAAAACTAGTGGTCTTATACAAATGAGTTGTTATTTAATGAAGTCTTAGGGATCATGAGGCCAAGTGGAGTTGTGATATAAAAATCAGCCATGATCTTTTAATATTGGAGCAAACTTGAAGGACTATAAGGTAAATTCCTGCTCCTATTATTTTTGTTTTTATGTTATACCATTGTTTTACAATTACTTATTAAGTCAAACTGTGATGCCGCACAATTTTCTACTATTTTGGCCATCTTACTTAAACATAGAATCTCATTGGGTTTTCCTCAACATTGATGAAAGACCCTGTTTCTCTGATCCACAGAAAGACAGTGATCAACCCTCACCTACAAATGTAATTGCACCATCATTCATATGCAATTAGGAACAGCAAAAACATACTTAATGCCAAGATGTAATCACCCTCATTGAAATATTATTTTAATTTAAATATTGGTACAGTTCCAATGGTAAATATTTACAAATTCTCAAGTTTAACTTAATAAGCAAATACAACATATACCCGTTCCTTGGAATTCAGCAAAAGAAATTCAAACACATTTGAATAATGACAAAATCACAGCACTACAATGTCAGAGACCAGTAGTATCTGTCCAGTTTACACATTTTTAAATAATTGACTCTATGGGGGAATGCTATGTATTGACTTGGAAGGTGCTCAAAAGGGGTGATTTTATTTTTAAGGATGCAGTTCAGATTAAATTCCAGGTGTAAAGGTCTGTGATTGTTTTTCATAATCAGTCACCAATCGAAGCTGTTTAGTGGGTGATTTATGGTGTTATGGTACTAACACATGACAGGCTCAGGAAAATATTGCCACACGGGGAAAACAGCAAACAAATCTGTGCCAACTACTTGTGATCACCAAGGGCAGGTGAGAGACCCATCGCTTGGACTCAGTGCCTGACCAAAGGACCTGAGAGCCACCTCACCCACCTTTGCCACTGACCCATTCCTCCTGTGACCTCACCCTCCAAAAGCCCCTCTGACCATGACTGAACCTTGGCCTAGATTGCTACTTGATCTGCTGCAGCTCAGACATAGCTATAAATTGTCGTATGATTAAAAAGAAAAGAGGGATGTTCAAGAGGCAAGTATTAGAGGAGTATAAGAGGATATTGGAGGATATGAGGTGTGGTGGTATAAGAGAAAAAGACAGGACAGGCCATGAAGTTTCTGTAACCAAGGATGAGATCATGTCAGTCTTAATGTTTGGTCTCTGAATTCAGGAAAGAGGAAAAATCCCTATATTCACATGTTCCGTTGCCCTGGGAACCCATACCCCGCCCTGCAAAAGGATGTGATTCAGTGATGAAGTGACATTAATGCTGTGTTTCAATTCAGAAGCTGGGTGAATGTTTTGCCTCTTGAAGAACCTTAATCTTCAATTAGGAATTTAATTCAAAAATGTGCTCGTGCACTAGAAGAAAGAATGATGTTGCTGTTCTTGGTCTAAGCATTGCATTTACTTTACTGGCATTGGTTCCCTTACGAGTAAGTGTTTTTTTTCTTATTGGAAGTAAATGCAACTTTTATCCACTGCTAATGCTCTATGGCAGTGGTACATATTCTGTAATTTGCCAGAACTAATGCCACATTTAAAGAGCTAAATTCACTTTCTGATTGCTTGGGGTTCAGACTAAATCAACACAAGACCCCTTACGACTCAGCAAGATCAACGCAAATGAGAAACTCAAGAGGGAGGTTAACTCCAGTTTCCTCTGGTGTGGTAAAACATATTTGCATCGTGAAATATGATCTAAGCATAATTATATGCCAACATATATCTTCTGATGAAAGATCATGGGCCTGTATGTTGGCTTTCTCAAAATGTTACTCTCTGTTTATTTGTGTAAACAGAATGTGCCTTCAGGCTCATTTTTCATGAAGTTACACAGGCCAACCTGTGCACTAGATGTAAATATGCAAATGTGTACTGTTCTCCATTATTCAAAGAAAGGTGTCTCCATTTTATTTGTTCTCTGGAGAAACCGCAGTTCCAGTGTTAGGTGTGTGAATGTTGCAGTGTACAATAAAAATGTAAAACGTTCAAGGAAATATGTTGTAAATCCTTTTATGGGATAACTTTAGCAAAATGGCCAAGAAAGGGGAAATTGCATTTTCTGACTGTACTAACATTTTAACTAAAATGATCAGAGGAATTTCTTCCTTATGTGAAGTGACTGATGCACTGTCAGCAAGTAAACCAAATCACAAAGAGAAACTATAGTGAACTGAATGTGAAGAAATTCCGATTGAGTTGAAGACGAGAAGCTGACCTTCATATTAGATTTGGATGGTTAACAATTCTTTTCAGTGAACATTATCTTTATACAAATATAAACTGGGATCATATTCTGTCTGTCAACTCATCCCCTTACATCACTACAATGACTCAGTGCTCCTTTGGATGGAACTGTGGACAATGGGCTCAGAGCAATGGATGGTCTGTGGAGAATTAACCTGACACTTACACTGCAGCAACACTCTGAGCAGACTCGAGGTTCCCTTTTGTTTGTTCATCTGTTGTGTCAGGGGAATTCTAACAGAAACCAGAACTGCATTGGGTCGAGAAGGTTATCAACTTCATGTCACATTTAGCTTGGAGTCTCACCATGATCTCAACTCTCCTCAGTCACCTGTGGCAAAACAGATGGCACTATATTCATTCAGAGTCAGAAGGGCATTTCACTTATGAGTCAGACTGATTGTAATATCAATCTTAATTTTAGAATGACAATTTTAAATGTATCAATAGAAACCTGATAAGCAAGTTGAAAGTTTGCCATACTAACATGCTTAACAATGCCTGCATAGTGTGTGCCATACCAGACTGAAGAGTGTGTATTTTATAAATATCAGTATTTGCTGCCTCTTGCTACTTCAGTTGGGGCTGCATGGTTTATTAGCTCCCTTCTTGTATTTCTGTCTTTGGTTTCTGGTGGTGGGGAGATTTAGTTGCAGAGATTCACAACACATTTTCTTCCTCTTTCTCACCACATGGTTGTCAAGTGTGACTGAGGAGCAGCTACATTATGTGTGCTGTCCCTAAGTGGCCCTAGTATCTGTTCCTGCTCAATGTCTCGAAGCCTCCAAGGTGATGTCTGCAATCACTCATTTCGCTTCGGAGCGTCACCTGTTTTGATCAGAGGTGTCAACACAGAGTAAAATCCGAGCCGTGAGAAGTTTTTTTGTTTGCAGAATATCAATTACGTACCCAAGGTATTGCTTGATCCCAGAATTATAAATGTGAGTAAAAGCAGAAGGTTGCATTCATCAGACAGGATCTGGTCTGTGTGTTCTTTACTGATTGCTTTGCTATCAATGAGAGTCAGCTGTGGCTCAGGTGGTCTCTCCTCAGAGTCAGGAATGTGAGGTGCAAGTATAATACCAAAAACTTTAGCACAAAACTCTTTGGTAGGCAGGTAGACCTGAAGAGGTGCTCCACTGTCAGGGGTACTGTCATACAAGTGAAATGTTAAACCCATGTCAATCCTCAGGTAGACATAATAGGTCTTGTGATATGGATCCAAAGAAGATTTTTTAAATGGTGGGAGATTGGGAAGCATTAATGCCCAAAGGGCATTGGGTGACCTTGCTTTATTAATCTCTGAAAGCTAACATACCAGTACAACAAGCAGTTAGGAGGGCAAGTGGTCTGTTGGTCTTATCGCAAGAGGAAAACAGAAATAAAGATATCTTGCTTCAGTTGTATAAAATCTTGTTGAAACTAGACCTGCAGTATCTAGATTAGATTCCCTACAGTGTGGAAACGGGCCCTTTGGCCCAACAAGTGCACACCGGCCCTCCGAAGAGTAACCTGCCCAGACCTCTATGTTTACCCCTGACTTGGCAATTTAGCATGGTCCATACACCTGACCTGCACATCTTTTGGATTGTGGAGGTAACTGGAGGAAACCCATGCAGACACGGGGAGAATGTGCAAATTCCACACAGACAGTCGCCCAAGGCTGGAATCAAACCTGGGTCCTTAGCACTGTGAGGCAGCAGTGCTAACCACTGAGCCACCATGTTGTATGCAATTTTGATTGTCCTCAACTAAGGAAGGACATACATTCCATTGAGGAAGTGCAGTAGATAGGCATGAGACTAATTCCTTGGGGACTAGCATTTTACAATGAGGAGACTGGGCCTTTACTGTCTGGAATTTAGAAGAATAAGACATTATCCCATTGAAGCACACAAAATTCTGAAAGGATTCAACAGGGTAGGTGCAGAAAACCCAGGTATACAGGTTGAGAATCAGCAGGCATAGTCTTTCAACAAGTGAAAAGCCTCTAAGGAAGGGATGAGGAGCAATTTCCTCACTTAGAAGGCAGCAAATCTTTGGAATTCTCCACCCTGGATGGCTGTGGGATATCAGTCACTGAGAATTAAGACAGTGACCATTATGTTTCTACATACCAATGACGGAGGAATTACCAGTGACAAGAGGGCAGCACAGTGGTTCAATGATTAACACCGCTACCTTGCAGTGCCAGGGACACCAGTTCGATTCCACCTTCAGGCGACTTGCTGGGTGGAGCTGCATATTCTCTCTGTGTCTTCATTGGCGTCATTCAGGTGCTCTGATTTCCTCCCAGAATTCAAAGACGTGCAGGTTAGGTAGAAAGGCCATGCTTAAATTGCCCATAGTATCCAGGGATGTGCAGGCTGGTGGATTAGCCATGGAACTGCAGAGTTATAGGGTAAGGGCGTGAGTCTGGGTAAATGCCCTTCAGAGGGTCAATGTGGACTTGATGGGGCGAATGGCCTTCTTCCATCCTGTAGAGATTCTATAATCAAAGGAGATGGTGATACTGGAGGGAAAACAGCATTGAGCTAGATAATCAGCCATGATCTGGTTGAGTGGTAAAGGAGGACTGAGGTGCTGAATATCTCATTCCTGTTAATATATAAGAATAGCAGAATTTTTCCAGATATCTTGGCCAATATTCATTCCTCAACCAATGTTAAAAATGGGTAAACTCGTCATTTCCCCTTTGCTGTTTGTAGGTATTTGCTTCACACAACTTGGCATAAAAGTACTGCAGTGACAACATTTCAAACTGCTTCATTGGTTGTTGTTGCTGTAAAGTGGTTTGGTACATTGAGGTAGTCCAGAAATGCACATCTTTCCTGTTCCTCTTCATTCATGCTGCATAGTTGGTTTTCTTCAGTTATTGTTGGAGTGGGTAAAACAAGCCTCATCTGCTCTGTAGTTGTGTCAATGTTTAAAAATGTGCAAATCAAGATGGGTAAAGATCTGCAACTTAGAGTCATAGAGTCATAGAGATGTACAGCACTGAAACACACCCTTCGGTCCAACTTGTCCATGCCAACCAGATATCCCAATCTAATCTAGTCCCATTTTTCAGCACTTGGACCCTTCCTATTCATATATCCATCTAGATGACTTTTAAATGTTGCAATTGTACCAGCCTCCACCACTTCCTCTGGCAGCTCATTCCATACACGCACCAACTTCTGCATGAAAAAGTTGCCCCTTAGGTCTCTTTTATATCTTTCCCCTCTCACCCGAAGCCTATGCCCTCTAGTTCTGGACTCCCACACCCCAGGGAAAAGACTTTGTCTATTTATCCTATCCATGGCCCTCATGATTATATAAACCTCTATAAGGTCACCCTTCAGCCTCTGTGCTCCAGGGAAAACAGCCCCAGCCTGTTCAACCTCTCCCTATAGCTCAAACCCTCCAACCCTGGCAACATCCTTGTAAGTCTTTTCTGAACCCTTTCAAGTTTCACAAAATCCTTCCAATAGGAAGGTGACCATAATTGCAAGCAATATTCTAAAAATGGCCTAACCAACTTGGTAATAAAGCCGGCAGATTTTTCCAAGCCCTGGGGAACATATGAATTTGACCAAAGAAGTAAAACTGCAATGATATTCAATTCATCAAGCTGACCTTGTTGTCAATTGCAGGGAAGCCGTTTCTCAGCTGTGGTTGATCTAGCAGGAACTGGGAGGAAATCGAGTTTATAATTATAATTCCGCGAGAAATGTTTTATTTTAATAGGAATCACAGAAGAAATGGCATGAGTAGTAATGGCAGCCTTCCCAGTTTCATGTCTATGAACACCTTGGGTTTTACAGCTCAACATGTGAGATTGCTTCAAAAATGAAATCACAATTGATTTGAAGGCTATACAAAGGTTGAAGCTTTTGTGGGGAAACGAGTGGTGGAAACTAGGCAAAGACCAAATCAAGAAGGCTTACACAATGAGAAAAAGTGGAAAGCAAAGTGCAGTTGCAGTTTATTGGTTATTTTTCTGTACTCTTTCTGTATTACGCAATTGCATTTGGAGGTCTCTCTGGAAAAGCTTGTGATCATGTATAGTGTTCAAAATCAAAACATTGATTTATTCTAAATGGTTGAATATTTTCAGTGAAAAACTGATTCAAGATATTTTGGGAACAGCCCAAAAAAAGTGTGAACTGCTTGGGGGTAAAGCAAAAGTAATTCAATGTTACAACATCATTTTTAATGCTGGTTCATCCATGAATTACATCACATAGAAACATCATAATAATATCAAGCAAAAAGTTGTTTAGTCCAAGATCATTAATATTTAAGTGGAATAAAGACAAATGATGGTTTGTTCAGGGTTTAACCGGCAGTAACTACCTTGACTGCTTTCAAGGATGTCACATTTAAAATGACTAAATGATGGTTGTGGAGTGACACCAGTGAATAGGACTTTTCAAAAGTTATTTGACACAGACTCAGTCAATTCACTCATAAATCAAATGTTATTATTGTAAAGGCTGGTAGCTTTGTATTGACGTTGCTTCCAACAGTGTTTGTGGATAGATAAGCTAATCATTTGTGTTTACATAGTGTCTTATTCTGCTTATGTTCTATTGATTTTTTTTCACTCTTTCTGAGATTTTTCATCTTAAACCAATCAATTGTGCAAGCTCTCTCTCACCCAAGTGGACCTTTACCCATCTGATGCAGAGGTAAACCTAGTCTGAGGATTGGGCATATTTCAGCCATTGGTTTTACTGCATCCTTCCTCAATTGGTAAACACTGGCTTAAACCCTTCACCACACAATGGACTAGGTCTTAATGACCCAGTAGACTTAATTAATAAACAGATTGTGAACAAAAAAAGTGGCATACTTCAGATTTTCAAGCTTGAGTTATAAAAATAGACTGGGGCTTGTTTCACTGGAGTGGAGGAGGTTGAGGGGTGACCTTACTGAATTTTACAAAACGTGAGGGGCATAGATAAGGTGAATGGCCAAGGATCTTTTCTCCAGGTTGGTGGAGTTCAAAATTAGGGGGGCATTTTTTTAAGGTGAGAGGAGAAAGATTTTAAAAAGACATCGGGTTATTGGGATATACAGCTTGGGAACAGACCTTTTGGTCCAACTCATCCTCATCAACTTAATATCCTAAATTAATCTAGTCCCATTTGCCAGCATTTGATCTATATCTCTGTAAATCCTTCTCATTGATATACCCATTTTGATGCCTTTTAAATGTGTAAATGCACCAGATTCCACCACTTCCTCAGGCAGCTCATTCCATCCAAGAACCATCCATTGTGTGAAAAAAATGCCCTTTTGATCTCTTTTAAAACTTTCCCCTCTCACCTTAAGTCTATACCCTCTAGTTTTGGACTCCCCTACCCTGGGGAAAAGACCTTGTCTATTTATCCGATCGATACCCTTCATGATTTCATAATTTTCAGTAAGGTCACCCTTCAGCCTCCAATGCTCCAGGGAAAATAGCCATGAGGGGCAACTTTTATTTTACACAGAGAATGGCTTATGTGTGGAACAAATTGCCAGAGGAAGTGGTGAATGCAGGTACAGTTACAACATTTAAAAGACATTTGGATAAGGACATGGATAGGAACGGTTTGGAAGGATATGGACCAAGCGCATGCAGGTGGGACTGAAGAATCTGTTTCTGTTCTGTATGACTCAGTGACTCTGAGACTCCTCAGAAGATAGTATAAAAATCACAGAACTGGGACTGCTGTGCTATGTGATATGAATTGGACCCATCATTATATCCCTGCATTTTAGCTTTGACAGTGGCAGTTTATTGTAGCTCATTCTCTTTGGCCTATCCATCTCTTTCAGTGTTGGCTTCAGAACTACTACTGAATTCGATCTAACAAAACTGAGAGTTGTTTTTTTTTAAATCTGACCAGCTCAAAGGAAATTTAAACACATGTCCCTTAAACTCAGACGTAGCTGCCAAGTAGACCTATGTAAGTCAGTTAACTCATGTAGCTGGTTTGTGATACAAAGTGACAGCGTTACCATGGGTTCAATTCCCACACTGGCTGAGGTTACCATGAAGGACTCTCCTTCTCAACTTCTACCCTCGCCTGAGGCATGGTGACCCTCAGGTTAAACCACCACTAGTCATCTCTCTCTAATGAGAGAGGTCTAATATGGTGACTTCAACCTTACTTTATACGCAAGTAAATTATTTTAATTAAGTGTCTTAGCTTCTTTCCTCAGTCACCTGACCATATAAAACAAGACTGATTTTCCAAATGGACGCTTGTGTTAAGAAGCAGAACGAAACTGACGGAAATACTGTGATCTTCAGCCCATAATTTTACAGCAATTATCTCATCCTCAGGGCGTCGCTCAAGCACAATATAATCAATATAAGCTTTGAAGCATAGGCACTAATGCTTTCTGAAAAAACCATATTGCTCAAGTCTGTTATTTTGTACATTTTCTTTTCCCCCAATCTTTATGTCATGTTTTCTCTTCAGCTTTGCTTCCCATGTCCGCGCCTCCTCTCGCCACAGACCATCAAAAGAAAATGGATTTTTCATCTGCCAGAAAAGGCTATGAGTGAGGAAGCTCACTCACTTCTGGTCGTCAAGAAATCTGACCCTGGCACCAGCTGCTAGCCACCTCCTTCAGGTGTGGGAATGGTGAGGTAGTGGTACTGTCATTGGACTAGTAATCCAGGGGTCAAAGCTCTGGAACAAAGCAAATGGAGTAGATGCCGGAAATCAGGAATAAAAAGAGAGAATGGTGGAGAAACTCAAAAGATCTGGCAGCATCTGTGGAGGGAAAAATAGAGTTAATGTTTCAAGTCTGTGATAAAAGTTATGGTCAACATTAAATCTTGTTTCTTAGATTTCATTTCACAGAACCTGCAAGATCAGCTGAATTTCTCCAATATTCTCTACTTTTATTATTAACACGGTGGAGATACAGGTTAAAGTTGCATCCTGTCTCCTAGGTTCCCCTCTCCTCCAGTATCCCCCCTAAACCCTCACCCTGCACAGTATTTGGTGGAGTTTAAATTCAATCAATAAATCTCAAATATAGAGGACTTTTCAGGATTGGTAACAATGACATATGCCATCAAGTGCTGTTAAAACCTATCTGGTTTACTAATGTCCTTGAGAGAAGAAAATCTGCCATCCTTATTTAGTTTGGTCTATACACTGTGACAGACCCACAGCAACGTGAATGGTTCTTAACTGGCTTCTGAAATAGCACCGAAAGCTGCTCAGTTCAAGTGAATGCCGGGATGATAACAAATGTTGAACTTGCCAGTATGCCCACATCCCACGGGAACCAGAAATTTCAATCAGAAGCAGGATGCACCACGACATTTCTCATCTATCCTCACTCTAACCCAAACGCAACATTCTACCATTTACCCTCGAATTCCATGGATACCAGAGTTGGAATTTACAACTTACTCGATCTGTGTGGCCCGGTGCTCCCCTTCCCATCTAAGTCACTCAGTTAGCCCTGTGACTTTAAAGGAAATGGCCTATTAAAATATATTAGATTCTTTCCAGTGAGTGCTCCTGAAATAATTAAAATGAAAATAATGTCATTCCATAGCTTTCAGTGTTGCTTTACAGGGCAGCTTGCCACTATTGGGAATTTAACAAATAATTTGGTCTTCAGTAGCTGCTGGAAATGTTTTAATTGTCCAAATATAATAATAGATTGTTAGAGGTTCCTGAAAAATGATCAGACTGATTTTAAATAGCAAATTGAACCTTTTGTGCTGCATCCCAAAAGTGCAACCTTAAACACATAACACACTGTGAATAACCTTGAGGAAACATGCTTTGGGTGCAACTGGCCAATGAGGTGTGTTACCAAGCAAATGGGCTGAGATTACAATGACTGAATCAGATGCTGCTGCATTATATTCTTGTGTTATGTTATCCATACCAATGACTTATTTATATTTCTATACTGGTATTTATTAGAGAAAGATCTTGAAACAGCCAGTGAATGCAAGTAAACTGGACAAGCCAACTGATCATGACACTGATGAATCAAATCTATTAGCATATAGCGATTATTTATTTCAACTACCAACCTATGAGGCAGAATATTGCAATCTATGTACATTGAGGAATATTAATGTCACTCTGTATATTTTAATATGGGTTTAATATGCCAGGAAGTGATTAACCTTTTGGCCAGTAGAAATTCCAATTTAACCAATTAAAGAGCAAAGGAATTTAATTAACTTAAGTAATGTTGCATATCATGACATTTCAAAATTTAAATCAAGCTCTATTAACGCAATATTGAATACTCTGTTTTTCATATGATATTCATGCTCAGTTTATGTGCAATGCCTGTTGACAAATTGTGATTCATTGTCAAATATAATGCCAGCCTTTGCTCAGATGTTTGCACACTTGCCTCTAAATCTCAAGGTTCCGAGTTCAAGTCTGACCCTAGGGTGACACACGAAAATGAAGACTGAGACTCCAGTCTGTTACTAAAGGGGTGTTGTACTGTTAGAGGTCCTGGCTGACAGATGAAAAGTTAAACCAAGGCCTCAGCTGCCCACTTGCTTAGATGTAAAAGGTCTCAGAGTGTTATTTTGAGGAAGAGCAGGAGAATTCACACCCTCAATGAAGATCACCAAAAGCAAATGCAGAAAATGTTGGAGAAGCTCAGCATGATTGGCAGCAACTGTTGGGAGAGAAACAGAGTTTGTACTTCAAATCAGATATGGCTCTTCTACATTGAGTCCTATCAGACTTGAAATGTTAACTAGGTTTTTCTCTCTCTATAGATGCTGCCAGACCTGCTGAGTTTCTCCAACATTTTCTCTGTTTCAAATTTGGAGCATCTACAATATTTTGCTTTTAATCACCAAATGCATATTGGTTGATTTGATTTATTACTGTCACGTGTACTAAGATAAACTGACAAGTGTTGTCTTACGTGCTTTACAGGCAGATCGTACTATACAAGTGCATCAGGGTAACAGAACAGAGTGCAGGATGCAGTGTCACAGTTGCCAAAAGGTGCAGAGAGAGAGATCAACATTAAAATTAAAGAAGCCCATTCAAATAACAGCAGGGCAGAATCTGTTCTTGAATCTGTTTGTAAGTGTATATAAACTTTTATATCTTCTGCCCGATCAAAGAGAGCGAAAAAGAGTATACCCAGGTGGGAGGGGTCTTTGATTATGTTAGTTGCTTTCCAAGGCAGTTGGAAGTAATGATGAAGTCAATGGATGGGAGGCTGGTTTGCATGATGGATTGGGCTACATTCACAACTCCCTATAATTTCTTTTGGTCTTATGAAGGACAGTTGACAAACCACACTGTGATTCATTAAGATAGAATGCTTTCTATGGTGCATCTATAAAAATATTAGATTCATTATGGACATGCCAAACTTTCTTCACCTTCTGAGGCAGTAGAGGTGTTGCTGTGCTTTCTTGACCCTAGTGATCATTTTCACATTGTTGTTTGTGAGATTTTGCTGGATACAAATTCATTGTCATGCTTCCTGCTTTATAACAGTGAAATCATAGATTTGGTTATTATAAATGTGAGTCTTTCCTCTCTAAAGTCAATAATATTTTCTATTTTAATTAGCTTACCATACATAAATGTACCTGATGTCACCCTGTAAAACCTTCTGTATTAGAAATTCAAGTTTTACAGCAGATTATTTATTCTGATTGAATGGCTTCAGGTACTTCCTCAAATTGTCCGCTTCTTATCAGAATTGACTACTAACATCCAAAGACTGTAAGATACAGGGGCAGAAATAAACCAATGAAATCATGGGTGACCTGATAATCCTCATCTTCACAACCCTGGATTCCTTTACTGATTAAAAATCAGTCCATTCCAGTCTTGAGTATACTTAACAAGGCAGCCTTCAGAGCTCTCTCAGGTAAAGAATTCTACAGATTCACCTCCCTGTGGGAAAAGAAATCCTTAAATGATTATCCTGCCATTGTATATCGGCTGGCATGCTCACAGGATCTACAAGCAAGACTCTGGATTCCAACTGAATCTCTATATCCTACACAACAGTACTACTTCAATTTCTCCGAAGGAAAATGAGTAAATTTTATTATAAAGGTCTGGTGATGGTCAATAGAGGATCAAGGACTAGCTGTTCAACTTTGAATGAGTCATTTTGCAATCTTCCAGGCTCAACATTTATTTCAACAATTTTAGACCATATTTTCGGTTTCTTCAGGCAACAGGTGTTCAAACCGATTCCAGTCATCTTGCGTTTCTTTACATGATCCACTACTGTCTCCTTTTGCTTCACATCATTAGCCCCTTTTCATGTCTCTTGCCCTCCACCCTGATTCCCCTTTGGTGCTATCCTGCTCTATTCACTCCTTCTTTCCTTGGTTTAAACTCCAGTTCAAGTCAGAAACTCAGTTTGTCTCTAAACAGATGCCGCTTGACCTGCTGTGTATTTCTGAAACCTTTGCCATTTACAATCCGAGTTACATTCAAGTGGGACAATCCATTTGATTTCTGAACTGTTCAGCTCATTGTAGGCAAAACATACAGAACAGGTCACCTGATGGATGGGATCCTTGGTACCAATCAGTATAACTTCTTTTTTTCCATTCTGGTTAAAAATCATAAAGAATGCCCATGTTTATTTAATGTAAAAATACAAACTCTCCATCAGTGTCGAATTCCATCCCTTGTGGCATATTGCTGTCTGTACTTTGATCTTTGAAGAAACTCTTCTTAAAGATTCTTCAAAGTCAAATAGAGATCAAAAGAGTAACAAGATACATGTCTTCTTGAGTGGTCAGATATTGCAAGCAAATAGACATTACGGGACATCTGCAAAACAAAATGCAGACTCCTTTTGTAATTTAAATACATCGGATCTAGCCATACATCTGTCATTCAGCGAGGGGAGGTCCAGAATGCATAATAGGTTTCCAGCAGCTGTTGCTCAGAGTACACATTACAAGCCATTTCTGTTTCACATCCCAAACTGTGACACCCTGCAAGGATGCAGATAATAACTGATGTGCTCCAACTGGCAAAAGCCCAATGCATTAATGAAAGTGAGTCATTGGGGATAGGAGACCAAAGTACCGAGAAAGTTTAAGAACTGCATCACCAAGCAATGAACTTCAATGAGTGGAATCCAACTAACGTCTCCTTATTAAAATAGGGCCTTTAATGTCCTGAGGCACTCCACAGGAATCCCACCATCAGGCGTTGACTCTGTTAAGCCACACCTGGTGGTATCAGGGCAAGGGACTAGGTTTCGCGAATTGCCTGGAAGGAAGAGCGAGATAAGCAGATGCAGAGGTTTCTGGATGGAATCACAGAGCTTAAAGCCTAGGCAGGCAAATGCTCAGACTCTTACATTGAGCATTCTCAGCATCTAATTTCCTCAAAGGCAGGTCATAGGATGGAAGCTGCATGTTATTGAGGTGAGGGCACTCACAAGCAACAATCCCCCTTCATAGGCAACAAATTGTTCCCGAGCGAGAATCTCCTGTCAACACCCTCTTGCAAAATGCAGCGAGTTGCTCCCAACTCAAAGAAAGGCCTCAGTAAGCTTCTCATGCAATCCCTTCAGGTTTCTCACCTCATATCCCATGTCAGTCAGGGCCTGGCTAGATTCCCCCCCTGCTGTTCACCGAAACTATCAGGTGGTACTTTAGGCTGTTGTATTAGTGGCATAATTGAGTCAAAAGCAATTAGGTCACAACCAAAATGAATAGAAAATTAGCCTTTTGTTCTGCTGAAAAACAACTGTGTTTAGGTTTTGAAAAGCAATGTACCAATAAAGAGTTGTTGGATGTTAATTGAAATAGATGTAATACCATGTTAGGAGCTCACTGTCCTGAAGAAATTCACCCCAACTGTCTTATTCGATGAGAGCATTGTTTAGCTAAGGTTCTATTCTGGTATGAACACAGCCATGCCATCAACTGTCAAATGTGAATTCACTAACACAAAAGCACATGAAGTCATTAAATGACACAATTTAACATGCACATTTGACACAAGAATTACAGTAGATACAACGATAACTTTTCTTGCAAGTCTAAAAATGCGACAAGGTATTCTTCTTGTTTGCTGCTGGAAAACAATTTCTAGATTAAGCAAAATCAGCAGCTTGACCATATGATTTTGACCTTGGCTATTAGCTGCCTGTCATCACAATTACTGCTGTTGAATGTCACCAGAAAGGACAGAATTTTTCACTGTGTCTAAGTGCACATATCCCTGGACCACTGTAGTCATCGTACCTGATGATAAATTCAGTCTACAGCGATCCAAACTACAGAAAGTCCAAATGACAGCTCTCTGTTCTTTTATCAGAAAGTAGCCACATGTTGTTTACTTTAGGAACACATCTTTTTTAAGTTAGCCAAAGTTGTCCCTTTCCTTTCCTCAGCTTCTTTTGTCTGCTATATATTTGGGGATGTTTGCTCTTTGGTTGTTACCTCGTAACTAAGCACTTATGATTTCCGATGACTGCTTCCAGTAAGACAAGGATTTATGGGTCGAATTTATGGTCTTCGTCATAACGGAACTTTTTTTCCCCATTTGTGATCCCATTCTTGGGGAGAACTGCTAGGACAATCCTAGTCAGGAGAGAAAGTATATTGCAGCAAGGCCTTAGTTTATCGTCACCTAGAATACTGTATCCAGATCTGATCCTGCTGCATGCCGTGTGATAGAGACTGTGAAGATGATAAAGGAAGGCCACAAAACCAACACCAAGATTCAAAGCCTTTACTTATCTTGATACATATGGAGATATTTAGCTCCTCAGTTCACCCCAGTGATGAATGTTCTAACTTGTCAAGCCATCCAATCCCATTTTCTGTCCTACAATCTTAGAGCAGAGTTTGCTTGGGTCCATGGTGCACTTCCCTATGATTCAGTCATTGCCCCCCACGTCATATCATGGTGTGGTCGTGTGAAGCATTTTGACAGATTTCTGAGGGTGTTATCAGATAAAGAGCACATTTTGCTTTGTTTCCATGCTGCACCATGGTGACACCCAGCTGTACCACACCACTGACTGTCTTGACCCCTCTATCATCTCTGGAATGCTGGATTGATTGTCCAATATCTAAAATTGGATGAGCTCATATCAGAAAAACTGCTGGCATGACCTTTGATTCCTGACAACTCCACTCCACTGTCATTGATTTACTTCTTCTCCCCAGCAATTGTCTGATGCTGAATCAGACGTTGTCCATGACCCAGAGATCATTCTTTCGCAACATGCCCTTGCCATCGCTAAGACTGCCTATTTACACCCCCATTATATTGCCTATCTCTGCCCAAGAGGCTCTCTCGGATCTTGCCTAGAATAGAAAGATAGAAAATTAGAAAATAGGAAGAAGAGTAACCCAATCTGCCCTTTGAACCTTTCTGCTCTCCACTATTCAATATGATAATGACTGATCATCCAACTGAATGTCCCATTCCCAGTGTCTTTCTCCATAGTACCACCTCAGCCAATCAATCAACTTGACAACTAATTGCAATCTTGTCTCCCGTCGTATAAATTATTGTGATAATTTGAAATTTGGCATTCTGGAATTTCTCCTGAGGAGTGCAAGATGAAAACCTTCAGTGTCCTGTCTGTCTCTCAGCAGCAGTCAAGTTGTGCAGTACACAGCAACAATTGCCATACACCTCATTGTTAAACAAGGGGCTGGAGCTGGTTTATATCTTGGTAGTTGATAAGGGTTTGGAAATGGTATCTGTTTCAGTGAATCACAAGGGGGCAGAATTGGTGCAAACTGTGATGATTAACAAGATGGGGGCGTGTGCGGGGTGTGGGATAGGCATAGAAGATGAAAGTTAAACATATCCAATAAAGATCTTGCCCAATGAAGAGGAATGATGTGCTTTTGTTTCTGAAATATCAGTATTGTTTGAAATGCTTTCTAACGTCACACAGTTCTGTTTAGTAGGCTAATTAAAATCATGAAGGGGTTGCCTATTACACTTAAGCTATTCAAATGCTTATTATATTTCATATTTTATGGTGAAGTGTCTTACTCAAGAATGAAATAAGGAGAAGTTAAATGTTCTTTATGCAGACATCTGGAGATGAACTCCAGGAAAAGTGCCCTGGGTAATAAAAATATGCTTTTTACATCAGAACCAAAGAATTGTTTTAATAAAGCTTTTAATACCAAAACCTTTGTAAAGCTGACAGAATCTTCCAATGTTCGAAGTGCTTGTGATGTGGAAGGGGTGAGGGGCAATGTAAAATTCACCACAGGGAGTGTATAACATTTCATCTGAAATGGCAAATTGGCCACTGTCTCGATGCAATTTCTGTAAATTGAAAACTGATGCTCTTCCTGGATCTAATCCCATCACTTAAACATATCCCTTGTCATCCGAACAGCCGCCCTGTGGATATTGAAATATATCTTAACACTTACTTGCTTGGACCGTGTAGGATACATATAAATAAGGGCTTATACAAAGGGAGGAATTAAATTAAGAGAAAATGGTAGATTTGAACACTGAAGCAAGTTCTGATGCCAAAGCTGGAGTGATAAAACCTAAGTGTGTGGCATTGGTCTGCTGCTGACTCAGCATTCTTGATTACTCATCTGTCTTTTGACAAAACGTTGGGCTCCTCAAGCTCCTATGAGCATGTGGTCAGAAAAGGGTGGTATTCCTTTTAGCTTGTTTGCAGAGAGCTCATTTCACTTACCATGAGTGGAGTAAACCAACATTAAATTCAGTTCTATCAGCCACTACCTGAGTTACAAGGTTCAAGACCCACTTGAGCACAAAACATATAGGCTGACACTCCAGTGCAGTACAGTAGGACTGATGCACCAATTAAACTAAATGAGACATTTAACCAAGGGCCTCTGCCTCTTCAGAGGATGTCAAAGAATTCATGGCACTCTTTGAAAGAAGATAAGGTGGGTTATTCCGGGTGTCTTGTTCAATATTTATTCCTCAGACAACATCATAAAAGAAGCAGATGATCTGGTCATTATTATAGTGTTTAGTCGGGATCTTGCTGAGCCCAACTTGGCCCTCCTGTATTTGCTGTAATCACAATCATAGCTACATATCAAAAAGTACTTCAATGGCTGTAAAGTGCTGAGAGACACCCGAAAATACAAGCCCTTCATTTCTTAAAGTTTCTCCTGTGTTAGTGGGGAGAACCACATGTGTACATCATGTGTAATCCTTGACAGTCCATTTGGGAAAAGAAGGCGATCTTAATGATGGTGTTTTACACAAAGCAGACTCTTACTGATAGCATCAGTTGAAAAATGTGTGTCATTTTAAAGTGTGTTTTTACCATAAAATCAAAAGTTCAGAACATATTTTTAACAATCATTTTCATTTCTGATCCAAAGCTGATTTGAAATTAAGCTGAAAACATGATATGCACACGAGAGTAGATGATAAATGATATGAATAGGCCACTTGGCCCAACCAGTTTACAAGCCACTCAAATGTCCTCCCGTCTTTACTCATCTGAATCTTTCATTGTAACTAATATCTTCTCTTCATGTGTTTGTCTATTTTGCTACAAATGCATCTGTACTATTCACTTTAAGTACTCCCTGTGGTTGTAACTTCCACATTCTCACCATTCTTTAGATTAAAAAAAAACTTACTACAGAATTCCCTATTGGATTTCATGGTGTATATTTTATATTGATGGCTCTTCCCTGAAGAAAAAGACTATCCTACAGCATCCATTCCATCAATCCTTTCATAATTTTAAATACGTCTGTTAGGTTATCTCTCGGGAGAGTTAGTCTGCCAATCCTTTGCTGATTTTACAATGCTACGTTACCAAACTGATAAAATAAAAAAAAATTAATCATATTACTTTACAAGGCCATTTTATGACTTAAGAATGAATTTTCTATACGTTACGTTGTTCCCACATTGATGATAAAAGAGTGCTGTGACATATTTTAAAATTTTAATTTTGAATATTCCCAAAAATAAATCATAAAAGTTAACTGAATCTTGCTTATTTAGTTAGATAAATCTAATGATATCTGCACTGTGATCCACACAGATGTAATCCTACAGCAGTTATCAGTCACAATTACAGGACAATTATTCACTGACAGATGGGCTGCGATAAGCAACATCAAATTTTTCAGCCCTCACTAAAAGCAGGAAAAAGATAAATTCAAAATCATACAGGCCTCAAATGAGAATTGCCAGATAGAAATCCCACTAGGGATCGGCAGGCACCAAGCAATCTCCTACTTACTGCAGTAACCAAAGCCTTGATTGTGGTTTTTATTATTCCAAGACATCGAGGCAATACACTGCACTCTAACAGTGCAATTGGTCCCATAGGTATTAGTATGCTTCACTTAAATAACAGACAAGGAAAACTCCAAAACTATTTCCTGTCTATGTAATTAAATGTTGTGTTTTGATCTGATACTTGAATATCCTGTGCTCTTTTCTCTTCAGAAATACGTTCTCTCACTCTTGCCAAAGTAATCACAGTTTCATAGTAAAATAATACTTAAAAAGGTATGTTTAGGAAATCTAAACATGCAGCTAAAAAGCTAGTAGTGAGAGATGCCTCATTTTTTTAAAAAAATATTTCACATGTAGATTCTGCTAGCTAGGCAAGTAATTATGGCCCTCCTTTCTTGGCCTTGAGAAGTCATGCTAGTTTTGAAATATGAATTTTGAAATAAAAAGTCTCCCTGCTTACATAACAGTAGAAATATTCCAATAAATCAATTACTCACACAAGTCATGATCACCTGAATTATGTGCTTGTGTGCTATCAGTCATCTGAAATTCAAAACAATATAAATACTTGTGTTATGTAGCAGCTGTTTCTCAGTTGGTAGCAATTTCAAGTTTGAATCACAAGGTTCTGGATTTGAGTCCCACTCATATTTCAGTAGAAAACTCAAGGCTGGCACTCCAGTGCAGTACTTAGGGAGTACTGTCAAAAGTGCTGCCTCTCAGGTGAAACGTTAAAACAAGGGTTCCATTGTCTACATACTTCATAGAATCCCTACAGTGTGGAAATAGGCCCTTCATCCCAGCAAGTCCACACCAACCCTCCGAAGAGTAATCCACCCAGACCCATTCCTTTATTACTCTATACTTACGCTTGACTAATGCACCTAACCTACACATCTCTGAACACTATGGGCAATTTAGCATGGCCCATTCACCTAAGCTGCACATTGCTGGATTGTGGGAGGAAAGCTGACCACCCGGAGGAAACCTACGTAGACATGGGGAGAATGTGCAAACTCCACACAAGCAATTGCCTGAGGCTGGAATCAAACCCAGGTCCCTGGCGCTTTGATGCTGCAGTGTTAACCACTGAACCACTGTGCCACCCACAGCCGCGGATGTAAAAATACCATGACATCATTTCAAGGCAGATTAGGAATTATCCCCAGTGTCTTTAACTATATTCATCCCACAATTAACAGAAAATAAAAACTTCAACATGCAAATTCTTTATTGTTTCCTACATTAAACTGTGACTACACTTCAAAATGTTTAATTGGCTGTAAGGTGCTTTAAGACATCAAGTGATCATAAAAGGTAATAAATAAACACAATTTTTTAAAAATTCTTTCACAATCTCTAAGCCTTTTGAAGCTAATTAAGTACTTTTTGAAGTATAAATACTGTAAGAAGTCCAATTCTGTCATTTTGCACTAAGGAGTTTTATTTATTATTCATTCATTCACAGGTTGACTGTGTCACTCATTAGGTTAACATTTATTGCCCATCCATGAGGTTGGTTATAGTCATAGAGATGTACAGCATTGAAACAGACCCTTCGGTCCAACCTGTCCATGCCAACAAGATATCCCAACCCAATCTAGTCCCATCTGCCAGCACCCGGCCCATATCCCTCCAAACACTTCCTATTCATATACCCTTCCAGATGCCTTTTAAATGTTGCAATTGTACTAGCCTCCACCTTCCTCTAGCAGCTCATTCCATACACGTACCCCCCTCTGTGTGAAAAAGTTGCCCCTTAGGACTCTTTTATATCTTTCCCCTCTCACCCCAAACCTATGCCCTCTAATTCTGGACTCCCCGACCCCAGGGAAAAGGTCTAGTCTACTTACCCTATCCATGCCTCTCATAATTCTATAAGGTCACCTCTCAGTCTCTGACACTCCAGGGAAAACAGCCATAGCTTATTCAACCTCTCCTTATAGCCCAAATCCTCAAACTCTGGCAACATTCTTGCAAATCTTTTCTGTTGCAAAACATCCTTCCAATAGGAAGAAGACCAGGATTGCTCATAATATTCCAGAAGTGGCCTAACCAATGTCCTGTATAGCCACAACGTGACCTCCCAACTCCTGTACTCAATACTCTGACCAATAAAGGAAAGCACACCAAACACCTTCTTCACTTTTCCAGAATCAATACATCACCTGACATGGAGTCACATGCAGGTCAGACCAGGTAGGGATGGCAGTTTACCTCCCTAAAGGGTCTTAATGAACCAGATGGGGTCTTTCCCAACAATGAACAATGGTCATCATTATACTCTTAATTCCAAATTTTTATTCAATTTAGATTCCACCATCTACCATGGCAGGATTCAAAACCAGGGGAGGGGTCCACAGAACATTACCTGGGTGCCCAGATTAATAGTCCAGCAGTAATACCACTAGACCATTGCCTCCCATTATAAGATTCAACAGAAATGACAGATATGGCTTTGGTTTAACATCTCAACTAAAAATCAGCATCTCCAACACCAGCACTCCTTCAGTACTACATTGATGCGTCAACCTAGACTTTGTTCGCAAAAAACTGGAGAGAATGCTGGAGCCATAACCCTTTGGCTTTGCGGTGACAGAGTTCCCAACTGTGCCAAGACTGTCATGATTCCCATTGGGCAACAAGAGAAAGTAAAAAGAAAGACACTTAAAGGATTGGCAGCAGTATTGTGCTGACAGAACCAGCATTCTGACAGAATGGAGATATGGCAGGTGCAATTTTCTGTCTTGCTTTGCTCAGGTCCTTCTGAGCTGCAGAGGTTGGGAGGGACACCAGCTGTGAGACAATTAGGTAGCCCCCACAAGCAGCTCAATGCACTGGGAAGATGTTTGGAGCAACTTAACGGTGTATCCAAAAGAAAAGCTAGAAAAATGCCAATTCCTGTCTTTTTAAAAAAATCTAACATAAAGTGTTGCAGACTGCGAGGTAAAGTAGCTGAACTAATAACACAAACTGAAGTGTCTGGTTTCTCCAGTTTAAAGTTTTGAATGTAAAAATAATCAGGGAAAGAATTCATTGATGAAGAATTTTCAGCAATCCTTTGCTCTTCCACATATTTTATCTTCAAAAAGCCTGTTGTCAGGTTACTAATCCCTATTAATATGTTGTTGATATTGTTAAATAGATTTTAACAATGTGATTTCTTGCTTAATGCTGCAGATTTTGTTTTAAGAACAAAATGAAAGACATGGATAAAATAATCAAACTATCTACTTATGATACAAATTCAAAAATTTTAAACACACAATAATAGGATAATCACATTAATCCCAAAACACTCCTTTGTAAATTGAAAAAAAAGCTTATGCACAATTCCCAAAATACCACTTGTATCATAGTCACCCAAGTCCCTGATCAAAACATCTTGGTAGGTTTAAGCCACTTGTAAATTTGACTTTTAAACTGGAATTGTAGTAGTTTCTTCCTGAGCTAACACGCTCCTGAAATTCATTTTACTCAGCTTGAGATAACCTCTTCAGGGTTTTAAATCACAAATTTCTTGGTTGGAATTAATGTTGACATTTCAATACAATATAATCTATTTCAATGTATCTCATAGTCCCTTCTCAGTACTCAGAACTTCTCACCAAGGACTGCCCCACCTAAAGTCAAAAATGTCTCTGAGTTATGGGTGTTCCTTTTGAGTTAAAAAACAAAAATTCCAAAACCCCATTACTTACCATGTTGTGTTGCAAAACAATCTAATTTTTAAACAAATTCTATTGGTAGCACACACTCATTCATTGCATGGCCAGGGGTCTAAAACTATTTATTAAAATAAATTACCGTAGTTACAGCAGTACTTACAATTTAAATAATAAATTTCAAATACAGAAAAATCCGCCGCTTACTTGCCTACATGAGTAGAGCTCCAACAACCCTCGAGAAGCTCAACACCATGTAGAACAGAGCTGTCTGCATTATTGGCACCCCATCCATCACTGGCACGTAGTGACAGCAGTGTATATCATCTACAAAATAGTCAGCACCAATGTTCTCTGACAGCACCTTCCAAACCTGTAATGTTTACCATCAAATATGACATGGGCAGCAGCTGCATGAGACCACTTACCTCCCTGTTTTCACCTCTAAATCACATGCAATTCTGACTTGGAAACATATTGCAGCTCCTTCTGTGTTATTGGATGAAAATCCTGGAACTCTCTTCCGAACCGCAGAGTAGGTGTATTTATTACCATATTGACTGTAATAGTTCAAAGATGTGATGTACTACCCCATCCTCAAGAGCAATTAAGAATTGGCAATAAATGCTGGTCTAACCATGTCCTGAAATAAATAAGTAAATTTAATAAGGGTAGACTCTGCTAATATTTTCTCCAGAAAAGGAAAGCTCCAAATATATACTGTGCTCTTCATACAAATACTGTTTGGCCTTGCTTTTAATACCTTATTCTAGGGGTTTTCACCACTCTTCTTGTTTCTTCTTTGTTGACTACTCCTTGATTTCCATGCTGTCCTTCTTCATGCTTTCCAACTACTTTATTTGGTGATGCAATCACATACTGAGAAAAGCTTCTGATCTTGTGTTGTCATGTGGACACAAACAGAAGCAAAATTCCAAGCATTTGTCAATATCTTCAAAAATGTTTAACTCTTCATTAATCTTAATGCCACAACACACAAAGACAATTACAGGTTACCATTGACCAGAAACCCAACTGGACTCACCATATAAATACAGTGGCTACAAGAGCAGGCCAGAGGCAAGGAATTCTACTGCAAGTGACTCATCCCCTAACTGTCCAAATCCTGTCAATCATTGACAAGGGACAAGTCAGGAATGTGATAGAATACTCCCCAATTCCCTAGATGAATGTAGCTCCAACACCCAATAAGCTTGACCCCATCCAGGACAAAGCAGCCTGCTTGATTGGTATCACATCCTCTAGCATCCACCCTCCACCACCAACGCTCAGTAGCAGCAGTTGGTACTATCTACAAGATGGACTGCAGAATTTACCAAAGATCCTTAGATAGTATCCTCCAAGCCCATGATAGGTATGTGAGTAGTAAGGGTTTAAAGGGATATGGGCCAAGTGCTGGCAAATGGGATTGGATTAGGTCAGCATGGATGAGTTTCCGTGCTGTACATCTCTACAACTCTATGACCACTTCCATCTAGAAGGACAAGACCAGCAGATACACCACTGCATGTTCCACTCCAAGCCAATCACTATCCTGACCTTTAAACATATTGCCATTTTTTTATTGTCTCTGGGACAAAATCCTGGAATTCCTTCTCTATTGGCATTCTGAGTCTACCTACACCACATGGACTGCAGTACTTCAAGAATGCAGCTCGCCACCACCTTCTCAAGGGGACAACTATGGAGGGGCAATAAATGTTAGACATCCAGCCAGCAATGTCTGGATCACACAAGTGCAGTTTAAAAAAATGTGGTACACAACAGGCATAAGTTCACAACAAATGTCCTTTACTTCTGGAAATGAATGCGGTCACAATAAATCTGATTCCAATTCAAAATCGCAAAGCTGAAACATTTTAACCAAGCAGTCTTTTCCAGCTTCGTAGAACTCACTCTCAGACTTAAATTTAATAAATTACATGTGTTCATTCGAATAGCATTCACGATATTTTATTTCCCCTGAACCTTTGCAGTCTTAAACATTTATTTGCAAGGAATTCAGTATCTTAGCAATTTCAGGATTTCTTGGCTCCCAGTTAGCTCATTATTCGCTTGCTGACATATGTAAAACTATCTCTCTTTTGCAGTTTCCTCCTTCTCCTGTAGCTTCCCTGACCAACACTTGCAGCCTCTCCCTCACCCCCTTGCATCCTCCCTTCTCCCCACTACAGCAACTGCATTTTCCTTCTCCCCACTACACATTTTAGCTTCATTCTCCCATAACCACTTTGCAGCTTCCTTCTATTCCCAGCCTTTTGCACTTGTGTCTCTCCCTAGCAGAAACTGCATCCAGTAAATGAACCTCAAGGACTCAGCAGATGGACCCTGACCCTTTACCCAGGCTGAAAGCCCCATATCTCTCCCCAGACATAGCAAAAGGTCTTCATCCCAGCTTCAATCTCCTCATTTCCTCATTTCCTCATTTCCCCATTGTCAGCACAGGTGAAGCAAATGGTCCACCTCCCATTCCTTCCACTACTCCATCACCTCTGTCCCCAGCACAGTGACAGAAAAGACCAGCCTTATGACTCCCTGTTGCCACCATTCACTTATGCACCTGTTCATTGCTCTTTCTGTCATAGGTTCACTAGGCAAATAAAAGACAGCTAGCTTATCAGCAACAAGAATGGGAAAGAAATAGGTTGTGATTGGAAGAGTAGTTCCTTGCTGATTCTCTCCATTTTGTGTGGGGTTTGCTTTTCTCTAACCAGTTGCAGCTATGTTTGACTTTTCCTGGGTGTTTTTGGACATTTTGGGATCAAACTCACCTAGCACCTCTGTATATTCTGCGTGCTCCATCATTCTACAATTTAGCAAATTCACTTAAAGTAAGTTCAGTGTAAGTATAGGCTGTCTGATGAAAAGTTCAGCAACTCATGACTTTGTTTCAGGGCAAGAATCCTTTCCGTATGCACCATTTGTCAATGATTCTTTTACAATATTGTTTGTGGCAGGTTAATTAAATCTGTATTAATTAGCATTTAAAGTTACAGGCTAAAATTGCCAAGCCTCTACACCTAGAAATTGTTTTCTGTACCTTGGCCTGGATAAGGGGTCAGGGTCCATCTGCTGAGTCCTTGAAGTTCATTTACTGAGCTGTGGGATGCAGTTTCTGCTCGGAAGAGACACAACTGCAATTTGGACATTGTTATCCCATAAAATAATGTCAATGCAGAGCAATGTAGATTCTCGAGGTAGAGGAAGCCAAAAAGAATCTGACTTGTTCTGTCAGAAGCTCATCACAATGGCATCTGTTTCATGTGACAAACACATCTTGTCATTTATTGAGCCTTTGGATGTTTAAGGACATCTGAAATGTTCCAAATAAGCCTGTTCGCACTACTCATATGCAGTATTGTTTAATTACAGATTGGGGTTAACTTTGTAAACTTAGTTCTTCTGTGTGCCTTACAGAACCATACAGTTTGTACCTTGTAATATCAGATGTCTAGTGCACGGCCCATGGATGATCATACACAATGATGCACAATTTTACTGTATTGATTTATTGTACTTCTGCCCTTACTTATTTTCAGGATTAGTGCAGTTTCTGAAACTTAGTGCAAATATTGCTTTCACCTTCCTTCATGTTCAGCCATACACCTTCTGAAGGATTTCTATTTCAGCAATCCCCTGTTTGAAGTAAACTCTTTGGACGTATCCAAAGGGGCCTGAATGATGTGGGCTGTGCCAAGAAATGTGGAAGACTTGTGTGAGACATTCAGCAAGGTCCTTCTCAACACTAAGAGCAACAGGTCACATTTTAATAAACAGCTTTCCGGGCACTGCGATGAAATTCATTCTTGGGAGCAGTGAGGTGTCCATTAAGAGGGATTATTACATTTTAGCACCTTCTTTAACTCTGAAACCTTCTTCATTAATATGTAAGTTCCTGTTCTACCACACAAGGTAGAAGTAGACATCAAGAGATTCTAGTTTGAAAGTCAGTATGAATACCTGGAGATTCCAGCTGACCACTTGTTCCTCAGATCTCCACCTTGGACATTTCTAACCAGTGACATACCCTGGGAAATGGGCACACACCCTACATCCATGCCCATCAGTGTACAACACATGCCAACCTCTCAGTATTCCCATGGCATACCATCCACCCACCCACTTACAGTACGCTCCTACATGGTCTTGCTGCATTTTGGAGCACACTGGAACCTAGCATTGCAATGCTGCTACAAGAACATGTTGTGCAGTGGCAGGCAATCAGCACATAGATAGGACCAAGCTGTATCTTCAGGGGTCTCACTCAGTCTCCTAGCATTTGTTCATTTTTCACCTACTTGAATGTTCTCAGCATCTCTTCCTTACCCTGTTTTTTGCTGTCTTGCTTTTCAGTGCAGGAATAAAGTGGTGTTTGTCAAGTTGCTGCACCATGTTATACCAGTGTTGCACCTGCACTGTGCACCAGCAGCTGGTGTATCAGACACAAATGTGTTTCAACCAAATGGCTATTTCTCGAAGTCAGATGGGATTAATGCACAATCACACCAGCTTTCAGTTAGGGGACCCTGTTACAGTAAGTCAAAGGTAGCCTCCAACATCAGTTCTGAGGCTGAGGGACAGTCAGACAGCTAATTAGGGTGGTCAGGGTCTGGACCCTCTCCTCACACAGGTGAGAATGTGACCCATCCTGGCTCTTTCTGTTGTTTTATCGATCATTTTCTCCTGCATTGAGAGAAAGGAAGGGATTTGAATGGCTGGCACAGTGTTTAGCACTGGTACAGGTGGAGGAAAGGTGAAGTCCCCTGAATGAGGGGCGAGGAAGTACAAAGGGTATTCATGATTAGTAAACTAATGGATTTGAGTGGTTGGGATTGGTGAGAGCAAATAAGAGAAGACACTGCATGCAATTGGAAGTGAGACTAAGCATAAGCCTTTGGTGGGAGTTGGGTGCAGTAGCAGAGAATACAGTGAAATGCTGTGGCAGACTGAAGATGATGGTGCTTACCCTGACCGGTGGAGAAGAGCATTGACCTTCTACCTACACTGCTGCAAATTCTTCCACACTGTTGCTGGTGGCAAGTATAGACCAGGTTGGCAGATTCAGGTGTTGTGGCCTCCACTTACCAGTCTTAGAGGTAGTGGGCATCCCCTCTCTGCACCATGCCTTCCACCAGCACCTCCAGGACCCTATCCACAAAGCAGGATGCCAATTTCCTTTCATCTGTTAAGCCCAGGGCGAGTTTCACAGATCAGGCAGATAGCTCTGGACTACCAATCACATGTCCAGGTGCACAAGGGCTTTTTAAAGATGGGACCAGGGCTAGAGAGGACAGTCTATTCCTGGATATCCCAGCTATGGCCAGTGGTAGAAATGGGGTAGCATTAGACAGGCAATCAACATTGGAGTATGATAAATAGTTAATGAAGCAAGTTTAGGATAATTGTTCCAGAGGACAACTTGTTCAGCCTCACAAAGGGAAAACGTCCATGAAACACCATGAAAGTGATACCTAGCCAAAATATGGTAAGTATCAGCCGTTGGGCTTTATTTCTTTGAAATGAACATGGCCCTGCACACATTCTCCACATGGCTGATGGTTTTTCTCAGTGTGGTTAATCACGGACCCACCTTTTTAACACATGATATAGTCAGAGATTTGTGTTGTTAACCTGAATAGTTCTCTACCTGCTCCAGTAACATTTGATCATTTTTGTTCAACTTTTTTCTTTAAACTCTGACAGACTTTATTTCTTGCTATTTCCTCTTTGGACGGTGTGGCCTTCTGCTTGAATGTAACTCCATAGGTGCCTGTTACTCCACACTGTTTCATTCAAATCACATGGGAACCTGGAGAAGGAATGTTTTCAAACGATTCAGCTTTTGTTGTCAAGCTGAATTTCACTGATTGCTTTGCTTCATATTTCAATGAACCCTGGTGAGTGCCTTTGGATAGAGAGATCTAGGGGTGCATATTTCCTTGAAAGTGGCGTCAGAGGTAGACAGGGTAGAGAAGAAAGTGTTTGGTACATTTACCTTCTTCACTCAGAGCATTGAGTTGGGATGCCATTTTCCAGCTCTGCAAGACATTGGTAAAGCCACATTTGGAGTACTGCATATAATTCTGGTCACCCTATTATAGGAAGGATGGTGTTAAACTGGAAAGGGTGCAAAGACAATTTACAATTATGTTGCTGGGACTTGGGGGGGGAGGTTGAGTTATAAGGAGAGGCTGGACAGGCTGATACATTTGTCCCTGGAGTGTCAGAGGCAGAGGGGTGACCTTGTAGAGGTTTATAAAGTCGTAAGGGGCATGGGTAAGGTGAATATCTAAGATCTTTTTTTCCAGGATGGAGGAATTCAAAACTAGAGAGCATAGCTCTAAGGTGAGAGGAGAAAGATTTAAAAGGGACCTGAGGGGCAACCTTTTCACACACAGGGTGGTGCATGTATGGAGTGAGCTGCCAGTGGAAATGATAGAGGCAGGTACAATTTAAAGGACATTTCGACGGGTACACAAATAAAAAATTTTTCGAGCAATATGGACAGACAAAGGGATTGGTTCAGTTTAGGATACCTGTTTGCCATGGATCAGTTTGACCAAAGGTTCTGATTCTGTTCTGTACGACTCTATACTCCATGCAGATGCCGGAATGCAGAAACAAATACAGAGAATGCTGGAGAAACTCAGCAGGTCTGGCAGTATCTGTGGAGAAAGATACGGTGTTAACATTTTGAGTCAGGTATGTATCTTTAGAACTTGACAAATTTATGTCCATTCGGAGCCGTGACAAGAGAATTTATAATGGGAAATAGAGAAATGGCAAAGAAGCTGAATAAGTACCTTGTGGTCTGCCTTCATATGGTCTTAAGACACAAGATGTCTCCTTGAAGTAATTAAGATCCAGGGGTTTTGGGAGACAGAGGAACTGAAAGAAATAGTATTAGCAAAATTGAAGTAGCGCTGGAGAAATTAATGATGCTGTTGGCTGACAATCTATAGGACTCGATACCCTTCACCCTATAACATTAAAAGACATGGCTACAGAAAAACGGACACATTGATGATTATCTTTCAAAATTCAAAATTCCACAGTGATGCCTGAAATGTGGAATGTTGTGAACATAAACCCACTGTCTAAGAGAGGAGGGAGAGAGGAAACATGAAACAACAGACCTGTTAGCCTGACATCAGTCGACCACAAAATATAGGAGCGGAATGAGGCCACTCACCTCAGCAAGTGCTCCATCGTTCAATTATGGCTGAAATGGAAAAATAGTGAAAATAATTGTCTTCTTGAGCAGGGTCAGGATTTGTGAAGGGAAAATCATGTGTGACAAACCTGACAGATTTCTTTGAGGGCACAAGCTGAGTCAATGGTGAATGTGGTGGACTATCCAACGAGGAGCAATTAGGAAGATCAGGCCTATATTCTCTGAGTTCAGACAAAGTGAGGGGGTCTGATCTCTCTTAAAGGGATAGAGAGGGTACATACAGAATGGAAGGTTCCTGATGCTGTGGGATCTTGAACCAGGGGACACAGTCTCAACATCAAATGCTGAGGATTGAAATGAGGAAAAACTGTCTTCACACAAAGGGTGGAAACCATTGAAATTCTCAACCCCAAAGGACTGTGGCAGCTCATTCATTAAGTTAGGTCAAGCTTGAGATTGATAGACATCTAGTTACTCGTGACATCAAGAGAAATGGAAAATTGTATGGGAATGAGGCATTGAGATAGATGACCTGCCATCACCAGGAGGAGCTGAATGGTCTCTTCCCACCTTTATATTCCTATATTCCTCAACTGCAGCTGCAACCTCATTAATAAAAGCAAATCATAGCTCTCTGAATGGATTTGGGTCAGTGGCATACAAACTTCTTACTGGTTAATTCAGATGGAGAGTTAGAAGGTCACTTGAATGTAAGATTTAATTTAAATGTCCTTAGTGGCAGGACAGGAAAGTTTGAGCCTTTGTTGTTCCCATGCTCATCCTTTCCTTATTGTGTAAGCTTGCAACCTTTTCTCTCCTCTTCCCTTTCCTAGTTTCACCTTGCTGCTTGCTGTCCTTTTCAGTCAAAGCCAGGTTGTGACCACCTACCCCAATGGGGATTTTTCATTCCCACCCAACCAGCTGTTGCTTTCCCCTAGTAGCTTCAGATGTAGCCCAGCTGTTGAAGTACAGCAAGCTTCTCCCCCATAGGAATGCTGGCATTACAAAATGGAATTTCAAATTGGCCGCACCAATCCCAAAGATTGCTGAGTATCCTTCACTTGTGAATGCGTGCAGGAAGGAATGGAATTCGGAAGAAATGTGTGAAGAGGATTTGCTTTGAATCCAACTGTAATGACCTCTACGCATAAAAATGTCTACGCCTTATATAATGTTAAATTTACTAATGCCAGATTCAAAATGACAGCAGAATCCCAGACTTTTTAATCTCCTGCTCAAAATGTAATTCTGTCTTTAATTAGCCAAAGAATCTGCTTTCTGAGACACGAGGGAGCGATAATATCAGTTTTTTTTATTGCTGACTAATAAATTCTATGAAGACTAAATTCAATATCATTGCATCCACTTTATGAGCATAAAACAGGTGCAAGGAGGCAAAATATAAAACTCTGACACACATCCAATGCCAAAGTTGTCAGCCCTTATTTTTAATACAACAAAGACAGTTGCATGAAAAGAATGTAGGCCTCACTTTAAGATAATTGTAGTCGACCTATTCAGAGATGTTATGGTATGTATCAGGTGTCATTGGGACTAGAATGCAGGCCTCCTCAGAAGTAGGAACATTACCAATGCTCCATAGGCCTCAAATTAATATTGCTGTGGTCCTGTTTATAACATTAATTAATACTAAGTGCTTTGTTGACCAGCTCCTATTGGTTTGTCAGGTTGTAACGCAGTCAAACCCATAATCCCATTGGAATAAACTGAAAGTTAAGGATTTTTAATTAAGCAGGGACCCTCCTCCTGCCTCTCCAGTATGGCTGCAATGGGGCTGCCCTTAGACCCCCATTTGGCCCCTCCCTGCCCCTTTGAATTCTTGCCTCTGCCATAACCAGGTTTGGTTGGGAGCCTGCCTGTCCATCAAATTCTGTTCATTGCCAAAGCCCATATATTCAGGTAAAGAAGCTGGGAAACCAATTCAGGGCTGTCATTTCTGTTTTAGCCTTTAGTTGCTCTGCACTGCATGTTTCTGGCTTAAGGCACTAAGTAATTTAAACCCCTTTGAATCCTTTGTCCTTCATTTACAACCAAAACAATAGGAAGGATGTTGTGAAACTTGAAAGGCTTCAGAAAAGACTTACAAGAACTTTGCCAGGGTTGGAGGATTTGAGCTAAAGGGAGAGGCTGAATAAGCTGGGGCTGTTTTCCCTGGAGCGTCAGAGGCTGAGAGGTGACCTTATAGAAGTTTATAAAATCATGAAGAGCATGGATAGGGTAAATTGACAAGGTCTTTTCCCTGGGATGGGGGAGTCCAGAACTAGAGATCATAGGTTTAGGGTGAGAGGGGAAAAATTTAAAAAGGACCTAAGCGGCAAGTTTTTCACACAGAGGCTGGTGTGTGTGTATGGAATGAGCTGCCAGAGGAAGTGGTGGAGGCTGGTACAATTATAACATTTAAGAGGCATCTGGATGGGTATATGAATAGGAAGGGTTTAGAGGGACATGCTGGCAAATGGGACTCGATTAATTTAGGATATCTGGTCGGCATGGACGAGTTGGACCAAAGAGGCTGTTTCTGTGCTGTACACCTCTATGACTTTATGACTCTATAAGAACTGGAGTGTGTCTGATTTTGAATAAAATCACACCGATTTCATTGATTTTCAAGAATCACAAAGGATTTCATTTCTTATACCATTTTCTATATTAAGGAAGAGCTAATGAGTACCAGAAGACTGGTGGTATATTTCTGATTGCCCATGGACTTCATTGCCAGCTGTAATAATATATCAAAGATACTGTTGTATACTTTATTCTTAATTCTCCAGACCAGCACCAAGCCTTGTTTCATATGTAATAGAAATACATTGTACAACAAAGGAAGGCAATCTTATTGCTTGATAACTTTGAAATATCTTATAAAAATATTGTTCTTACTAACAATACTCCATTTAGTTTGACAAACCATGTAGAAATGAGTGTGAGATTACTTTGTGAAGATCATTTTAATGAATGTGAAATGTCAATCACATTCTCAGGTAGTTATAACTTTGTGATGAATGAACGAATCTACCTTTGTTTGCACTGTCATTTCGCATCACCTCTATAGAATTTAAACCTTGGCTTCAAGCCAGATGAAAAATTATTTTTTGCTGGAGCAGATTTCATTCCAGAATGAATTTTAAGTTTGTTCCCAGACAATTAAAGTTGACATTTTGGAAGTCCAAGAGCAGATATAGGATTTGTCCAGCAGTGGAACCAACAATAGATCAGCAAGAGTGTGCACATCTGAAATTGCATATTGATTCTTATGTACTAATGAAACTCAGTCTGCATATTAAAATGGACTTAAAATGGTATTATGTCTAGCTGAGCAGGAAAGCGGGTTAAAATAGAAAGTTGCCAATCCCAGGAGTTTCAGCAGGAATGTTTCTTTCATCATGTGATGTCACACAATGAGTTTGAGTTCAAGACAGTGTGATTAAGGAGAAGGCAAAGTGAAGAATTGACTTCAAGTTCAGACTTCAAAGTAACACAATTTGTTATACATTATTTCTATATACTACTTTACACAGTAATCATAGATATAACAGGCTCTGATTTGAATACATTAGGGAAGGCCTAATCTTTCTTCTTCATGTGTTTATGCCATGTGCTCATGAAAGTCTTTCAGAGAGATCCAACTCCATTCACACTGTGCTAGTTATGTTCACTGCTGTGCAGCTCCATGGCATCATTACAAGGTTGCTTCAGGGTCCTGAAACCCTTACACAACCCTTAACATGTGCAATTTTAACTGCCCCAAGTTAAAATGGCCATCTGGCCCAAATCTGAGAACATTGCATGGATTATCATTCTGCCACATTTAAGAATACCCAAACTCACTTGTGTGTGTTGGATAAGTTAAGGGTCATGAAAGAAAAAATAATATCGAGACTTTACCAAAAAGCCACCCAGTCTGATTTATAACACAGCCACCAGGTGGAGGATGAAACATTTCAGGTAGACAATTTGGAGTCAGTTTGTCTTTGGAACATTTTCTGATGGAGGTGCAGGTCTCTACCTAGCTCTTGTTAGTCATGGTTATTATGTCTAAGGATTCATGTGAGTTCTATATATTTGCTATTATGTAATAAATGATTCACTGTTTTTAAGGACACAAGCCTCTCAAGCTGAGTCTTATTAATGGCTCATCCTCCACCAAAGACTAATAGACAGCCTTTCAGACTATCACATAAGGAAAAATTGGTGACAACACTATCTTAACCTGAAGACAGCTCATTTCACTTACGTTCTCAGTACTTGTTTCACTGAGGGTAGGACAAATAAAACTCCACTTTAACTGCTTTTTAGAAAGCCTACAAAATAGAGAAAAATATCTATTGGCTCTGCTCAACGTGAAGCCAACAGCCTAGTTTCCTGGTTCATTGAAAAATAAATATTTACGATTCAGCCAGCTCAGGGATGTTGTTACATATTTCTGGAGAAGATGGGATTTTCCTGGTTCAGGGATAGGGACATGACAACTGCACCACAAGACCCCTTAAACCTGAGGAGAAAGTGAGGTCTGCAGACGCTGGAGATCAAAGCTGAAACTTTATTGCTGGAACAGCACAGCAGGTCAGGCAGTATCTAGGGAACAGAAGATTCGACGTTTCGGGCACATGCCCTCTGAGCCAGGGGTTCTGGATTATTCAGTCAGTGACATTACCTACATGCCACCACCTCTGTTTCATCGAGATACATCCTTCTCTCCTGTCTCAGTAGCTACAGCTACAGCTATCAAGAGAATTTCAATCCACGCACATCCACTTTAACTCACCACATAAATCTAACTCCTTTCAAAATGCAAGGTTTGTAGCTCAGGTTGAGGTTTAGGGTGTAGGTTTGCTCGCTGAGCTGTAGGTTTGATATCCAGACGTTTCATTACCTGGCTAGGTAACATCATCAGTGGCGACCTCCAAGTGAAGCAAAGCTGTTGTCTCCTGCTTTCTAGTTAAATCTTTCTTCTGGATGGGGTTCCTGGGTACCATACATCAAAGAAGTTTCAGAAATGATAGCCAGACTACTAAGACCCCTCGGAATCCTAGTAGCACACAAACCCACCAACACTCTCAAACAAAAATTAACAAACTTAAAAGACCCAGTACAACCCATGGACAAAACCAACGTTATCTACAAAATTCCATGCAACGACTGCCACAAACACTACGTAGGACAAACAGGAAGAAAGTTAGCCACCAGGATACACGAACACCAGCTAGCCACAAAAAGACACGACCCTCTCTCCCTCGTAACCCTACACATGGACGAAAAAAAACCACCATTTCGACTGGGACAACACATCTATCCTGGGACAGGCTAAGCAATGACATGCCAGAGAATTCCTAGAGGCCTGGCACTCCAACCACAACGCCATAAACAAACACATAGATCTAGATGCCATCAATCAACCCCTCAGAAAACAAACAGGAAATGACAGCACCACAAACCCCAGGAACCCCATCCAGGAGAAAGATATAAATAGAAAGCAGGAGACAACAGCTTCGCTTCACTTGGAGGTCACCACTGATGATGTTACCTAGCCAGGTAATGAAACGTCTGGATACCAAACCTACAGCTCAGCGAGCAAACCTTTCCCCTAAACCTTTCAAAATCTCTTCTTTGAAAAGTGACTGAAATCCTGAAATGTATCACCTGTGGATCCTGAGGGTTTGCTAGTTTTGAGGAAGCATTGGAGTATGGACTGGGGTGAGGGCTGATAGATCGAATAACATGGGGGAGTGGGAAAAAGTCCTGGTTAATTTTTTTTTAAGAGATTCCTGCAATATTGCTTTAAGTTTTAAGACTTGGCTGCTGGAACATAATTACATATCATAGCAACATAAATAAGTATAGACATTCCATTCTCCCAGAGACACTGCCACTCTGGAAATGCAAACACATGGCCACTTTAATAAGTTTTCAAAATGTGAAATTCTGCAAGTTTATAACTCTCTTAAAGTGGGTGGAAGTTCATGTTTCTCAAGCAGCATACCTCGGCAAATTGCCAATCTTGCAAGTTACTTTAGAAAATACTACTTAAAATGATGGGTATTTTGGGGGTTAACAGTTTGATAATTAAAATTATTTGCATTGTTATTGAGTTTAATATGCAAAGAGATATTCATTTACCAGCAAATAATTAGTGTTTCATTCACAAAGGGCAGCGAGGTGAACAAATCTTACATAAACAGGAATTGGTTTCAGATTTTTGCTTTCTTTCCTTCTCTATCACTGCATTTAATGAGAACACTCAAGTAACTTTACCTGAGTAACAATTTAAAAAATGTATTCTCTAACCTTGCTTCAAATTATTGCAGCCAGATGGATCCTGTTAAGGGACTGAATGAATTGTTATGAATGTTCCCGTTAAATTGTGCACAGTGTGCACTGTCAGCCTCAGAGATCCTGTTTTCAGTCTGAAACATTGGTTTAGATTTTCCAAAGGCTGGGGAATTGTTTTTGGAGCAGATGTAGGAATTTCGCACGGGGCCTCTGTGCAATCCCTGATCTAATAGATTCCAAAGGAACTGCCTGGGATATTGAAGATTCCACAGGGCAATTCTCACTGCCTGGAACCCTCCAAATCACCTAATTTGGAGAGTGTCACTGCACATTCATAAATAGTTACTTAAAAAAAGTTCATCTGTTTAAGATCTAGTCAAAGTCATGACTTGAACACACACACACACCTCCATACCCTCCCCAAAGACCATCACCAATGTACCATACATACCCACAACTGTGTATAGCCAGCAAAGCCCTTAGATCCCTCTGACGTTAATTGGACGACACTCCTAAACTAACAAGCAACACCAGCAAGACTGAACGATCCCTTCCCTCTTCTACCAGGTCCCAAAACGCTTTACCCCTGCTGCCAAATCAATAACCTCTCTCCTCCCCAGGACCTGACATAACCTCTGCTTCCATAAGACCCATCCCCTCTGCTCTCTACTACCACCACCTCCCACTAGACCTGATATCTCCCACCTAGCCAACGTATCCTAAACACTCCATTGCTTACCGAGGCTCCAATCCAACTTGCGACCTATTTATACGCCCGCCTACTGACTCTGCACTTTACCCGGCTGGCACCCTATCCATCTGGTGCCCTGAGCTCAAACATACCTTATACACTTACCCTTCCACAGGAGCTATCAAACATCCGATTCGGTTACAATCTCTCCCTACCTCTTCTGTCAGACAGAAGGTACAAAAGCTTAGAAACACATACTAATGGATTCAATAACAGCTTCTTCCCCGCTGTTATCAGATTTTTGAATGGACCTTTTAAAGTTCAAATTTAAATGTTGATCTTGTTCTTTGTGCACCTTCTCTGTAGCCATAGCATTGTATTTCTTTCTCTGTTCTATTACTGTAATGTACTTAGTATGGTATGATCTGCTTCTACTGTACTCAAAACAAAAGTTTTCACTGTACCTAGGTATATGTGAGAATAATAAATTAAATCAAATGAAATCAAAAAGTGGCTGCCTGTGAAGCTGGATCCAGCAACTGACTACCATGGGCGGAAGGGGGCATCAATTTGCCTTCCTCCCAACTATTAGGAACCCATCAGATTTAAAGTCCACTCTGCCTATTTAGGGAGCACTGATTAAAATCTCCTATCAGAAATACAAAGGTCTTTCTTTAACGTTGAGCCAAAGAAATGGAATGGCAATCAGCATTTGATTGTCTCTCCTCAAAGTCTGACCCATCACATCTTAGGCCAGGGTCTACAAAATGGATGAGGCTTTTAGGAAAACAGCATTGAAACCACAGTACTCAAAGACACAATCAAGTAATTATTTTCAATGTTACTGTGCAGAGTTCTTTTATTTATTTATGCGCAAAATCCTCAGCTATCTCACCCAATCCACCCATCACCCTTGCCCTTGTGAATAGAACTGAAAAGATGCCTACTTCAAACAAGGTTATTCACAAACCTTTGAAACTGACCTCAGGAATTCCTTTGACCTCAGATTTCCTGTTTATCTTTCTATTGCAGTTTTCTCAAGGCATTGTCTCTGTTTTCCTTTATTCATTTCTAGAATGTAAGCACGATTGGTTAAACTACCAATTATTGTCCAAACATCAATGCCCTTGAGAATTTCGTAGCGAGTCGCCATCGTGAATATTTCTAATTCGCTGACAGTCTCATTTGAAGTTGCCACCCAAGTCAGTGCAGCCTCAGTTATCAGGAGGAATATCCAGCACTCCAGGATGGAGGTAACTGTCCATCTCTAGTTTGCTCAGGTAAATTCCACCATTTTCTCTCTGATACCTCACACTCACTATCTCTAATACGGTACCTGCCGGTCTTCAAAGCTCATGCTCTACCACTCTCCATATTGCCTGTAACATCTTCCCCACTCGCCTTAACCCATCACATTCCCTAATAATCCAGCATGCTGTCTGGGCTGTCTACTCACTCACATAGGAAACTTTCACCAATGGTAATGGCCATGCCACCTACTTTCATCTCACTTCATATCTACTGCTCCCTCTGATTTCCTCTGCATAGGTCTCTTTTATATCTTTTCCCTCTCACCCTAAACCTATGCCCTCTATTTCTGGACTCCCTGATCCCAGGGAAAAGACTTTGTCTATTTGTTCTATCCATGCCCCTCATAATTTTGTAAACCGCTATAAGGTCACCCCTCAGCTTCCGACGCTCCAGGGAAAACAGCCCCAGCCTGTTCAGTCTTTTCCTGTAGTTCAAATCCTCCAACCCTGGCAACATCCTTGAAAATCTTTTCTGAACCCTTTCAAGTTTCACAACATCTTTCCGATAGGAAGGAGACCAGAATTGCACGCAATATTCCAACAGTGGCCTAACCAATGTCCTGTACAGCCGCAACATGGACTCCCAACTCCTGTACTCAATACTCTGACCAATAAAGGAAAGCATACCAAACGCCTTCTTCACTATCCCATCGACCTGCGACTCCACTTTCAAGGAGCTATGAACCTGCACTCCAAGGTCGCTTTGTTCAGCAACACTCCCTAGGACCTTACCATTAAGTGTATAAGTCCTGCTAAGATTTGCTTTCCCAAAATGCAGCACCTCGCATTCATCTGAATTAAACTCCATCTGCCACTTCTCAGCTCATTGGCCCATCTGGTCCAGATCCTGTTGTAATCTGAGGTAACCCTCTTCACTGTCCACTACACCTCCAATTTTGGTGTCATCTGCAAACTTATTAACTGTACCTCTTATGCCACCGATCCTTGTGGCACTCCACTGGTCACAGGCCTCCAGTCTGATAAACAACCCTCCTCCACTACCCTCTGTCTTCTACATTTGAGCCAGTTCTGTATCCAAATGGCTAGTTCTCCCTGTATTCCGTCAGTTCTGACCTTGCTAGCCAGTGTCCCATGGGGAACTTTGTCGAATACCTTACTGAAGTCCATATAGATCACATCTACCACTCTGCCCTCATCAATTCTCTTTGTTACTTCTTCAAAAAACTCAATCAAGTTTGTGAGACATGATTTCCCACACACAAAGCCATGTTGACTATCCTGAATCAGTCCTTACCTTTTCAAATACATGTACATCCTGTCCCTCAGGATTCCCTCCAACAACTTGCCCACCACCGAGGTCAGGCTCACTGGTCTATAGTTCCCTGGTTTGTCCTTACCACCCTTCTTAAACAGTGGCACCATGTTTGCCAACCTCCAGTCTTCTGGCACCTCACCTGTGACTATCGATGATACAAATATCTCAGCAAGAGGCCCAGCAATCACTTCTCTAGCTTCCCACAGAGTTCTCGGGTACACCTGATCAGGTCCTGGGGATTTTTCCACCTTTAACCGTTTCAAGACATCCAGCACTCCTCTGTAATATGGACATTTTGCAAGATGTCACCATCTATTTTCCTACAGTCTATATCTTCCCTATCCTTTTCCACAGTAAATACTGATGCAAAATATTCATTTAGTATCTCCCACATTTTCTGTGGCTCCACACAAAGGCCACCTTGCTGATCTTTGAGGGGCCCTATTCTCTCCCTAGTTACCCTTTTGTCCTTAATATATTTGTAAAAACCCTTTGGATTCTCCTTAATTCTATTTGCCAAAGCTTTCTCATGTCCCTGTTTTGCCCACCTGATTTCCCTCTTAAGTATACTCCTATTTTCTTTATACTCTAAGGATTCACTCGATCTATCCTGTCTGTACCTGACATATGCTTCCTTCTTTTTCTTAACCAAACCCTCAATTTCTTTAGTCATCCAGCATTCCCTATACCTACTCACCTTCCCTTTCACACTGACAGGAATATACTTTCTCTAGATTCTTGTTATCTCATTTCTGAAGGCTTCCCATTTTCCAGCCGTCCCTTTACCTGCGAACATCTGCTTCCAATCAGCTTTTGAAAGTTCTTGCCTAATACCGTCAAAATTGGCCTTCCTCCAATTTAGAACTTCAACTTATAGATCTGGTCTATCCTTTTCCATCACTATTTTAAAACAAATAGAATTATGGTGGCTGACCCCAAAGTGCTCCCCCACTGACACCTCAGTCACCTGCCCTGCCTTATTTCCCAAGAGTAGGTCAAGTTTTGCACCTTCTCTTGTAGGTACGTCCACATACTGAATCAGAAAATTGTCTTGTACACACTTAAGAAATTCCTCTCCATCTAAACCTTTAACACTATGGCAGTCCCAGTCGATGTTTGGAAAGTTAAAATCCCCTACCATAACTACCCTATTATTCTTACAGATAGCTGAGATCTCCTTACAAGTTTGTTTCTCAATTTCCCGCTGACTGTTGGGGGGTCTATAATACAATCCCAATAAGGTGATCATCCCTTTCTTATTTCTCAGTTCCACCCAAATAACTTCCTTGGATGTATTTTCAGGAATATCCTCCCTTAGCACAGCTGTAATGCTATCCTTTATCAAAAATGTCACGTCCCCTCCTCTTTTGCCTCCCTTTCTATCCTGGAACATTCAGCTGCCAGTCCTGCCCATCCCTGAGCCATGTTTCTGTAAGTGCTATGATATCCCAGTCCCACGTTTCTAACCATGCCCTGAGTTCATCTGCCTTCCCTATTAGGCCCCTTGCATTGAAATAAATGCAGTTTAATTTATTAGTCCTACCTTGTCCCTGCCTGCCCTGACTGTTTGACTCACTTCTGTTCTCAGCTGTACCTGTCTCAGAACGATCTCTTTCCTCACTATCTCCCTGGGTCCCACCCCCCCAACTTACTAGTTTAAATCCTCCCAAGCAGTTCTAACAAATTTCCTTGCCAGTATATTAGTCCCCTTCCAATTTAGGTGCAATCCGTCCTTCTTGTACAGGTCACTTCTACCCCAAAAGAGATTCCAATGATCCAAAAATGTGAATCCTTCTCCCATACACCAGCTCCTCAGCCATGCATTCATCTGCTCTATCCTCCTATTCCTGCCCTCACTAGCTCGTAACACTGGGAGTAATCCAGATATTACTACCCTTGAGGACCTCCTTTTTAAATTTCTGCCTAACTCTCTGTAATCTTCCTTCAGAGTCTCAACCTTTTCCATTCCTATGTCGTTGGTTCCAATGTGGACAATGACCTCTTGCTGGCCCCTCTCCCCTGTGAGAACATTCTGCACCCTCTGAGAGACATCTTTGATCCTGGCACCAGGGAAACCATTCTGCTTTTTCTCTGCTGGCCACAGAAACGTCTGTCTGTACCTCTGATTACAGAATCCCCTAACACAATTGATCTCTTGGAAGCCGACCTACCCCTCGTTGCATTAGAGCCAGTCTCAATACCAGAAACTTGGCTGTTTGTGCTACGTTCCCCTGAGAACTCATCACTCCCTACATTTTCCAAAACAGCATACCTGTTTGAAATGGATATATCCACAAAAGACTCCTGCTCTAGCTGCCGACCTCTCTTACCCTTCCTGGAGTTAACCCATCCATGTGACTGTATCTGAGACTTTCCCCCCTTTCTATAACTGCCAACCATCACATACTGTTGCTGTTGCAAATTCCTCATCGCTTCTATTTATCTCTCCAACCGATCCACTCGATCTGATAAGATTCGCATCCAACAGCATTTATGGCAGATATAATCCGCAGTAACCCTTAAACTCTCTTTAAACTCCCACATCTGACAATAAGTACATATCACTGTAAAGGCCATTTTGCTCCTTCATAATCTACAGACCCAGAAAATAACACCATCTTATTCATCTACAAACACTATCCAGGTTAAATTAATAGCTATGGCTTATATCTTAAGTTTAATCAAGAGAGTTATCTCCAAAAACATAATCAAAAAAGAATCCACTGTACCCACTACTGCAGCCTTTCTCTTGGAGAGACTTACAACAACAATTAACTTATCGGAGTCTGTCATGTGAACTTCGCCCAACAGTTCCTCCAAGATTAGTTGTGAATTTCACTCTTTGTTAATTTTCCCAGATGCAGTCTCTCTCTCCTCACCATGTGCTTCCTTTGTCTGCTCTTCGCCCTTTTAAACTGCTGTTGTTTTGACCTTCCTTTTCAAAGTTCCAACACAAGGCAACAGCATATAAAACTGTAATTGCTGCTCCTGGAATTTGAGGAAATCACCTCCAACACCTAAAATACCTCAAAAAAAAAAAGGAGCAGCTCTCACAGCCAGAAATTTTTCCCATTCTTCATCTTGAATTACCCAGAATCCATTGAATTCTTCACAATCAGTCTGAAGAGGGGTTACTGGATGTGAATCATTAATTCTGCTTTCCCTCCACAGATGCTGTCAGACCTGCTGAGCCTTCCTTCCACTTTCTGATTTTGTTTGATTTCCAGCATCTGCAATTCTTTTTTAAGAACAGTAATATAAACCTGGTATATCTGACTGAAGGGAAAAGGCAAGGCAAATTTCTGTTAACATTCAGGTAGGTTCAGAGTGTCTGAGCATTATAACAGCAAGTGAAGAGCACAGAGATGCAGCCTGGCTGATGTCCTTGAGCATGCAGTGTCCCTGCTACAGCATTACGATCAGAGTTGACAGTGCAGCCCAATGCATAACACTGAAGAGCAGACATGTCCTGTAAGTGGATTGGAGATGCGCACCAAGTGTTCTTAGAAGCAGGCACCTGTCAGAATGCAGTAAGTGTAGATGTGGGACCATGTATGGCCAGTGCCAATTGAGCATTCCATGAGATGTTGGTGTCTGGTTTCTAACATGGAAGTCAATCAGAGCAAGTGCCAAGCTGGAGTTGTTCCTTGTCGAGTTCTCCCTGTCTGAACATTGTTTGATAAGTTCGGTAAGATGGGAAGCAGGATACTTATGAGCAGAGATGAGATGTTAACAAGCCATTTAAAATGCAATAATCAGTCAACTGGCAGTTTACTGCTGAGAATCTTGTTATGCTGCTTATGAAAAGCTTAAAAGACCTGGCACAAGTTGCTCCCAACATTGAGATGGGCATCTCCGCACTCCTTACCCAATTCTACCACCCATCTCATAGTAGCTCACTTCACTCAGAACCTTGAAAGAATTCAGCCATAGTATGGTTTGGAAGGAAGCTGGAAAGGCAATAAGAGTTCTTGCACTTGGCCCCTGTGCTGTGTTAACTGATTTCAATTGGGAAGCTGTAGGGAATTCAACAATTTGCTGCAGCTGTGCTGAAGAGGCAAGTCAGTCAGGATTCACATTGACAATCTAAATTCAGTCATGACTAGAAATAAGGCTCAGTCTCTGATCCAATCACTTTCATGCGCCTTATGGGACAAACTAACCTCAGTCTCTAAACTCATATCTGCATTTAGGCTATTGCGAGATATGAGGAGACAGCTGGGACTCATGCAGTTACAAAAGGAAGGGGCTGGGACAATTCAATTATCTACACTAACCATCCAGTTGGCCATTTATAAACAAGCTCATTATACCCTACGGTGAATCACAGGATGGGACTCCTCAGCTTCCTGGATCTTGCAATCTGCTGTCTATGCTGTTTAATAAACCTTGAGGCACTATTCACAGCGAGTTATCATCACTTTCTCCACTCTTGGTGTCTCGTCTCATCAATATTTTTGTAATGATATGTATTCACGATGAGTTACTTTTGTCATTGAAAATTGTTGATATTGTCCTCTTATAGATAACATATACGGCCAAGTTTGTACAGCTGTTCTACAGATTGTTCACAATACAATTTGTGTTTGCTGTTATTATTGAAGATAGGGTTGCTGATTGTGATTAAATCTATTCCTGGAGACTTGACTTGTCTCATGTTCCATTCTTCACTTGACTGACACATCCAGCCAATTCCTACACCAATTGAAAGCAAAAGGTCTAATCACCCAGTAGAATGATGCTTGAATATCAGCCAAACAGTCTATTTTATTCCCATTTTCAATACAGTTACATCTGTTAAAGTGTGATGTTCAAAGAAAATTATTTTTAAAATCAACCCTCTTTAACATGCCTTTTTTCCTCCTGGAGATTGAGCTCAAATTCGTGGAGACCGAAGAACAGCTCTCCCCAAGATTGTAAGGAACAACAGAATGTTGTGTGCGCAGCCCAAACCATCATGGAAGCCAACTCCCATCCATGGACTCCATTTACACTTCTTGATACTGCAGAAAGGCTGCCAATATCATCAAAGATCCATCCCACCCCGGTAATGTTCTCTTACAACTTCTTCTGTCAGGCAGAAGATAAAGAAGTTTGAACATACACAAGAACTGGTTCAAGAACAGCTTCTTCCCTTCCATTATTAGAATGATGAATGGACTCTCTAACTTCAAGTAATGTTGATTTGCTTCATGCACGTCCTGTATAACCTGTATATCTCACTCTGTCCAAGCTTTCTTCACCCTATGTGCTCTATGTCTTTTCTTATTATGATCCACCTGAGCTACTCGCAAACAGAGCTTTTCACTGTTTTTAGGTACACATGACATTAAATTAAATCAAATCAAATCAAACCAATTATGAAAGGTTGGCCGACCTTATCAAGGACTCATTGGCTTATCGAATTATTCCCAATTAAGGTTTCCAACGCTTTAACTCTCTGAATAGATGTTGCCTGATCCAGCGAGTTTCTCCAGTATTTTCTATTTTTATTCCCGATTTCCAGCATCCCAAGAATTCTGTTGTATGATCACCATAAGTGGATTCAAATCAAATGTTGTCTGATTGCATTCAATGCCTTGATATTTTGAGCAGTCAAAGGTGCTATATAAATATACATTGTTGTTATTGTTGTGGTACAGTTAAGCTCTGTATGGGAGCGCTGCCATCTTCTCTTTATTTGACAATGCCTGTTGAAAGTGCGAGTATTAAGATGGAACCACACTGAGAGTAAAATCTTCAGCAAGAGGCTGAGCAGGATGAATATTTCATGAGCAAGTAGCTCTTAACATGTGGGCTGACAGGGTTTACCACAATCCGTTTTCATTGAGCAGTTCAATTAAACAATCCTTTCTGGATAATCCAACAGTTCCAAAACACTCCGACTAACTTTAATATTTTTTTGTTTAGTTCATGCAACACTAGATGCGACTTCAAGGGAAGTCAAATGCATTATGCGCCAATGTATAAATAATAGCTAAAATGAAATGCCAGCAAAAGTCAAGTTAACACAGTAAAGATAAAGATCAACAGCAGAATGGAAGATGAATTATTTAAGGGGAAGCTATCTTCTTTAATTTTTTTCTATTTCCAGCACCCCTTTCCATAGCCCCACTTGCAGTCCATCCTGCTGAGATGAGTTTTCCAGGGCTAGCTGCCAATTCAGTTTATTGAAGTGGCATAGATAGCGGCACACATAGACTACTCAAGCTGCAGATGAATCACACTGAGCCTAATCACGTCCTTATCTGATTCTGCACTCACCCCTTTTCATAGGTAATTGGTCAGGCTACAAAGGCATGTAACGAGCTTGCTTAATAGTTCTTTCAGACAAGCACAAACTTATTTCTGACTAATGCTACAAGAATGCTAAATTGTTTGGGTTTCTATTTATGTGCAAAAGCAACAGATTACAGTAATGGCCTGAAAGGTATCCATATTCCCCAAATTATGGCATTTGATAATTGGTGGTTGAAAAATCCCAATCTCAGAAAGTAAATGACTCAGACTAATTAAAAAAATAAATTATTCCATTTAAGATTATCTGTCTCTCCCACAACACTCCCTGTTCACTTAAATACCTTGCTGTCTCCTGACTCAGTGTACTCCAGTGGCCTGTGGTGCTGTGGTAGTGGATCTGTCTCTGGGCCAGAAGATAGGATTCATATCCAACCTGCCCCAGAGCTATGTCTTAACATGTCTGAATAGATTGATCCAAAGGTTCTATTCCTGTGATCTGTAGGAGGTCTTCTGATACCGTGGTAGTGTCCTTACCTCGAAGCCAGGTGTTCCGGGTTTATCTGTTAACTCAGAATTTCATGGTGTTACTTACAGTATGTATGGTAGTATCCTTTCCTCTGGGCCAGAAGGTCCAGGTTCAAATCCCACTGGTCCTGAAGGTATAAAATAATATGCACAAAGAGGTTGATTCAAAATACACAAAGATAAAGTTGATATAATCCTACTGCACCGTAGGACTGTTCATTCATTATAGAGAGAGAGACAACTAGTGGTGGTTTAATCTGAGGGTCACCACACCTCAGCAAAGGGAGAGATTAAGAAGGACTCTCCTTTGTGGAAACATCGGTAAGTGTAGGAGTTGAAACGATGCTGTTGGTGCCGCTGTGCATTGCAAATCTGCAGTCCAGCCAATTGAGCTACCTGCACCCATCCAAAACAAATACATAACCTCTCCCCCTCAACTTTTATTGAAGGGAATATATTGTTGGTTGTGAAGTACACCAATGGTCTATGGCAGACCCCCATTAAATCCCTGCTTATTCAAATATTGCTGTCATGCACCAAATCAGACTCCTCCATTCCATGCATTGTTGTGGATCTACATTAGCTCCTATTTCCCCAAAGCTTTAAATTTACACGTCTTAAACTTCCTGCCCTCATCACTGTAATTCTTCCCATTCTCATGTGGAGATTGCAGAAAGGGCCCCGGTTTTACCAGCCAGAAGGTGTTCCCTTCCTCAATATAGCACTCCCTCAGGATTGAACTGGACGGTCAGCTTTGAATTTTGTGCTAATGTCCTGAACAAGCATCTGATCCAGAGGCAGGAGTGTTAACCAGTGGCGACACAGCTGATACTGTGAATGTATCTGATACATTATCACATTACAATTCCTGGTAGCTTCTTTTGCATGAACCTATCTTAAACCTGACAGGAGCAATAAACCATCTATGATTTTAATTAGGTCACCCTTTCATAAAATAATTCATTTATCAGGTGCCCACCCAAGCATGACAGATGTAAACCAATACAAACAAAATACCGTAATTATTTTCCATCAACACCCATTATATCAATGGTTAGTTTTTTTTATTGGTAAATTGATGAAGTTAATTGAATAAACTTAAAAGACATACATATCTTATCATATTGGTGGTTGTGTTTGCATCAAAACACTTGTAACTTCTTAAGCAAGTGACCTGTTGCAAGACAAAGTAAAATCTTGTGCCACTTGATTCATTTGCTAAATTCTTTGCCCTGTGAGGAATCTCCATTTCACATGTGACAGCAGTAAAACATGAACCTAATATTTAATTGCACTCACATTGCAATCTTCTAACCAGCAAGAGATAGATGGTTAATCATGGGGTGGCATAGTGGTTAGCGCTGTTGCCTCACAGCGCCAGGGACCCGAGTTCATTTCCCACCCAAATGTCTGTGTGGAGTTTGCACATTCTCCCCGTGTCTCTGTGGGTTTCCTCTGGGTGCTCTGGTTTCCTCCCGCAGTCCAAAGATGTGCAGGTCAGGTGAATTGGCCATGGTAAATTGCCTATAGTGTTAGGTGTAGCGGAATGGGTCTGAGTGGGTTGTTCTTTGGAGGGTCGGTGTGGACTTGTTGGGCCAAAGGGCCTGTTTCCACGCTGTAGTGAATCTAATATGCTCCAATAGAGACAAAAATCAACCTTTTTACATCTGTGTGAGGAAACTATTCCCACTGGCATGTGCTAGGCCCATTCCACAACAGCATTAGCAAGTTATAATGAGATGTTAGTTCAAGTTTTAAATGCAACCCATAAATATTGACAGAGCAGCTTTTTGAGTATTTTTCACATTATTGTTAGGCCTTAATCAATGCTATCTCAGAGTTGAACTAAAGCACCCTGGACAACAAGGTACACAGACAATGACCCATGTACTGTAATTTATCTGGCTTCTACTCTTTGAACTTCTCAGAAGAGGTAACCCCCACCAATCAGTGCGCTATTGCAAGTCGAAATTCTCGTACCAAATCAAAACTGAAAGAATTGTGGATGCTGTAAATCAGAAACAAAAACAGATATTGCTGGAAAAGCTCAGCAAGTCTGGCAGCATCTGTGGAGAGAAATCAGCGTTAACGTTTCGGGTCAGGTTCAGAGGAAGGGTCACTCGACCTGAAATGTTAACTCTGATTTCTCTCCACAGATGCTGTCAGTCCTGCTGAGCTTTTCCAGCAATTTCTGTTTTTGTTTGAGGCCCTGACACAAGCTGCTTCTTATGCCTGTATCGTCATCAGGAGAAATGAATTAACGAGATGTGACTTGTGTTGACGAAGGCTGGTGACCCCACAAATGATATGAAGTGTTTCACAGAAACACAATCATCCATGTTTTACACCTTATTCTATTCAAAGATATTTGCATTTGTCTGAACTTCAAAATTATTTTCTAGAAATTTAATGAACGTCTGTAAATTTCTAAAGTCGTTTTGATGTTGGCCACTTTAAACAGCTTCACATTGAGACCTAACAGGTTCACTGAAATCTCAATGTTATTTTAGTTATTCACAGAGATGTGGAGCTGGATTTTCATAGCACAGACCAACCGATGAATTTAGGATCCCTAACCCCATTTCTCAACTGTGTTGCTCATGTGACGGTAAATTGAGACAAAGTTGGGACATAGCAGGAGGCAGATTTGATGCCCAATTAGAGATGGCCCACTGCTGTTTTGTCACATAGAACAGGTGACCCCTCAAAGATTCTAATACTTCGAAATAGAGGGAAAATAAAGGTTAATGTTCAACCTGGGCAAATAAGTCCATGAAGGGACAGTTTTCCACAGATATAAGCTCTCAAACATCCCTACAATGAACCCGATAACTGGACATTGATGTGCAGTAGAGAGTTTGTGGTCAGTCAATTGTCCTTTAAGCATCCCACCTCACCCTCCCAACTGTTGACAAGTTCCTAAAGGAGTTTATTCAGCACTTAATTAGAGATGAGTGGGTTCCCTATTCCTTTTCATTGCCCACCACCCCAGAGAGCAATTTTAAAATTTCAAACTGCCCCAAAGGTATCTAGGTCTAGGAAGCATGACCCAAGCCTAGCACCATTTAAATAATCCATCCCTCAAAACCTGTGTAAGGATGGTTTTGACTACACTCTCTATATCACAACTGGAGATGAGTAGAAATTTGGCAGCATATTGTTTATTGCTGCGTTGGTGTTCACATCCACATTCCTGTTAGCTAATAATATAGCAAAAAAAAGCTAGATAATTAATCCAGTCAGGTTTAATTAACTCATTAATTTTGATTCATGAACAAAAGTACAGTGACGGATTTCAGACTGGAAAGAAAAAACAAACTGACAATGTTTAGGCATGGAGCAAGAATTTTGCCCTCACTTGGGTTTGTATGTATGGCATTTTGTGTGTGTTTGTGTGTGAGCTCATGTGTGTGTATGTATGTGCCTGTGAGTGTACGTTTATGCACATGAGTCTGTGTGTGTGCACACTTATGTATATGTGTCTGTAACTATGAGTGTGTGTGTTTAGGATGAAAAGCGGTGCAAATTCGCACCATCGTACGACATTCTCTCAACACCATCACATGCAATTTCTTTCGGGATGGGGAAGATTTTCCACCCTCAAGCAGCAGATATAGCAATTAATGACAGTTAAAGGACTGTTCAGGTCAATTGTCAGAGGTCAACTGAAATTTCCAATCAGCCTGTGCGCTCCCTGGGGCAATGGGAACTAGGTTAGTTGCAATCTCCTGGCAGTGACTGGACACCAGCACTCCAGGCAGGCTTAGAGGCCTTACCCACTTCCATGATGTTGGCATGGCTCTTGAGAGAATTTTAAAATGTAAATCCAGGTTTAAGAAGTTGAAAACATCCCTGAGAGTCAAAACAGTAAACAAATACAGTAATACTTTTAGTCGAACTCTCTGGCCATATTGAACCTTTATTTTGAAGATATAAGAAGAGTCGGACCAATAGTTATTTTCTTCTGGATTGGTATAAAAAGAAAGAACATGTACCCTCCGTCCCTCTCCCCCAACTCTCAACTCACCCCTCCTTTCTCTGCCTCTGCCCATCACCTTCCTCCTCCATCTTTCTCTCTCCTTCTCTCCCCTTTACCACCTTCCTTTCAATTTGCCCCTCACCCTCCTTCTCCACCTCTCTTCCTCTCCCTCTTCCCTCTCCCTTTCCCATTCCCTTTCCCTTCTCCTTCCCCTTCCCCTTCCCCATCCCTTGCTCCTCATTCACCATCTCTCTCCCACCTTCTTCCCTCTTCCTTTCTCTGTCCCCTTACCTCCCTTCTCACCTTTGCCCCTCCCTCTCTGTCTCTCATTCTCCCTCACTCTCCTTCTCCACTTCTCTCTCCCTCTCCCCATCCTTCTCCCCATCCCTCTCCCCTTTCCTTCAGCTACTTCCCTTCCCTTTCCATATTTCACGTTCCCTTTCCCCTTCCCTCTCACTCTCACATCTTTCCTCCCTTATACCCTCTCACCCTCCCATCTACCCTCCCTCTCTGTCATCCTCCTATTTTCCCTCCCTCTCACTCTCCCATATTCTCTCCCACTCACCTTCACTCCCTCCCTCCCATCCTCTCACCCTCCCTAACCGTTACTCCCTTCTCTCTAACTGAACTGAACTGCACTCTCTATCTCTTCAAGCTGCTGTTCCCCCACATTTAGCCGCTACATCAGATTCCTGACAGGAAGGGGTGGTGCAGTTGTTACTCTGCTGCCTCACAGTGCCAGGAGCCCGGGTTCAATTCCACCCTCAGCCCACTGTGTGTGGGGAGTTTGTACCTTCTTCTCATATCTGTGTGGGTTTCCTAACATGGTCCAAAGATATGCAGGTTAGGTGGATTAGCCATGGGAGATTCAGGATTACACGAATAGGTGGGGGGGGAGTGCAGCCAGGTTAGGATGCTTCAGAAGGTCTTGATAGGCTGAATGGCCTGCCTCCTTACTGTAGGGATTCTCTTCAATCCTGTCCATGATTTCTCCCACACACATCCTGCTTAAAACAGCTTCTAATCTTCACAAAGGAAAAGGTGGAAACCTGATGAGAGAAGGTGAAAATATATAATGCTTCTTGTGCCTCTGTACATTATTAATATTCTAACTGGATGCTGCTCATCATGTATTGCATTTTTAATTCCTCAGTCTATTGTCTTCACGTACTCTGTTGTATTCTATTGTTAGAAAATAGAGATGTCCTGATCCTTGAGCTATTATTTCATTATTGTCTTTCTCACATCCCACCCGTTCTCCCTTCCTGGACTGTATTCCTTGGATATAATCCACCTTCAGATAAGATGATTGATTAAAGAACCAGAAGTGATATGTGGAAAAAGTTTTCTGCATTACGAGTTGTGATGACTTGGAAAGTATTGGCTGAAATGGCAATGAATTGAATTAGTATTTGAAGGGGAAAGGTTTGGATGACCACGGGTAAAGATCAATTGAATAAGGTGAATTGGATAGCTCTCTTGTCAAAGAGCTGACATCGTCCAATGGGCAGAATGACCTCTTTCTGTGCAGCATCATTCCACTCTCCAGTTGTGAAATAAGAGAAGGAGGCATTGCAATAGATCATGATACACCTAACCAGGGATTGTTGGTTCAAACAGCGAGAAGTATAGATTGAGTTGATCATCATTGTCTTTTCCCTTAGATGGGGAATTTCAAGACTAATGGGCACATTTTTTAAGGTGAGACGAAATAGATTTAAAAAAAGTATGAGGGGCAAATGTTTTACACAAAGGTGGTTCAAGTGTGGAATGAACTCCTTGAGGAAGTGGTGGATCTGGGTACAATTACAATGTTTAGAAGACGTTTGGATAAGTACATGAATAGGAAAGGTTTACAGGGATATGGGCCAGGACCAGATAGGTGAGACTGGATTAGTTTGGGATTATGGTCAGCATGGACTTGTTGGACCGAAGGGTCTGTTTCTGTACTGTATGACTCTATGACTCTATAAGTACAAAACAACTGGCAATTGTCTATTCCTTGACCAGTACTGATTTCTTGAGCCAGTGGTTCCTTTAACACTTCTTGTCTCAGATCAGACAATGAAACACAGACCAAAAATCAAGCTTGATTTTTGAGCATGCTTGGTTCTTCTGCACACGTTTTAGTATGGATGTTCCTGTTCAGGTCAGACCGTGAAGTATTTCTTCAGACAGAAGGTATAAAGAATATATGCACAGTGATAGTGCAACGGAGTTCCCTGTCTTTAGCGGCTCTAATGCTAAACTTCCAGCAAAGTGTCTCTCAATTGACTACAGTTTATAATTAACCACAGAGAATCATTTGCATCATCAGTAAACTCTACCTCTCCAACACAGGCCAAAATCAAACCAGGGACTGATCTCAGCTATCTTTCTTTGGAGCAGAGAAGGTTGAGGGGGGACCTGATCATGAGAGGCATGGACAGAGTTAATAGGAAGTAGCTGCTCTCCTTAGTTGAAAGGAGCATAATTTTAAAGTGAAAGGCAGGAGGTTTAGAGGGGATTTAAGAAAAACCTTTTCATGTAGAGAGTGTTGGAGGTCTGGAAAGCACTGCCTGGCAGGGTAGAAGAGGCAGGTAACATCACAATCTTCAAATACTATTTGGATGAACGTTTGCAGTATCATAGTAATAAAGGCTATGGGCCTAGTACAGGAAAATTGCTCTAGTTTACATAGTATATTTTTGGCAGTACAGACCCAATGGGCCAAAAGTCCTTTTCTGTACTGTGTAATCCTATGATTCTATCTCACCATTCTACAAATGGTAAAATAAGCTATGACAGGTATACTGGTGCACAAAAAACAGTGATTATTCTACAGCTAGTCTAAAGCTGTTTCTCTACTGCACAAGTCCTGTGCTAGTGCCACGGACTCTTGATTCAAGACTCTGGTGTCACCATCAATTCCAAATCCAAGCTGTCACATTCACTAAGGCCAAGTACTGAGGAAACCTAGTTTGAAATGAAACAACTTTAATGATTCTGGCAAGTTTATTTTGGGCTGTCGACCAGTTGCTCAAGACCCACATGTTGAGAGTCTACAGCTTAACACAGCGTTTAACTCAATATGAAAACAATTTAAAACATTTCAGAAGGAGACAGAATGAGAGAAGCATGCAGAGGAACTAAATGCTTGCAGCGAAGTACATTTTTTCAAAGAATCACGATTGTGAAAGTAACCCATTGGAGACAGGGACAAAAAACAAAGGCTCATTGCAAACTATGGAAGGATTGTCTCGATGGGTGCCTTGTTTATTTAGCAAATGGAAGATAATCTCACTTTTTTACAGTTCTTGGCTACTGCAAATCTCTGTGACAGGGAATAGCTGTACTTATGTTTATGTGTGAGTGGGTAGGCCTTGCCTCTGTGTTTAGATAGTTTCTGATCTCTTGCTCCAAGGATCGTAAAATGCTACACTGCAAAAATGGGACATTTAAGTCACTGTCATTTTCTTTCCTCTCTCAGATACAATCTTATGGCGTTAGTCTTTTCCATCCTAATATTAGTCACAAGTGGCTAATTTGTTTCAAAAAGAACTGTGTCATGTTCCAACTACAAAATACATATCGACGTGTACAGGGCAAACACAAATTTCAATTTTTTGCTCATGTGTTGCTTTACTAAAGCAGACAAGCTCAACTAAAATGACAACAACTTGAGCTGTGAAGATCACTGGTGGAATGTGCAATATCAATGAGTTTTGTTTTAGCCTTGCTACTAAGCATCAGGAATAATGGGAAAAGAAAATTGACTAATCAAGGGAGCAGCAAGGATCCCTTTTCCAGGCCAACATACTGTAAAAGCCAAAATACCAATAAAAGAGATCAAGTGATCATTCTTTTCTCCGTGGTCATTTGTGGGTCCTGACTAGATTTCAGCTGTTGTGGAATTAGCAATGAATAGATTATAAAGCTCATGTACATCATTCATAGTCAGAAAACACTTGGAAACTTTCTGATGACACCACAAATGTGTGAAAAATCATTTCTTTCTGATTTAAGATCAGAGATTCGAATCACAGGTTGGCAATCGTGGACCTCGTCATAGTCCCAGAAGACACTTGGTAGTGGGTTTAATCTGAGGGTCACCACACCTTAGATGAGGGATGAGGTTGAGAAGGTGGAGCCTTCAAGGTGACCTCTGTTGCTGTTCCTGGAGTCATCACAAATGTAAACGATTTTATCAAAGTATGTGAAATCCCTGATTTATCTGTCTGATCACCTCGGATTAACAGAAAATATGGACCAAGCTTCTGTACTTAACAAGCATTTCTATTCATTACAAATAAATACATCCTAACTACAGCAAAATGACCTGTCAACACATAATTCTCATCTCTAAAACTCTAACTCCTTTCTTAAACCCCATACAGACACATACACAAATACAGACAAACAAAAAAAAAATATTGTTATGGATGGAGGGTAATAAACCTGGGGAAGCAATTCAATGGTATAAGCCTTCAGGATTCAATGGAAGTGTTCCTTTGGTTTCTCAAATCCTTTATTTCTTTCACTTCGCTCAAGGATGCATAGAGCTTCATAAATTATAAAGTCACTGACTTATTGATTAAAAGCAACAGCTTGCAGCAACTGGTGGGAGTGAGTAAACTAGCTTTCTTTGAACTTTAGGTATTCTACTGCAGAGAGAGAGAGAAATGATACCGACTTTTACAGCATCTGAACGCTTCTGCTCATATTGTTCACACTCATAAGCTGTTCAGAATCCCAGGGGCCAATGGTGATAATGGCCTTTGCCACAAGCAATCAGCAACCTGTTGCCAGGTGAATCTCACCTAGTATACCATCCACACTGACTCCCACCCCACAGCTGGGACATCTACAAAGCAAAATTGTTATACATGTTTTACAACACGGGTAAACCCTCCTGCTTAATTTAAAACCAGCAACACAGAAAAGATTTATCCCGTGCAGTAATCTATAAAACTTTGAGTGGCCAAGAACTATTTGAAGTAAAAATTAACAACTTTGTTTCTTAAAGTATAACAGAGAATAATTAACTAACAATTATTAATAAATCCTTTCTCTAACCTATCTTTTACATTCCCTTCTATAATATTAGTCCAATAAAACTCCCAATTAAGTTTTACAAAACAAAACTTCTTATCTCAAAACCAGGCAGCTTTCGTTCTCCTGTGTATTTCAGTCTCCTTTTCTTCATCTTGTGGATTCTGCTTCACAGGTTACTGATCCATAAAGGTACTTTTAACAGAGCTATTCTCTGGGCAGTGTGTAGATGTCATTGGCTTGGCAGTTCTCCTCCCAACTGTTCAATTTTCCCCAGTCTTATACCCCACAGCATTAGATTGTGTCATTGGCTTTTAAGATTGTCAATATAGTTAATTGAAACTTGATTGGAATTTGGTATTTTTCAGAGTATCATTTAAACTGATTGGCCTAATTTGAATCTGTTTTGTCATATCCAAGTAACTAGCTACCCCAGTAGCTGAAACATATGGTTACATTGTATCTTTTTGAGAACATTTAGTGGTGTCATTGCTAGCTTTTACTCTCTTAAATATGCAGTACACCCACATCTTCATAACACATGACTTACAATGAGTTTCAGTAACTTGCTTTTTTTAAAAAATGCAGCAATTCCTTCCTTAGGCTATGTTTTAAAATAAAGTATTTTTAAAATACTTTGAATCAGACTTACTCTACCATCCGGGTACATAATGGCCTGGTATAGCAACTGCTCTTCCAAAAGCCTTAAAAAACTGCAGAAGGTTGTGTGCACAGCCCAGACCATCACAGGGGCCAACGTCCCATCCATGGACTCCATTTACACTTCTTGTTGCTGTGGAAAGCCTGGTCATGATCTCCTACAATCTGTTTTGTCAGGCCAAAGAGACAGAAGCTTGAATTTACGCACCAGCAGGTTTGGGAACACCTTCTTCCCTGCCGTTGTTAGACTGAAGAATGGACTCTCTAACTTCAAATAATGTTGACCTTGTTAATGTTAATCTTGCTTTGCACACTTCCTGTGCAGTGTAACTTGTATGTTGCACAGTATCTAAGCACCCTATGATCATAATGTTCTTGCTTGCTTTGCTGTGCCTGGATTGCTCGCAAACAAAGCTTTTCACTGTACTTAGGTACACATGACAATAAATCCAATCAAATCTAGAGGATTACTGGCAGCTTTAGTTACTCTTCATCTATCCAAATAGTTTTAAAGCTCTTACAATCTGTTTTCATTTGATTAGCTACCTTTTTGACATACTCTGCCATTTACATTTTTCTTAACTTTTTTTGCTACCTGCGCTGCTTTTTAATCCTCTGACAAACCACAAATTTGTGCAACTTTCTTTCAATTTAATATCATTTAAAATACTTTGAACAGGTGACGACTCTCCACTTTCCTGGAGCCATAGGTAGGTATGCCAGAGTTTGCTCTTTGTGTTTCTCACATAGTCAGTCCTGCACCCACTGCTGGGCTAATAGCATCTGCAAGGTGAAAGTGAGTACTGCAGACGCTGGAGATCAGAGTCAAGATTAGAGTGGTGCTGGAAAAGTACAGCAGGTCAGCAGCTTCTGAGGAGCAGGAAAATCAACGTTTTGGGCAAAAGCCCTTCATTGGGAATCCATTCAGATGCTGCCTGGCCTGCTGTGCTTTTCCAGCATCACTCTAATCTTGATTAATAGCATCTGCAGTTGAAACTTTATTGCTGGAACAGCACAGCAGGTCAGGCAGCATCCAGGGAACAGGAGATTCGACGTTTCGGGCACAGGCCCTTCTTCAGGAATCATTCCTGAAGAAGGGCCTGTGCCCGAAACGTCGAATCTCCTGTTCCCTGGATGCTGCCTGACCTGCTGTGCTGTTCCAGCAATAAAGTTTCAACTTTGATCTCCAGCATCTGCAGATCTCACTTTCTCCTCCTAATAGCATCTGCAGTAGGGTGAGGCTATTAGTGGGCATTAAAGGCTTTAATTGGTGATGGCTTAGGGAGATCCAGGGAGGACACAAGATTCTACCATCATGCATGCTATATAGGAGAAATAATTGTAGCATACGAGTTCTTATCTTTTATGTCAGAACATGGATGTAGATTTGGTTTAGTGTGCAATGCAATTTGGATTAGTCTGGTGACAAGTACAGCCATCGAATTATACAGCACAGAAACAGACTTTCAGGACCAACCAGTCCATACTAACTAAATACGTTACCAAACTAAGCTTTGCCCCAAGGTAGTGGTGTCCAAAGCTAGAGGGGAAAGATTTAAAAGGGACCTAAGGGGCAACTTTTTTTATGCAGAGGGTGGTGTGTATATGGAATGAGCTGCCAGAGAAAGTGGTGGAGGCTGGTACAATTACAACATTTAAGAGGCATCTGGATGGGTATATGAATAGGAAGGGTTTAAAGGGATATGGACCAAATGCTGGCAAATGGGACTAGATTAATTTAGGATATCTGGTCAGCATGGTCAAGATCAACTGAAGGTTCTGTTTCCGTGCTGTACATCTCTATGACTCTATGATTCTAGTCCCACCTGCAGTACATTAAAAATCTGTAAGTCTTTCTCATTCATCCATCTGGCCTGTCCATTCTGTTGTAGACTACTCTAGTTGTAGAGGGATTACACTTTTTTGTCAAAATATAAAATCTGGTTTATGAATGACAATGGATTCAGAATAGATATGTTATTAATCAAACTACCAATATTGGGACACCTGCCAACATTCAATCTGCTTTTAGTTTGGTCTGATTGAATTTGACTTTTCCAGACAATGCAGGCTTTCAAATTGCAAATGTGTAAAAGAATATCTGTGAGTCAGATATATTTACAGGATGTGCTAAAAAGGACTCTTGCTGAACTAAGCTTGAAAATTCACTGCTGGTAATGCAATATTTAGATGGACAGCCTTATTTTTTCTTGACAACAATAGGAAATAACAAGTTTAAAATAAAGATATGTGCTCTTGGTTTTCAAGGCGTCACCCATATACCAAGTATTATTGAATTGCCCTGAGAGTAAAGGCGAAAATCTATTTCTATTTCAAGTAAATCCTATTTAAGGTCTCAATCCAAATATTACCTTATATTTCCCCCATTTTCAGATGCTAACTCTCCCATGTGCATCCAACATTTTCTGCTGTTATTTCAGATTTCCTCCATTTGCTCTTGTAAATCAATCATTCTATGTAATATGAAATGTTTGACTTAGAAAACTTATCTGCCCTTTAGGTACTTGTTCATCCTCTCGGTTTTGGAAAAAGTACAAACTTAACAAGTGAGCTGGTGCAGATATATTCTCAGCAAGCAATGTTTCTTCTAATAATAATTTCAACACTGGTAACCCACAAGATGCCTTTTCTTTTAACAGACCAGTCATTGATAGTAGAAAATCCTCCTCTGTTTAACCACCGACAAAATCCATTTCACAGAATCTAATAAAAACTCTCTTATGCTGGCATTTTCATTAATATCTCCCTGTGCATTCAGACAGCAGCAGCAAATTGAGCATTCCTATCGCCTCATGACTAACCATTCCCCAAAAGTCTTACCAAAATAGTTAACAGGAATTAGAAAAGAAATGGAAAAGCATTCACTTTTAAAACTCTTGCATGTAAATTATTGCAAGGATCTTAAAATTGGGAGAGGGATATTCTATTTATTGTATATTATTGTGAAGCTGGAATGTTCTTTTCAATATGGGCGAATTTGTATGTGAAGTTAAATGGCTCAGATAGAGTAGTAATAAAACTGGTGTTATGTGGAGAGATAAAGGTACTCTCTGATGCTAATTCTGTTGACAGAGGCTGCATCTATATAGAGTCTGAGAAATATTGTAGTCTTTGATGATTGGCACAATGTCAATAAAAAAGGGATGTCTTCATATTCTTCTTTATTTATTTTAAACTCATTTTTTAACAAAGACTTTTCTATACACTTATAAAGAGCCATATGCCCTACGTGGAGGGAAATTCATTCATGTACGAAATTAGTTGTACAATCAAATCATAAGAAAGGAAATCGGACAATAGTTCCCCTTCTCGAAGAATCCTATTTTTAAAAAATGGAGACCATTTGTCCTTCCAAAATGTTTTGGTGATCTGCTGTATTGGAAAGGTAGAACAATACCTGTGAAAATATATACACCTCAATAACACTGACTTTCTATTTATCAGTGAGCCAAAAGCTTGCTGAATTCTATACACTATGAGAAAAAAAACTAACCCTGCAGAGGATTGTATCTCGAAACCTTCCATTGTTCATTTAAAGCAAAGGAACCTATACTTTTGGTGGCAAGCAAAGGATCTAGAATTTTGAACTCTCTGTTGATATAATTATCTTAATTTTATTTACCAAATTGCTCTATCTGTGATTTGCATAATTGTACTTTCTGTCGAAGTTATCATACTGATAGTTAAAACAACAGTTTTCAAATTAAGAATTTTAGCTCTATATGCTACCTGCTATTAAGATTTCAAATAGATTAACTGGCCTTTTGTCTTGGTTGCACTTTCTGGGATCTGACAGAGGATACAAATTACTTCTGTGCTTCCCTTCACATGACAGTAGCTGCATTACGATTCAATATAATTGATTACATATGAAGTATTTGGAATGTACCAAATAAGACAATGGCCTAGATTTTGCACTCAACAATGCAGCAACATTCACTGATGTCAAACAAATATGCCCAGAAAGAGCTGAAAATTTCTGTGGTATGGATTTTCCTTTCCTGACTACATTTTGAATCTAGCAGCATATCAAGGTGATCTCCAAGCATTCAGCACCAGTGATGACATGATGTAGAGTAAGCAGCCAATCACAGTAAAATATTCTCATTGACAGTAAGTCAGGAAACAAAAACCACTACATTTTCACTTTTAAAATTTTACAAATAACAAAATAAAATTTGGAGGTTTGCATATAAGATTTGTAGAAGCTAAAATATTGCACTTTATAATGTTCTGAGGAAGTGTCACTCGACCTGACACATTAACTCTGATTCCTCTTCACAGTTGCTGCCAGACCTGCTGAGCTTTTCCAGCAATTTATATGTTACATTTGATGGTACATGAATACAAGCCATTTAACCTTGGTTGTGTTCAACCAGTCAATGCTGGTTTTTATTTTCCACTTCCGTCTCCTCCCATTTAATTCTATCATTATAATTGCTTGCAGTTCAGGGCATCATATTGTAAGAAAGACGTGTGAGCACTGGAGAAATTGTGGACAAGATGCACAAGGATTATACCAGAAATACATGACCAGAAAGGACTGACTAACTGAATCTTTTCTTCCCTTGAAAAATGGTAAGAGATGACTTAGTGTAGGTATTTAAGGTACTCTTTTATATGATAATGATTCTGAATGGATTACTATTCATGTTACATTGGGTGCAGCTTGTTTCTGTGCTTTGGACACTTTAACCAATTTATGTTTAACATACACTTTACCCAACTGCTCTTTTCAGTGAGGCAGACAAAGGGACACAGAATTTGGTTCACAGTTCAACTCGATTTTATTAACAAAATATTCCTTACTAAAAACACCATTTCCCAAATTCCCACAATATTTATTCTCTATCTGGCTCTATCCATCTAAGAAAGGATATTACCCACAGTGACTGATGTGTCTGAGCTGGGCCATTGGAATCTCCTTCCTCTCTCTCACAAAGGTGGGTCTTGCAGGTGAGGGTGGGTCTTCTCCTGGGTCTTCTTGGATTGCCACATGGTCTTCTGCAATGTCTCTTGCTGTGAACCTTCACTGAATGGGTGGCTTCCAGACATGTGTGTGTTTTATGCCCCTCACTCAGACCTTCCAAAATGTTCTGTGGCCTTTGGCCAATGGAGTCATAAGTTGGATTCAAATTGTCCAATGGGCTCATGCCAAAAACCAAGCCAGGAGATGTGAAGTGCAAATACTCAGGCCATTTAGGTTTTAGAAAGTCTGATTGACACTTCTCCAGTAAACAACACTCAGAATGGGTGTAACTGGATCCCTGTGAACCTTTGTAATCTCTTTCACCTTGATTTCCACTGTTCTCTGTAGCTGATAGCTGCTGGTTGCTGTTTGATTTACCTTGGCCCATTTCCTGTTAGACCTGATTTCTCCAGCTGTGGGTCAATGTTGAGCGTCTAATTTTGGGCCTGCAGTCCAATCCATTCAACAGAATCTGTGGATGGAGATAAGGAGTTCTATTCCAGCTTTCAAAGAGAGCAGATATAGCTGCGCCAGCTCCCTAAAATTCTGGTAATTATGCCTGGCCAAGTGTAGTTGTACTTACTACAGTATTGCAATAAACATTCATACATCTAGGAACAGTGCATCTCTGTTAAATGGCTACAGTTGTATACCTGTTGCCACTAATTACTAGAGAGACGCAATGCAAAGCAAAGGCAGAGGAAGGTTAGTGGCAATGAACAATCTCAAATAAATAATACCCAGTGCACACACATTGTCAGTGGTGACAGATACCACAAATACTATGAATCATCACCTGGGAAAATAACCACAGATACTGACAGAATATTTCCTCTTATGGGGAAGAAAGTAACTGGGAGCCATCAACATAAGATAGTCACCAAGAAATGCAATACAGAATACAGAAGGAACTACTTTACCCAAAGAGTGGTGAAAGATAAAACAGGCTACGACAGGGAGTGATTTAAGTGAACTGCATAGATACATTCTAAGGGGAAGCTAGACAAGTACTTGAGGGGAAAAGAAATCATAAACTTGCAAAATCATTTTTTAAATGTGCGTATTTAAATATGATGGAAACATTTGACATTCCAAAACCATAAAACTATTCTTTTTCAGCCTATGAGGTTGTTCAACAGTAACTTTGAATGTAGCATGCCATTAAAAATGTTCTGTTACATATCACTTAACAAAGTGTAACTCTATCAAGGGTTTTTAGAGCAGATGCACAGTGTAAAATGGCAAGTTCTTATCCATACAAAGATTTTTAATTGTCTGCATTCTGAAGGAATGTCAACAGTGAACCTGTGGGGGATTCCTGTCGGTGATTTCTGGATTTTCACGTTAACTGCACATATGCAGTTTCCAAAGGTTGTTGTCAGTTTCAGAAGAGTAGTGATAGTGAATGTTTTCATCAGACTGTTCACCTATGTGAAAAGTTACAATGCGTCAGTGCAGTATTAACTGTGAATGAGATTTGAATGGGTTAAAACTGGGTTGTTAACTGTCTAATGCTCTTCACATTTGCTTTCAAACCTGCTGAGTATTACAGCAATTTCTGTTTTTATTTCTCTTTAATTATTTGGCTGTACCAGCAAGACTGTGAGATAAAACACTCAGAAGGTTCTATTTTTAAAACCATTCCTTTAGTTTAATGAACATTTCAACTCAGAAGAATGGCTGGAATTGAAACACCTCACAGGAGATAGCTCCCTTTTGTCTATTTACAGATTTAATGAAACATTACACAATAGGTCTTCATTTAAAATATATTTATACATATTGCACTATTCAGCACAAGTTCATATTTCTTTCTTCAACAGGCACGGAAGGTGAAATATCAGCACTGAAAATCCTCCATGAAGTGGACAACTGAGGGAGGTGGATAAGTATCTTCTGAAGATTAAGTAGATTTGCAGAGTAATGTAAGGGAACCTTACACTGTATCTGACCTGTGGCATATCCAATCTTAAACTCGTCAACGCTGTCACAGACTGTGGAGTTGAAAAATATTTCACTCTCAGAACCTTGATGAGCTCATGTTCATGAATAGGGAAGTTTGTATAGCTGTCACTTTTCTTAACTGGAAGTCTGTTGAATACCAGTCTTCCAATCTTGTGGATTTCTCCTCTCTTTCCAAGTCACTAAGATCAATCAATGAAGCTGCTCAAGGAGTAAATCTCACTCATCCTTTAGATGCTTACTTGTGTTGTATCATATATCAAGTTTTTTCCTTTACCTAGCATAGGCTATTGAAGGATTCATGCAATGATAGACTAGTTTGTTCAATATTACAATCAGGTCAAGTAAAATTGGATAACTTCCTCTTTTCAGTTTAAAGGGTTCTAAATGTGATTTTTCCAGTTTTAAAAATATGCATAAAAGCAAATTAATGATATAATTTAATATTAATCCTCAATTATTGAAAGAAAATCAAGCTTTTTTCATTTTGCTCCCACCATTCGGTTCCTGATTTCTGCTGTCCCTTCATCCTCTCATTATTTTTGCTTCAGCTGTTACTTGCAGTATGCCTTTTACTGTTTTATTCATATTTATCACCAAAGTCTTCCCTATTTTCATTTTATTATCAAGAAGCAAAGATATTCAAAATATTATGATCACACAATTTGTGTAATTATATAATGATTAATTGTTTGGAAATGTGCAACTTACAAAAAAAAAGTCTGAAGGTTAATGATAAGAACAAGATAACATGCAAATTTAGCATCAGTGTTCAAGAACAAAGATATGCATTATTGTATGATGTCAAGATGTTTTAAATTTCTAAGCTCTTAAACATATTTTTCTTTGTGAATTTATTTATTAACTGTTCTGAAACAACTGACATCCTCTTTGCCTCAAATGGAATGAAATTTTAAAGTCATTTCAATAACTTAAAATTGATATCTGCATACTTACTAAGTTTTAATTTCTTTTCGTTGAATGTTGAGAGTAAATAGTGTAAAATAAACCCAGACACCCATGCAACCTGGAGCCTATGATCTTTTTTCATGTCTAAGGGATTAACAGGTCACTCCAAAGGCAGGAAAACAGATCAACTGAAGATTTTTTGAGGCCGTTGTATTTATATTGGACAACGTTCAAAATTCTGCAGTATTGGTGCCTCTAACCTCCTCAATCTAAATGTGACCTTTTATTTCACTGCGGCAGGTTTAAAATAACAAGACAGAAAGGGTGAATGATGTTTCTCACGCCAATTGTCTGGCAAAATTTAGTCCTGCTCCTCAAAAGCATGAGCAACACATCTGCATGAAGTTGTGTGTATTGTTCACCTATAGGTTTACAATTACTACTAACACTGCACATCCAGCAAACATGTCACAACCTCACTATGTATATGAAGAATAGTCAATACTGAGCATTGTTGTGAGTATGGTGCTGGAAAAGCACAGCAGGTCAGGCAGCGTCCGAGGAGCAGGAGAATCGAGGTTTCGGGCATAAGCCCTTCATCAGGGCTTATGCATGAAACGTCGATTCTCCTGCGCATTGGATGCTGCCTGACCTGCTGCGCTTTCCCAGCACCACACTCACGACTTTGATCTGCAGTCCACGCTTTCTCCAACATTGAGCCTTGTCAAACCTGTGATCAGTAGTCCAGCCTCAGAAACTAACTGCATGGAACAATTGGGCTGATAATTTATATACCTCATCTCTATGATCTATGAATATGTTAAATAGAATACAAACCCTTGTTGTATATGACAGTTGAGTTGAAATGTAATGCCTTTAGCATCCGATAACTTGGCACTGTGCAGTTTTGTTTCAGTCCATTATTTTCACCATCTGATAATTACTTGTTTTCAGTGGACACATTAACTACTTATCCAGAATACTGAAATACAGATGCTAAAGAAAAATTAATTAGGAGCCAGAAACCACTTTGCTGCATTGAACATGATGATGTTGGCATGTAGTTTAACATTTGTTTGCAAAAAAAGCAAAGCAGGTGCAAGCTAATGACAAGATCAACTTTAATTATGATTTTAATTAAATATCCAAGACACTGTGAGGTATGGTAACTAGTCCAGAGCTGTTGGAAGAATTTGAGATAACAAGGAAAGGCTTAGGGACAGAATTGAAATGAAATGCTTTCCTCAGGAAAGGCAGAATGCATTTTATTTAATGAGATATTCAGTTTCCCCCAAAATGCTGGAAGAGAGCAACAAACAGTGTTAAATATTCATGATTTTGTCTTCAACAGAATTTATTCCTTTACATGCTTTAACATAATAGTGTAATATTAAGGACTTTTTAACTTTGTGAAAAATACAATAAGTTTAATGATGCATTTTTCCACAAGGATATCTTCCAGTTTACTTTCTGTGCACAGAATCAGTATACTCCATAACGTGCATCAGTTCTACACTCAGTGGCTAGTCAGATCCTCAATGTCATTTTTGTCTCAGCTGGTGGCATTGCCCCTAGCAGCTCATCAGCTCATCATCAAACCATGGATGGTATCAGTCATGAGGCTGCCATTTTTAGTAATATTTAAAGGGATCTCCTTTCATCTATCACCTGAAAAACAGAAGTTTTGAAGCCGTGTTGCTTATACTCAAAACGTACTGCCATGCAGACAATTTCAAAAATGACTGTTCAATGTTTTTAACTCTTACATCTTATTTCCGGCAATCTACTTCTACCCTATTGAAGATCCTCACAGCAATTGACAAAAACACTGCACTGTAACTGACCCATCAATATCTTTATGGAGCATTCTTCATTCCCTTATTTAAACTACACAAGCTACTATATCCTGAGCAAAATGCTGTTCAATCTTTATCATTACTGCAATTGATTGCTAAGTGGTTTCCAATATCTTTCTTTATATTTTCATGCATAATCTGTCACTTCAAAATGATGCCTTATGGCTTGGCTAAATAACATATGATCTCAGTGATATGCTTGGTTTTCCCTTCATTCACAAAAGGTCTTTGTCACAATGAAGGAGTCCTCGCGATCCACTGTAAGCAGCAGATCTTGTTCATGCAGCAGTCCTGCAACTGAACCTAATGAAGAGTTAGATTCTCACCTCATGACCCAGACATAAGATGAGCACTGCAGTTAGTTTCCCACTAAAAAGCATTCCCGATTGATCATTTTCTTTGACAGTAATGGAAGAATCGCATGTTTGTTTATTATAATGGACACCGTATCAAGGATGCAAGCTTTTTTTACCTGGCTCTTAAGTCTAAAATCAACACCCAGAGTCTCCTCCGAATCTGGAAGCACAAATTATGCAAAAATGCACACAGAAATACCCAATAATGCATACACCATTAGATGAATGCTGAATGTTTCCTCAACATTGTTTTATCAGTTGAGGCCTTGCTGTTGAGAAGGGATGTCCATCAGAAGCTAAAAGAGAAGAAACAATATCCAAATGCAGCAATCTATTTGCCTGTGAACGAATAGAAAATCCACCAATTGACACCTGGTTCATCCTGAAGCAGGTGCTTATTTCTATTTTAATTTGATCTATCAACGATGCAGTGAAAGATGATGTGTTTCATTGTGTTTTGATTTCATTTTAATATGTTTTATTTGGGTTTAGACCGCAAAGCAGCTTTTTAGCTCATTGGTCCTTGAATAAAACTTAGACTGATAAATGACAAACAACATTAATGCCACACAAGTTCCAGGCAATGATGACATCCAACCAAAGAGAATCCAGTCATCATGTTCTGACATTCATCATCATTACCATTACTTAATTTCGTTTAATCAACATGTTGGGATTCTGGATGTAAGTTTGCTCGCTGAGCTGGAAGGTTCATTTTCAGACATTTTGTCACCATGCTAGGTAACATCATCAGTGAGTCTCCAGTGAAGCACTGGTGGTATGGCCGGCTTTTTATTTATGTGTTTAGGTTTCCTTGAGTTAATGATATCATTTCCTGTGGTGATGTCAGTTCCTGTGATGATGTCATTTCCTGTTCTTTTTCTCAGGGGGTGGTAAATCGGGTCCAAGTCAATGTGTTTGTTGATAGATTTCCAGTTCGAATGCCATGCTTCTAGGAATTCTCATGCATGTCTCTGTTTGGCTTGTTCTAGGATGGATGTTCCATTCCAGTCTGCATGTAAAGGTACTAGTGAGAGTTGGTCATGTCTTTTTGTGACGAGTTGATGTTCATGTATCCTGGTGGGTAGTTTTCTGCTTGTTGTCCAATGTAGTGTTTGTTACAGTTCTTGAAAGGTATTTTGTAAATGATGTTAGTTTTGCGTGTTGTCTGTATAGGGTCTTTCAAGTTCATAAGCTGCTGTTTTAATGTATTGGTGGTTTGTGGACTATCATAATGTTAAGAGGTCTGAGTAGTCTGGCAGTCATTTCTGAGATATCTGATGAAAGGGAGAGTGGCTAGGGTTTCTGGACATGTTTTGTCTGCTTGTTTGGATTTGTTGCTGAGAAACTGGCGGACTATGTTCATTACATGCTCATTCATTTTGAATACACGGCATCGGTACTTTTCCTCTGCTCTTCATAGTTCCTCAGTGCTGCAGTGTGTGGTGGCTCATTAAGATAATGCAGCTCCGTTTTGTGGGTGTTGGGATGATTGCTTCTGTAAAATGTGTTTCTGGAAAAGCGCAGCAGGTCAGGCAGCATCCAAGGAGCAGGAGAATCGATGTTTCGGGCATAAGCCCTTCTTCAGGAATGAGGAGCGTGTGCCAAACAGGCTCAGATAAAAGGTAGGAAGGAGGGACTTGGGGGAGGGGCGTTGGGAATGCGATAGGTGGAAGGAGGTTAAGGTGAGGGTGATAGGCCGGAGAGGGGGTGGGGACAGAGAGGTCGGGAAGAAGATTGCAGGTCAAGAAGGCGGTGCTGACTCTGAGGATTGGGACTGAGATAAGATAGGGGGAAGGGAAATGAGAAAGCTGGAGAAGTCTGCATTCATCCCTTGTGGTTGGAGGGTTCCTAGGTGGAAGATGAGGCGCTCTTCCTGCAGGCGTCGTGTTGCCATGGTCTGGCCATGGAGGAGGCCAAGGACCTGCATGTCCTTGGCGGAGTGGGAAGGGGAGTTAAAGTGTTCAGCCACGGGACGGTTGGGTTGGTGGGTACGGGTGTCCCAAAGGTGTTCTCTGAAACGTTCCGCAAGTAGGTGGCTTGTCGCCCCAATGTAGAGGAGGCCACATCGGGTGCAGCGGATGAGTAAATGATGTGTGTGGAGGTGCAGGTGAATTTATGACGGATATGGAAGGATCCCTTGGGGCCTTGGAGGGAAGTGCGTGGGCGCAAGTTTTGCCTCCTTCTTCAAAGACCGCAATTTCCCCTCAAACATGGTTGACGATGCTCTCCACCGCATCTCCTCCACTTCCCTCTCCTCCGCCCTTGAATCCCGCCCCTCCAATCGCCACCAGGACAGAACCCCACTGGTCCTCACCTACCACCCCACCAACCTCCAGATACATCGTATCATCCTTCGTCATTTACGCTACCTCCAAACAAACCCCACCACCAAGGATATATTTCCCTCCCCTCTCCTATCAGCGTTCCAGAAAGACCACTCCCTCTGCGACTCCCTCGTCAGGTCCACACCCCCCACCAACCCAATCTCCACTCCCGGCACCTTCCCCTGCAACCGCAAGAAATGCAAAACTTACTCTATGTTCTAAGAGTGAATCAGACACTGGCAATTCTGCAGTGAATAATTCATCTTCTGACTTCTCAAAACCTGTCCACAAGGTACAAGTCAGGAGTATGCTGGAATACTCCTCACTTCTCTGGATGGGTGCAGCTCCAATAACATTCAAGAACCTCAACACTATTCAAGAAAAAGCAACCTACTTGATTGGCAACTCATCCAACACCTTCAACAGTCAGTCCCTCCACCACCGACACATATGGAAGCAGTATATACTTATCTACAAAATACACTGCAACAACTCATCAAAAGTTTCTGTGACAGTACCTTCCAAACCCATGATCTCTACCACTTAGAGGGACAGAGGCTGCAGATACATGGGACACTGCACCAGTAAATTCCCCTTCAAGCCATAGACCACAATGACTTGGAACTATATCACTGCTCCTTCAGTGTTGCTGGGTCAAAATCATGGAAATTCTTCTTAAACAGCATTGTGAATGTTTTTACATGGAATGCAGCAGTTCAAGTAGGCATCTCACCGTCACCTTCAGAAGGGTGATTATGGATGCGCATTAAATACTGATTCAGCCAGCAATGCTCACATCCCAAGAATGATCTTTTAAAATAAAGAAAACATGACTGGACCCCAAAAACTGACTCCAGGGTCCATCAGCCAAAAATTGGCTTTGCAGTATAAATGAAAATGCAACATGCTACAGTGTGGCTAAAGCACATTGAAATGCCAGCTTTCCTGGAACCAATAATCAATCATTTAAAATGGGGCTAAATTCCTGATTCAGGATGAACCAGGTATCAGTTTGTTGGTTTTCAACTCATCCAGAGGCAAATAGAATGACAGTTGGAATCAAATGATTTAAAAGGAAGTAGTAAGAAATCCACAATGTAATAATGATGAGGAATTATAATAATTATTTTGACCATATAAAATAAAAAGCTAATTCCATGACCATTAACTTTAAATTAGAATCTCCTTGACTACCAGCTTTTGGTTTTCAGACTCTTTGACTCAAACTAATTTTTCTTTGACATGGTTTGAAATACACACAATGCATTTTTGAGTTAACATTAATTCCTAAATCGTAAGTTCTACAAATCTGTTACCACCAATATAAAACCAGCAAAGGTCATATCAAAGTGGTTGTTTGTGATTAACAAAATTGTTGTTGCTAATGCTTAGAAATTTAGTTGAAAACATTCCCCAAAAGGACCCAAACTTAAAACAATCCAATTTAATTTGACATCTTTGATTCACATTTGAATTTGCCACTATAATTCGATGGATGTGATGAAATGTCTGTTTGATTGTAAATCCATACAGAGTATTATTATAAGTTCACTTTTTTTAAAAAAAGGTTCCTGTTCCCTGTTATACATTGCCTGCTTGGGATATAAGTTTTAATTTAGATTCAGGTCATAGACACAAACAAAACTAAAGGGATCCATTTAATTCAATACTGATATTTTTAATCAACTTGTTCAGTCACATTATAATATACCTCTGAAGCAGACAGCAATTGAACCCTGGCCACTCTACCACAGGACTCCATCAATTCAGTAAATGCAGGCTCTTTAACTGGAGAAATCTAAAATATTGTCTTAATCTCTCATCATATTCCTGTATATGCCTCTTCTTTTTCAAAGTCATTCCTGAAATCACTCCACAGAGACCAGAGTCACTCTTCATTTTTACACATTGAGAGTCCTTGACCCTGATCCAGCTCCTTCAGAGCCAGCTCTCAGAATGCACGGGATGTCTGACACTCCTGTTCTTATCAGTCAGCCAGGGCTCCCTGATTAGACCACATTATCATCCCCAATCTGGGAATTTGGCTGACCTCATTACTATCACTATAATTCCACATGCTCTTGTGTTGGTGTCTGTCTCAACATTATATGTTCCAGCGAACCTCTGGGGTTTTCTCTAATCATCTCTCCTTACTCTCCTTTACTATTACAAATTTTCATTCACTCATGTTTATGCTCAGTTCAATGGAAAATTTACAGTTAGTCCTTTAATGAAGGTTACAAACTTTTGAAAGTCACTTTCAAACATCAAAAATATACCAATTTACCAGACACTTTAAAGTAATTTACAACTTGTTTTTATTGGTAAAGAAAGATCAGGTCAAAGATTGTCACTATTGCAAGCATTTTATGAGTTTTCATGTGCATTTCTACATCTTAATTTTGAGAACTGACTAACCCTCTTGTGAGAGGCGGTCAGTGATAAAGCTTTTGCAGAGGACATATGATTGAATTGGGTTATAATTACAAATTTTTCAACTTCTAAACATTTTTAATATAATGTTTCCTGTTAGCATATTACACATCTCAGTTATTGAACTGAAACTCTTATTTTGACTCATAGAACTCTGTTACTCATAGGCAAAAAGAAAATCATAGAATCCTTACAGTGTGGAAGCAGGCCATTCAACCCATCAAGTCCACACCAACTCTCCGAAGAGCATTCCAACCAGACTCTACCCCTTACTCTATAACCCTACATTTCCCATGGCTAATCCACCTAACCCGCACATCTCTGGACGCCATGGGCAATTTAGCATAGCCAGTTGACCTAACCTGCACATCTGAAAGCCATGCAGACATGGGGAGAATGTGCAAATTCCACACAAACAGCCACCCAAGGGTGGAATTGAGCCAGGTCCCTGGTGCTGTGAAGCAGCAATGCTAACCACTGAATCATCGTGCAACCCAAACATTGCAGCAATCTCACTGAAGAAAGGCCCATGGAGATAATCCTTGCTTCGCCCCTATGGCATTGGCCAAGAACAGAATCAAGTTGTTTGGTTTGAATTTAACTAGTAAACTATGACAGTTAGCAGTTATTGCATCTCCATTTCCAACCAAAGTCTAACCAAGCAACACCTTTTTCTCATGTGGCATAAATTGTTTTTCACCTTCTTGCATTTCAGCCTTGATATGTGAACGACTCAAAGCTTTTAAAGTCAAGTCCCTTTTTAGCAATGTTTAACGTCTTTAAGGAGAAAGTGAGGAGAAAGAAAATTCCTGAAGAAGGGCATGTGCCCGAAACGTCGAATCTTCTGTTCCCTAGATGCTGCCTGACCTGCTGTGCTGTTCCAGCAATAAAGTTTCAGCTTAACGTCTTTAGGCAACACCATTAAGCTGTGAAGAAAGGACACTAGTCTTGAAATGTTAACTCTATTTTCTCTCCACAGATGCTGCCAGACCTGTTGAGTTTCAATAGCAATTTCTGTTTTTATTTCAGAGCTTCAATATCCACAGGTCATTGTTTTATTATACCACCATATTTTTTAAAATTAGATTAGATTAACTACAGTATGGAAACAGGCCCTTCGGCTCAACGAGTCCATACTGACCCTCCACAGAGTAACCCACCCAGTCCCATTCCCCACATATACCCCTGACTAATGCACCTAACAGTATGGGCAATTTAGCATGGCCAATTCACCTAACCTGTACATCTTTGGATTGGGAGGAAACCGGAGCACCCAGAATGTGCAAACTCCACACAGACAGTCGTCCGAGGCTGGAATCGAACCCGGGTCCCTGGCACTGTGAGGCAGCAGTGCTAACCACTGGGCCACCATGCCGCCCACGTTCTATCTGGCTATGACTTAATGTCCGCCCTACTCTAACCTATAGTCTTTGTTGGAATGATTTTTTTTCATGTTGGGTTCCCTGGGATATGCAGCTTTGTTTCTGACTGAACAATAGTCACTAGCATCCCCAATTAAGCCTTTTCCCCTTAACTAATATTTTACCCCTAGAAATAAGGCTCAACCACAACTGATTCCTGGTGTTCTCACAATGAATATTTTTGTCACAATGCAATAGAGCTGAAAGATAAGGAGCTTTGAGGACCGTCCCTCCCTGCAACTCAACACGACACCTAACCCCATCTCCAACTCCCCCCAAAATGTTGGTTTAGATCATATGAATAATAACTTTACTGGCTGAATTTTCTAACTTGACAACAGAACCCATTCCAGTTCTAAATTGTAATTTAAACCTACTTGGAAGTTAAGTTTAATGTCAAAAGTAACACATCCATAAAAACTGCTCTCAAATCCTTTCTATGGATTCTAAAACACAACATTGTATCGGTAATATCCCATCTTTGGCTTCATAAGTATGAGATATATTCCTTCCCTATTCGTTTTATCAATATCTGTTTTATACAACCTGCTTGTGAAGTGTAGAGCTAAGCAGCATGATGTAAAACAATAGGGCCAAAAACTTCCAGGACTGACTTGGAGTGCCCTACACAAATTTAAAATCAGGCATATTCTCAGTGAGTGGTGGAACAGGTGGCTGAAGGAGTTCAGTGAAGCAAACAGAAACTGCTGGAGAAACTCAGCAGGCCTGGCAGCATCCATGGAGAGAAGAACACAGACTTCCAGTATCCACAGTAATTTGCTTTTGTTCGAGGAGTTAAGTGGGCTACTCTTACTTCTCTGTCCCTAATTTTCTTTCTGTCTCTGCTGGGCCATTCTGAAACAATGGAAATTGTTTCAGTGTCTCAAGTAAGTCTGAGAGCTGCAGCTTGCTAGCTACCATTGATGGCACGGTGGCTCAGTGGCTAGCACTGCTGCTTTCACAGTACCAGGGACCTAGGTTTGCTTCCAGCCTTGGCTAACTGTCTGTGTGGAGTTTGCACATTCTCCTGTGTCTGCACTGGTTTCCTCTGAATGCTCCAGTGACCTCCCACAATCCAAAGATGGTCAGGTGGATTGACCATGTTAAATTGTCTAGGAATGTGCAGCTTAGGTGAATTAGCGATGGTAAACAGGGAGTTATGGAATAAGTTGGAGGGGTTGCTGGGTCTGGGTGGGATGTTCTTCAAAGGTTGGTCCAGACTTGATGGGCTAAATGGCCTTTTTCCGCACTGTAGCGACTTGATGATCCTGGTAAAACTGTAGACCATTTTCTGTATTTCAGGAGTCTACTTTCAATAAAAACAGACATAGAGGATCAAATTCGGCATGACATCCAATACTCCAGCTCAGCCGACAGAGGGAAAGGGAGTATTGGAGTATTTGTCGAGGCTCACTGGGCAGCGGTTATCCATGCAATCCTCTAAGGTTCAGAGACTAGGACAATCTACAACAATAGTCCCCATGCACCTGTACCCTCTCTAGCCTGAGGCAACCTACCTAAAACACTGGAGAAGCACCACCAGTGGTGTCTTGGCAAGATATTCCAAATCTAACAGCAAGAAAAGAGATCTAAAAGCAGTGATCTCTCACAAGCCAACAAACCCAGCATCAAAGTACTGTATCAGTTCTGCTGGGTGGGGAGTTTCATGTATATGTCCCATACCAAACTCCTGAAGCAACAGGACTTCACAAAACTTGCTTGTGGCAGGAGGCCAGTCTTGCCTCTAATTTTCTTTTCTCCTGCACAGAGTTCCAAGATCCATGCCGGACAGTAGCAGTCTGTGTTGGCAAGGTGATCGTGATGTGCAGAATATCAGAGCGACAGTTCACGTGCACAACTGCACCGCTTAGAGGGAATATAACAGGAAGCCCCAGGAGGAAGGTGGAAATATTATAGGACTATCCTAACAGCACCCCAGGAGAGGTCCCTAACTGGTGATTGATCAACGAGGAAAAAGGTTTATCAGAAAGGCACCAAAGATTTTGTTGGAAGCACATAGAGGCAAAGTTGGGATATCAGATACAGTACACAAAACTCCAAAGCACCCATCCACTCAACACTTCAAGTACCATATGCACTGCATCCGGCAGATCACAAATCCTGCAAATTTCAGACAACTGAGATTCCATTAAACCAGAGTGGAAGCAGATCATCTTCATTCCTGTGGGATTACCTAAGGACAAAACCTTTAACTACATAGTACAAGAAGGAAAATCAGTAGAAACAGTGAATGACACATACTGGTCATGTATGCATCAAAACTGAGCTCCAGTTCACCCAGTATGTTCACTTTCAAGTACAAGTTTTTTTAACTGTTTCCAATTGTTGAGAATGTCACTTAGCAACTGAATTGTGGCCTTGCCAAATTTGTGTATTGCTTCTTTAATCTTGTGCCTCTGTACTTTACATTCAAAATGTTTCCATCCTTTTTATGACTTTTTGCTCTGGAGTCAAACTCCAGGGAATTTTGTATTTTCCTCCTTACATAAGAAAAATGAGGGATAGAAAATAAGCATACCTACTGACCCACCTGATCTGCAAATGGAGACTTTATATGGTTATCTATCATGGTACTGACACTTTACACAAAATAGGACCATGTAATCTTCTGGAAGACAACAAAGAGACATAGCAAAAAAACTCAAACTAATTAGGGTGGGGAAAGCCCTATAAGATTGCTCCCCATCCCCTTTAGACAATGCTTAGCATCTTTCCAATAAGTATGAAGAGCCTTGTTTCTTTAAGTAAGATGTATTACCTTGTGCATCATTATTATCTTGAATTTCCCACCATTTTCTAGTTCTGAAACCTCTCTTCTGTTTCTTGATAGTGCTCCCTTTCAGTTTTTCAGACATTTAGCCGGGCCCATTAAACCTAACACATTGAAAGAGTTCCAACTTTCAATTAGCAAATTCACCTCTTTGGGGTTTCCAGATGAGTAACCGAGTTATTTGATGCAACACTATTCAAACGAAGGTGCTTCGAGTCCAATTCCTAATCTATACTTATAGCTGAACTCAAACGTTGTTCCTGAGAGGCAACGTTTGTCAGTACATCAACATCACTGAACCATAACAGTGCTATTTTCCCTCTCCTCTCTCTGTTTTCCTTCTTCTTTTAATGTTGTGCAGAAATTTACAGAGCTATTGGCCGACATCTGGGCAAAAGCCTTCAATCCAACTTTAACCACTGTAGCCAACAAATTTTAGTCCAAGAACTTCAAATATTAGATTAGATTCCCTACAAGTCCCTTTGGCCCAACAAGTCCACACCAACCCTCTGAAGAGTAACCCTCCCAGTCCCATTTCCTTCTGACTAATGCACCTAACATTATGGACAATTTACCTTGGCCAATTCACCTGACCTGCACATCTTTGGACTGTGGGAGAAAACCGGAGCACCGGGAAGAAACCCACAAGGAGAATGTGCAAACTCCACACAGACAGTCACCCGAGGCTGGAATCGAACCTGGGATCCCGGGCGAAATATGTTTGCATTGAAATATGCTCAACAATCTGTTATTGCTGATATTTAGAAACACAAGGGAGACATTTCACAATGATAAAAACGACAATTCGATATTTCATTTATCTCACTTAGAATTGGAACTTTCTAACTAATGAGAGCATCTACTTCAATGTTTGTGACCATTGGACCGTCTCCACTTAGTTTACATTGCAGCAGGAAAAGGAGAGTTAATTGGGGTAAAACATTATTATAGCACAAAATGAGCCACTTTTCCAGTTTTCTTTGAAATTGCCTGTTTGCTGTTGACAACAGGATTGGTTCTTCTAGTTTTCGAACATTTGTTTAATAATTCATCGCATCAGTCAAACAGCATTTAAGATTTTAATCAAGCTTTCACATGAATTTGAGAGAGAATGATGATTTCCCTTGCATTTGTTTGGTGAACATGAATAGTTTGATTTATATTATTTTTAACAGATCTGTTCCAGACAGTGCAGCCTGTGGAAGAGACAGATTCCATTCTCCCCAGAGAAATGCAATTGATGACATTACTCTGCAGGGTGCCTGAAATCCAGAACCTCCCCTCCCCTCCCAGCTGGAGAGAAGCCCATCAAGTCTGTTGTCTGTTTAGGTTTGTAACGTTTGCAGTATAGCATGAAACCAGTGCCCTTGTTGTTAGCTGCAGTTGGCATCTTTGGCATGTTCTAATTAATACGGGACATGTATTGGTTTTGTTTTGAAACAGGACTGTCCTATTTGCACAACAAGTCAATATTCTTAACATTGATTATATCACTAGAATTTGCTAGTTAGACCATAATATCGCTGCGATTGAGTGTAATGAATGATAATTAGAAAAATAGGGCAAGTCAAGAAGTAAAACTCAAATTCAGTGTTTCATCTTAACAAATCTAACTTGCTACTATAATTTTAACACAACAGAATGCCCATATTCTTTTAGTCAGTTACTGAAAAGTCATGGGATTTTGGGGCATAGAAGCTTGATCAAACTGATGTTATTTGAGGAGATTTTTACAGTAAGAGGGAGGCTGCAAGATACAACAGGTTCGGGAACGTATTCTACAATTCAAAGCCAATGCTACAAAATCTTCTGCCATCGAAAACAATGATCTGGATTTTCTGACCAGTAACAATCATTGTCAGACTGTCAAATTGCCATCGTGTTCCTGTTTTTTCATGTTAAAAAAGAGTTCCACAATTCAGGCAGGAGATCCACTCGATGGATCATGCAGAAACACCTCCAATCCAAATGCACCCCCACAGTTCAGGATAGGTTTGGATAGGGAAACTATGCCCCCTTTACCCCAGCTGTAGTTGTCAAATTCTGTGATTTAAATATCAAGTAGCAAAGAGAGCTATTTTGACAGTTCTGGGAAAGCAAATGTGTGTTCAAAAAGGTTAGGGTGCAGGTGAATAGATATCATACCAGTTGGTTAGGGAGCCATTTGGGTAAGGTGCCTGGTGGGTGGGTGCCAAGTATTTGATTGCATATATAGAGTAGGTCATTGTGGGGACGATGTTGTGTAGACTGGTGGAGGAAAGGTTTGTCATATCAGGCAAGTGGGGGGCGATGTTATTGAGTCCCTGCTTTGGGTGTCATGGGGGAGGTTTGTCCAGTCCACTGGGTAAAGCAGAGGTCTGGGTACTCCTCTATGTTGAACACCACTTGGAGAAGACACTGAGGGTAGCAATGGCACAGAATATACTCTAGGTGAGGGACATCACAGTCAATCATTATAGGTAGCTCAATTATGCTAGTATAGACTAAGCTGGTTGAGTCCTAATAGACGCAGCTAATAAACTGGGTCAGTGGCAAGTGGTGAACCAACAAGCAAGAAATGTCTACATGTCCTCACCAATCTACCTGTCATATCTATGTCTGTGCATGACAGTATTGCCAGGAGCGATCACTGCACTGTTCTGATAGAGACAATGTCTCACTTTCACATTGAGGATACCCTCCATTGTATTGTGTGACTCTACCACTGTGATAAATGGGTCAAATTATAAACAGATTGAGCATCTCAGGAAAACCGGGAGTCTGCAATTATCCCCAACCTCATTGATGCCGGAGCCCAGTGCATCAGGACAAAAAAAAAGGCTGAAGCACTCATATTCATCTTCAACCTGAGGTGACAAGTGGATGATCCATCTTGACTTCCACTGAATGTTCCCAGCATCTCAGATGCCAGTCTTCAGCCAATTCAACTCACACCACAAGATATCAAGAAACAGCTGAGGACACTGGTTTCTGCAAAGACTGAGGACCCTGACAATATTCTGGCAATACCAAAAAAGACTGACAATGTGGACAATTGTCCAGGTACGTCCTGTACACAGAAAGCAGGACAATTCCAACCTGGATAATTACCATCTCATCAGTCTAGTCTCGAGCATCAATAAAGTGATGGAAATTGTCATCAACAGTGCCAGCAAACAGCACCTACTCAGCAATAACCTGCTCAGTGACACCCAGTTTGGGTTCTGCCAGGGCCACTCAGCTCCTGACCTCATTACAGCCTTAGTTCAAACATGGATAAAAGAATTAAATTACGGAAGTGAGGAGAGAGCAACGTTGAGGCCACATTTGACCATGTGTGGCATCCAAAAAGCCTAGAAAAATTTGAATAATTGGGAATCAGGTAGAAACACTCTACTGTAGAAATCATACTTGGCACATAGGAGGATGGTCATGGTTGTTGAAGGTCAGTAATCTCAGCTCCAGGATATCTCTGGAGGAGTCCCTCTGGGTAGTGTCCTAGGCCCAACCATCTTCAGTTGCTTCATCAAAGACCTTCCCTCCATCATAAACTTCAGTAGTAGGGATGTTGTTGATGATTGCACCATGTTCAGAACCATTTGTAACTCCTCAGATACTGAAATAGTCCCTATTCAAATGCAGCAAGATCTGAGCAAGATTTAGGCTTCAGCTGACAAGTGCCAAGTAATATCCACACAGTTGTGAGGCAATTATGATCCAAAAGAAGTCAGAATTTAATCAGCATACTTTGACATTGATTTACTATCACTGAATCCCCCACAATCAACGTTGTGGGGATTAACATTGACCAGAAACTGAACTAATCACTAATCATATCAATACTGTGGTTACAAGAGTAAGTCAGGAGCTCAGAATCCTGATTGGAGACATCACCACGGGGATAAGCAAATATTCAGGAGCAGCTCAAAGATCTACCGCGCTGACCAGAAATGGAACATGGCAAATAAGCTGATTAAGCTGGTTCGCAAATGTTTGGTCATATTATTCTTCTTAAAAAGCATCAGACACATTAAATATTTCTCAAAGAAAATGTAGGTGCAACTTTAATATTCCAGGTAATACCGGGGGCAGCATATTCACTTAAAGCATCAAAATCTGGAATTATCCTCTCTTGCCTGAAGCTCTCAAGAAGCCCGTCATCATTCAGGACAAAGCAATCTGCTCGACTAGCACCACATCTAAAAACATCCAGTCCCTCCATCACTGGCACACAGTGGCAGCAGTGAGTACCATCCACAGGTTGCTGCAGTAACTCACCAACTCTCCTTCAATAGCACTTTCCAAACCTGCAACCTCCATCACCTCAAAGGACAAGGTAAGCAGAAATACAAGAACACCATCAACTGCAAGTTCCCCTCTCAGCCACACACCATCCTGGTTTGGAACTGTATTGCCGTTCCTTCACTATCACTGGGTCAAGGCCTTGGAACTTCATCCCTAAGAGCACTGTGGATGTCGGTACAACCAAAGAATCGCAGCACTTCAAGAGACCATCTCACCACAATCTTCTCCAGGAGAGTTAGAGATTAGCAGTAAATGCAGGCCCAGCGGCACCCACATTCTCTTGAACGATCATACAAAGAAAGAGCTAATTGGTATACAGGTTAGGTTTACTCAGTGGAGGATTGGCATGCTAGCCCACATCTAAGGAGCCTGCCCTACATTTTTAAATATTAAAGGAAAATCGTGGCCAAAGTATTTAAGGCAGAGGATTCATGCTGTGTAGATTTAGTAGACATGTAATTTATGTGGAATGAAATCTGGCTTCCAAGAACAGCAGTTGAGGCTGTGGGTGATCAAGAGGTTCAGCAGTTGGGATATAAATAACTGGTTTAATGAAGCAGGACTTTAGCTTCAAAGCTGGCTCAAAATCAAGCAGAACACTGGCGGTGCACACCATCAAATTCTATCAAAGCAAGCAGACATCAAGGAGCAAAGAGGGGGCCAAGGAAGGGAAATCTCAGCAACAGTCATTATTAACTATGTTATTGGACAAGGACAATAAAGAGCCAAACCTTCTAAACTTAAAGTAGCGCCGACAGAATGAGGCCACTTGGCCCGTCAAGTCTGAAAATCCTATTTCCCACAGAGTGGAAATAATGCCTCCACAGGTGAAATCAATGATCCATTTACAAACTCACAGGAACACAGATTCCATGCATTAGAAGATTTTGCTAGTTGCAATGAAAGTCTTCAGTCTTGTCATGAAGATGATTTTAACATTTAAGGTGTCTCCAAACAGGTTGGAGCTCATTCAGCCAGCTGTCAAATATGTCATTGCTGTTGATAAAGGCAGGATTTTCATGTTTTAAGTGATTATGCTGCCCCCACTATTACCTGGAATATTAAGGTTGCACCTACATCCTCTTTGAGAAATATCAAATGCATCCAACGCTTTTTAAGAAGAATAATATGACCATTAATTTGTAAACCAGCTTAATTGTTATTTTCCATTCTCTTTATGTTTCCCCCTTCCCCAGTGTATTTGCCATGTTCCATTTCTGGTCAGCGCGGTAGATCTATGAGTTGCTCCTGAATATTTGCTTATCCCAGTGGTGATGCCTCCAAATTTACTTGTTCATTAAGCTGACTAATGTCCGATCTGAAAGGAAACAAAGCTGTTATTTTCTGAGGTAGCAGTGCAGCTGTAGAATGCTGCTCAAAATCTTCATTAATGGTCTTAACAATGCCTTATGAATAATCAAATAATGTGCCTTTTAACCAACTTCTTACTAATGATCATAAATACCTTTTTGGGCATACTATAATTAGTTTGACAGAATTAAACATAGACAAATGTAGTCGAATGTTAAGGTTTTGTATTTCCATTCCACCATGACTTAAATTACTGATGACAGAAATGTTGCCTCTCGTCTTAATGCATGCCTTTCTGGTTTGTGTGTGTGTGTGTGTGTTATTTTAATGAATCTCCTTTGGCCTTAGTTTTAGTTTGAAGATTTCTTTTTAACTGTATTTGCTGTGTTTGTGTTGCAAATTGAGGAAATGGTCGCAGAGCTGCCCTGAGTGATGGGAAGACTCAGTAATAGATTTTGCAATTTTATCTATTAAATGCAAAAGAGTTAGACATAACCATTGCACTTCAGGTGCAACAAAATGTCAGAGGCATTACTAATGTCACAAAACTTTGCAATTGTCACACAAGCTTGAGTAAGGTATAGCAGTGAGAAATAGGCATGACAAGGAGGAAGTCTCAAGAATATATTCCCCAGGTCACCTGTGAAAATCAAAATTCCTTCCTGTCTAAAGTAACAAATGTCTGTCTCTGGAAAGCTGTTAAATTTACAGACAAGGGACTTTCAAAGCACAATTCATTTCTTTATTTATCCTTAAGTAGATACCAGCCATGTGCAAATCCTTAACTTTGAGCTTTCTAATTCTATCTGAAGTGATATCCTCAGTGATTTCAGTATCTATGATTGTCATGTAAATAGTACAACCCATTGGGCATTGTCTGCAGGAGTGAAGTAAATCATTTAGAATTTGCTCTGCGTCCTTCTTTGGCCCTCTGTAAAGTCATTCTAAACTCCTGACATAGCTAAAAACAGATCTTACCACAGTAATTCACTATCTCTTTCCTTTGACTGCTTTAATACCAGATTTTTATTGTTGCAATTAGTTGTGTGGTATAGATGTGTCTGTTATCCTGAGATCACTTTCTCTTTAGTCTATACGCACACAAACCCACATACACATATACACACATACGTTTTTGGGGTGAATTTGTACTTGCAGAGTTACATTGTACTTTGCTCAAAAACTGCATGCATTCGTATAAGACTCTGTTAACTCACTTTTTAGATTAGAATCAGTCTAAACCTTATGGCACAGACAGATAACACAGGGGGCTAACACCTTCAACATATTGTCTGGCTAACACCAATTGTTACAATTAACCTGAGAATACAACTTTTAAAAAAACATTTTGTCATTTACACATGAACAAAGTGAAACGACCATGGTATTCAAACAGATGAAAGACTCAACAAACAATCAAGATATTTTTCAATATACAATTTCAGTTACATCACACTGTAAACTTTTGCTACAAATTCTGTGTCTTACAATTGTGTCCTCCACAAGCACCTGATGAAGGAGCAGCGCTCTGAAAGCTGGTGCTTCCAATTAAACCTGTTGGACTATAACCTGGTGTTGTGTGATTTTTAACTTTGCACACACCAGTCCAACATTGGCATCTCCAAATGTTGACAAACTGAGAAGATTATAAAATCATGAAGGGCATGGATAGGGTGAATAGGTGGGGTAGCAGAATCCAAAACTAGAGGCATAGGTTTAAGGTGAGAGGGAAAGTTTTAAAATGGACCTAAGGGCTAACCTTTTCATGCAGAGGGTGGTGTGTGTATAGAATGAGTGGCTGGACCAAGTGGTGGAGGCTGGTACAATTACAATATTTAAGAGGCACATGGATGGGTATATGAATAGGAAGGGTTCAGAGGGATTTGGGCTAAATGCTGGCAAATGGCACTAGATTAATTTAGGATATCTGGTCGGAATGGATCAATTGGACTGAAGGGTCTGTTTCTGCACTGTATATCTCTATTACTCTATGACTCTATTTTCCATATTCCAGGTCGACATTGCACACAGTATGTAGAAGTTATCCATAAGGCACAACAAACCAGAGAGCTCATGATGTACAAATCCCAATTGCAAAATTGATCATATTCTCCCTGTTCAAAAAGATGTTGTTTTTCAAATGTCAGCTTACATATCACTTATTGATCAATGACCAACCAATGCACATGGTATAATTTCTTTAATAATTTCAAATCTACAATCATAAAGGTCAAGGACTTACAATAAAATGATGAATAATGTTGGGGTACTTGAGCTGAGGAGATCTCTGGTGATAAAACTGCAACTGCAAGATTAAATCTTCTGCAACTATCAGAAATTAATTTATTAAAATTTAAAATTAAATCTACAAAAGTGGCATTGATGTGAATTCCAGAAAGTGAATTAGCTTCAGTGCCATAATTATTTTATTTGTAACTGTTGTCAAAACTCATAACCTGTCTTGGCTAAACTAAAGGTCAATGGCCAGTTAGAATTGCAGTTCATATTGAGGACTGAAACATCTTTCCTGATACATTCAAGTTTCCCAGAAATGCTCAGAGTTGCAGAAGCAAAGATCTTTTGGACATCAGGGACCACTGTGGAAAGAATTCTGTTGAATTTCTATTAAACTTCAGCAAAATCAGTGTAACTCGCCAACATGTTGACAAGGAGAAAGTGAGAACTGCAGATGCTGGAGGTCAGAGTCAAAGAGTGTGGTGCTGGAAAAGCACAGCCAGTCAGGCAGCATCCAAGGAGCAGGAGAACTGTCGTTTCGAGCATAAACTCTTCATGATGACCAGCTGTTGGTGCCACTGTTGTATATGGCATTCAAGTCTACTCATGATCAGGAATAATTCAAGGATTTCATTAGGAAATCATAGCAACAATTTTCTACAGTACAAATAAGCCTGAAGAGAAGTGACGAAATAAATATTCATGATGTTGGATGTCAATGTCAATTTTTGCCTTGGGATTTATTCACTAGTTAATATTCATTTATGATTCGGACTTAAATCAAATGAATTATAATAACTTTTCTATGGTTGTGTCCAAATCTCCTGTTTTCCTATTATTGACAATTGGAGTGAAATGCTTGGCCGATCACTTTGCAGTAGCCTATGTATCACTCATGTAGATCTTGGGGCACAGTGAGTAGTGTCTTTACTACTAAGCCAGAAATTCCAAGTTCAAATCCCACCTCAAGATAAGGGAGGTTTGTTCATAATGTGGCACGGTAGTTCAGTGCCAGGGATCCAGGTTCAATTCCAGCCTCAGGCAAATGTCTGTGTGGATTTGCACATTCTCCCCGTGTCTACATGGGTTTCCTCCGGGAGCTCTGGTTACTTCCCACAGTCCAAAGATGTGCAGGTTAGGTGGATTGGCCATGTTAAATTGCCCATCGTGTTAGGTGCATTAGTCAGGGGTAAATGTAGGGTAGGGGAATGGGTCTGAGTGGATTACTCTTCAGAGGGTTGGTGTGGACTTGTTGGGTCGAAAGGCCTGTTTCCATACTGTAGGGAACCTAATCTAATCAAAAATGTGTCCAGGTTGGTTGAGTTACAATCTGTAAATCTTTCCCTCACATGCCAACAGCAGTGAGGAAAAAAAGGAGAAATTCAGCAATGTGATGGGAAACATTTCAGAGCCTCTACCATCCTTAGCTCAAGACTCATACTTGGAAGGGTTTGTGCAACATCTCAACATGAACATTTGTTAACCAGGTTGTCAAAGAGCAAAAAATGAAAGTTAAAAATCGCACAACTCCAGGCTAGAGTCTAGCGGATTTATTTGGAAGCACTAGCTTTCGGAGCGCTGCTCCTTCATCACACAACCACCTGATGAAGGAGCAGTACTCTGAATGCCAGTGCTTCTGAGCAAACCTGTTGGACTATAACCTGGTGTTCCATGATTTTTAACTTTGTACACCCCAGTCCAACACCGGCTCCTCCATATCATCAGCACAAAATGAAAGAAATAAGCGTTTTGCCATTTTAACAATGAAGGTGGATCTCTGTCTTCAACTGCTCATTTCATCCGATAGATAATAATCCAGCAAACTCTGGGCATGGCACTGAGCTCAGGGTATGCCCATGTCCTCAGATTGTGGAGTGGGTTTAGATTAATGTTAACCAATAGACTGTGTTTGGCTCTTAACCTGATAGTCTTGGATACTATCTGATTCTTATATATCTGGATTTAACACTAGATGACCATTGCCCCACAACCAATAGGTAAGCAACAAGGACAACTTTCACAAATATCTCTCTCGCTTCAATCAAGCCTCAAGTAAATAGCCAAAAGTTCAAGACAGAGAGATCAATGTGATTTAGATACAAAATTACCATTCTTAACTTCTGGATAATATAATACCCACTTAATGTAGTTAACAGAACCAAACGCATATAAAAAGCTTATTGTTAATGATTATTGGAGGTAGGGCTGCTGCCTTGCTGTGATGAGTCACTGGGAATGTATCCACCAACTTTGGCTCACACTCAGTCAGATTTCCAACCTCAGCCCAGAACGAGGTCGGGGTGGTTTTGCATCTCCATACTGCTCTCAGAATGCACAAAAATTTGGATGGTTAACCCTTTCACCTCGTTACAATCAGATTGCATGATATGTCTGAGCTGCCAACACTGATCGTGATAGGAAGGCAGGCTGGAAGCATTGTGAATCATTACCCAATGTCCCTGCATTGGAATAAGTGGTGCCAACTTGGAAATGCCTGGTCTAAAAATCTAGTGAAAAGAAAAACGTGATTCAGTAAAATGGCTAAAGATGAGGAAGGAAACAAAGGTAAGTAATGGATTTTGAGAAAAGGTATGTCAGTCTTTATTAACAAATTTTTTTGATAGCGTTGAATTCCATTTCATTCCTTCACAAGATATAAAGGTTTGTGAAAAGTTTTTGTTCAAATGTTCAGATTAATGTCACGACACAAACTGAAATCCATGTTACAAGGATCAGATTTGCAAAATATAAATCAAGGCCAATTGTGGTTATGGAGTTAATCAGTTAGCAATTCTGTAAAAGTAACAGAAAGAGGGAAGTAAGTGTGGTCCTTTGGCAGAACCTGATAGGGATCTGACAATGTGGGTTGTGCTGAGAAATTGGCAGAATCACACAAGAAGTCCAACAAAGCCTATCTCAATGTAAGCAGCAAATTGCTGCATCTTTTAAATCATCAAGTTGATGATCAGACATCAAGTTGAGATTCTTGCTAGGGTGTAGCAATTCACTTATTAAGGGGGAATTATTGTTTGTCAACAACTTTATTAACTGCACAGTTCTCGTCCAATGTTCCCTCTTAGCTGCGTGCCTGTGGCTCTCCGATGTTCTGCCCATGGTGATTAGCCAATTACAGCACTGACTTCTAGTTCAGGAAGTCGCTACCACTTATGGACCAAGGGGACCCATGCAGCCAGAGGGAACGCTGTCTATCTCATGAATGAGCAGTTTTCTATCCTACCGGACTTTGTGACATGGAGGTCAGAGCGGGTACTTGGTGACTTCAGCTCCTCGCTGTCTGCAAAGGATTTCCGTGTTGCTCACCATGCACCAGCACCTCAGAGCTCAGTCCTTTGGAATCTGCTTCCCGTCCATAATCACTGGCATCCAATACTAACCTCATGGCACCTCTCTGATCCTCTCACAGGACACTTATCAAGCACAGGGCCTGCATTGCAGGGTACACCAGAAAGGCTGTCTCAAGGACACCCCTGATTGGAACCAGGCTGTATCCGAGAGCTCCTTGCTGTCCCTTACAGCTCATCACTTACCAACTACTGTATCTCCACATTCACAGCCTTGCCTTGCCATTCCTATTAGTGCAATCACACAACCAGGTAGTTTGTCTTTTTGGTCATCTATCTCCAGTAACTGGGCACACATCTTGTATTGCACCCCGTTCTATCAATCCCACACACTGCATGCACAGCAGGCAGACAGCAATGTCTCAAGGTTTTTGTGGAGTCATTCTCACTGAAGTCCATGGAAGCACTCATCAGTCAGGAGATCCCAGCACAGTAAGTCAAGGGCAGCCTCCCAAACCAGGGGATTGGCCACAGTCTGGTGTCTTTTTGGGGTGTTCCGCAGTCAAGGCATCTGTGCCTCTGCAGTCCAATGACTGCGATACAGTTAGTCCAGTGGCTCCATACAGCAGTCAGTCAAAGCAGTTAGCATATGCACAGCCATTAGTCAAGGGTCGTTGAACTTCTCATCCAGGGCTCTCTAGTTATTTTGCTTCAGCGTGTTGTCTACAGTCAGGTCCAGCCAGAGAAACCATTGAGGAGGGAAGGTGGAGCAGATGGCAAGTTTACAGGATGGCCTACTCTGAGGCGGAGACTCTGAGTCTGCTGGACCTGGCTCTATATGCCAGGTGCCAATCTCTCCATCTGAGGCAACTTAGTAATCACATGCTTGGGTCCTCAGAGAGTAACTGTAGTGCTGCAGGCTCTGGGCAATGTAGGCCATTGTGCCCCATGTGACTATGTGCTGCTCCTGATCCTCCCTGTGCTTGTGCACAAAGTCCCTTGATTGAGAACATTCCAGTGTCCTCTCCTACCTGGAGCTGAGCTGGTTCCTGGTCTCTGTCGGTTCTCCAAGTGCCAGTGGCCTGCGGCAATTCTTCCTCAACCAGTTATGGGCACATGACAGTGAGGGGCTCCCCAGACTGTACTTCCAAACTTTCTGAAGCTGGCACTCTCACCAAGGAGTCAATATCTGAGCTGATGGCAGGGGCTTTGATAGGTAACATTGCTGGTGCTCCCTCTGAACCTTCCAAACTCTCTTCCTCAGGGATAACACCTGGCCAATGTTCCCTCTACATTGTGCAGAAGGTATGGATCCCAGCTTTGACGTTCAGTTCCAGAAGTTGCCTACAGAGGTTGGTGCATGATATAGAAAAGAAATTTGAGGGAACATTGCTTCTGGCAGAGCAGACCATTGCCCCAGCAGAGGTGTGGACATCCTACAGGTACCTGTAAGACATGAGGGGAAGAAGGAGTTGCAGTCAATGGTTAGAAGCAGGATGCAATGAGTGACACCAATAGTGAGGTTAATCTGACAGCTGCAGGATAAAGAAAAGTTGTAGAGGAACTCAGTTAGTTTAGACATGACTGTCTTGGCACCCCATAGGCATGGTCCCAGTCTTTTTCTGCGAGGGACAGGATTCCTTTCTCGCAGGGGGTGAGGAGCTTGACGTTAGGTACCCTTTCACCCTCTTCTGGTACTTTCCATCCTGGAATGGGCTGTTTTAACCTGAAAGGAGAGAGAGAGAGGGAGGCATCAAGTGGGGTGGAAGTGGGTGGCACAACTGTTAATGGGAGAAAGTGTGGTGGGCCTGCTAAAAGTAGGCAGTGCACAGGCCATGCAGTGTTAATGTGAGAGGTTGGGATGGCCGAGAGGGAGAGAGGGAAGATGTTGCAGGCAATGTTGAAAGTGTCAGTGGATGAGCCTTGGTGGGAGGAGGGGCAGTAATAGAGATTGAGTGAGTGTGAGGTAGCAGAGAGAAAGGCATGTCATTTACCCTGGTGAAGGGCCGAAGGTGCAGCAATGCTGGCTGTTCCTCCTCCATACAGTAGAGGCAGCACTGACTGACTCAGGCGGTGACATCAAACCAGGCAGTTAGAAGCTGGTGTTTGACTGGGTAGAAATGGGGCTGACACTGGGTGAGACAGGTGCCTTCGGAATATGGTAGGTAGCTAATGTGAGATCTTGCATTGAAAACAATCTGTGAAACTCAACAAAGCCGACGCTTAGCTAAAATAAAAACACATGGTTTAGGCCATGGATTCCAAAATCCACCAGTGATAATATTGTGCATAGGTTTATAACAATAGGTTTATAATAATTAGATGATTACATAGTGTCAGAAACCCTGGTTCGATTCCAATCTCAGGTGGCTGTCCGTGTGGACTTTGTACATTCTCCCTGTGTCTGCACGGGCTTCCTCCTGGCATTGCCATTTGCTCCCACTGCCAAAAGATGTGCAGGTTAGGTGGATTAGCTATACTAAATTGTCCATGGTATCTGGGGGGTGGATTAGCCATGGTAATGTGTAGGGTAATGGAGATAGAATGGAGAGTTTGGACTGGGTGGGATTCTCTTCAGAGGGTAGGTGTGGACTCGATGGGTCAAATGCCCTCTTTCCACACTGTCGGGATTCTATTCTATGAATCTTCCTACTGGAAATTTATTTAGGCAAAATGTAAAAAATCTTATATTAAAGTAGAACAAATACAAATATAAAAGAATAGATATTATCCATCACTGTTTATAATAAATAAAATAAATCTTCAGTGACTGTTAAATATTTTATTAATCTGTCCATTCTACAGTGAACTGTAGTTGTAGTGTGCTATATATAGAGTGTACATTGGATGCTGCGGTTTTCATTAAGGAATTTACCTTGCTCACAAATGGGAGAGATTAACTGTTTGAGTTATCTATTCACATCGTAAGTAGGATACATAATAAGAGTTTAGAGTGTTTCTAATTCATGTTATTTCAATTCTGTCTCTTCTAAATATAGAAGGCTCTTCAACATCTTATCTGTATTTATATTCCACATGCATTGTCTCTTTCTTTGTCAATCTTAAAAGTTTCCCAACCAGGTACAAATTTGAAATGGTGCAGGTATGATTGCAATGTCTATGCATTTAAATAATTTGAGGCACATTGAACTTCTATTTTTACTCAGTTTTTGGAGCATTTGACAAATATTAAGAGTGAGATAGTAACATCCGCACTGTCAATCTTGCTTAGTGCATGGTTCCTGGTTATGTTGGAGTTCTGTGAGACATAGATAGGGACCATTGGCACAAACTTTCCTCATTCCTGAAGAAGGGCTTATGCCCGAAACGTCGATTCTCCTGTTCCCTGGATGCTGCCTGACCTGCTGCACTTTTCCAGCAACACATTTTCAGCGCCAATTGTTTTTACCATGAGGAGTCACCATTGTTCATGGGTCTACCATCAAGTATTGTCAGAAACTGTGTTCCATATTTATTTGCTTTGTTTTCTTCTGATAAAGGAGTATACATTCTCTTTATTTTAATTGACATAAAACAAACTGGAAAACTGAGGGGAGGGAGTTAAGACTTCACTTGTACGGAACCCTAACCAGGGCCAGTTAAGAGCATTGCATTCTGTCTTCAATACTGAACCTCGGGAGAGATATTTTGGTCTTGCAAGAGAAACAAAGCAAATTAATAAAAGCAAAATGCTGTGAATCTGAAGCAAACACACAGAATACTCAAGAAACTCAGCAGATCTAACAGCAAGTGTGGAGAGAAAAACAGCAAATATTTTGAGTACAATGTTTACTTTTCTCCATATTGGATTTGAAACATTAATCCTGTTTCTCTCCCCACAAATGCTGCCAGACCTGCTGAATTTCTCCAACATTTTCTGGGTTTGTTACACAGCAACTTAACTTCTGAGGACAGGTTACAAATCTGACGTGTATTGTCTTGAAGTAGAAAGGTTGGAGATCTAACTGCAATCCTTAAAGCTATAAGGGAATTCAATAAGTTAGTTCTTCATACTTGATTCCTCCTTGGGATGTAGCTTTCATTGGCAAGAGTAGCATTTGATTCCTATCACTAATTGCTTTTCAATATAATGGTTTCAAGGAGTGGTGAAGAGTCAACCATACTGCTATGAGTCTGGGTAATCTAGCAGGCTTCTTTCATTAAAGTGAACACACTGAGGTTTTCACAACAATCAGTGGTAGGTTGATGATCCCATTACTAAGGCTGGCTTTCACTTCCACAGACTATTGCCTTGGTGCGATATGTACATGTACCTCCAGAGGATTAGTGTGGGTTACTAATCCAGTAACATCACTGTTGTACCAATGGCTCTTCCTTATACAAACCTGGTAAATGAATTAACAATTAAAAATTATAGTTAGGCCATTCTGGAGTAGTTTTCATTTGAAATCTGGTTAAAAAACTGAAGTTCTGTCTTTCAAGAACAGTTAATGTTGATTCCACTAACATTTTCAAGACTAAACTCAGTAGATATAAATTGGCAGCTCATTCCATACATGTATTACCCTCTGTGTGAAAAAGATGCCCCTCAGGTCCCTTTTATACCTTTCCCCTCTCACCCTATACCATACCGTCTAGTTCTGGACTCCCCCACCCCAGGGAAAAGACCTTATCTATTTACCCTCACCATGCCCCTCATGATTTTACAAACCTCTATAAGGTCACCCCTCTGCCTCCAACGCTCCAGGGAAAATAGCCACAACCCATTCAACCTCTCCCTATGGCTCAAATCCTCCAACTCTTGTAAATCTTTTCTGAACACTTTCAATTTTACAATATCCTTCCTATAGGAGGGAGATCAGATTTGCGCACAATATTCCAAAAGTGGCCTAATCAATGTCCTGTGCAGCTGCAATGTGACCTCCCAAGTCCTATACTCAATGCACTAATCAATAAAGGCAAGCACACCATATGCCTTCTTCATATACTGTGAACATGAGAAACTGAATTTCATAAACAGGCACATGCATCTGGCTTTAGCTACTAGAAGAACGATATTGAAATTTGCTAATAATGCCACACTGAAGGGTATGCCAAACTGTTGCAGTTATATAAGCTGAGGGGTGATATAGTCAGGTTAACAGATTAGGAGAGATCACAAATGCAATTCAATATATGAAAAAAGAGGAATTTCAGTATGCAGGTACAATGGATATTAAAGGTGTGCTAGAATACAAGAGATGGAACCAGGTTTGTTGAGCCTGCATCACCATTCAATATAATTTTGACTGATCTTCTATCTATTTTCCTGCCACTCCTGCATCCTTTAATTCCCTGAGAGATCAACCATCCATCCATCCTGGCCTTAATTAGAATAGAATAGTCATTTATTGTCACTTGTATATTTAAACCAAATTCAGTGAAAAGTTTTAAAATCAGCATACTCCTGCACCTGTATTAATAACAGAAATCATGTATACAAAACAAAAATTAAGACAAATCCGCCTTTGGCTCATAAGTTCCCAAGGTCGAGGAAAAGACAGTAACCACATTCTCCACCATTGCAGAAAGCCGACGTCAAAGCCACCGTTGGAATCGCAGAGTAGACTATCATGCAGCCAAAGCCACCACTGAAGTAGACCATCACGCCAGGCCTTTGGAATCCCAGGCCAGAAGCCATCACAAAAGCTGCCTCAAGGAATCCCAGGCCATTGGGTAGTATGGCATTCAGTTTGTGCTTAAATCGATTGCCATCTGAAAAGGTGGCAGTCTGGAAATCAACTAATAATCTCTTAGAGAAGGGAAAGACAGGCCTTAGCCACCTGACTAAAACCCTGAGTCAGTCAACAATGCAAAATTTCCAACATTCAGTGGTAGAGAATGCCAAAGATTCGCATCCCTTTAAAGCAGTCAGGCTGCAAGATCGACAGGAACCTCTACCTGAAAGTATATGCACAATGATGTAACATTGAACTTACACCTGTGAATGGATGGACCACACAGCTAAACTTTTGTGGACAATTTTGAGAAGCCGTTTAGAGGAAGCACAGATAAAGTTGTACTCCAATCCAAGATTCATTGCAGCTTATCAGTTGGAGGCCTACTCAAACTCAGGCAGTTTAGATTTAAACAGGCCTGCAAAGTTACCCTTGGGGCTGGAGGTGAAAGGATGGAGGCCAAAGGTCAGCCACTAGCATTATTGAGGAAAGTAGAAAATTACACTTGCCAGGCCATCTGCCACCCTTTAATCAGTGATGTTTGGACAATGTTATACCCAAAAAAACTGAGAGCTTCCATGTCATGGCAGACGTCCCTGATTAACAAGGTCCTGAGAGATAAGAGATTTAACGCTACTTCAAGGCAAGGCACTGAAGGAAATAATAGAGAACCAGATACCAAGCTGACAGCCACATACTGGTAGGGGAAATCAGGTGTGGGAGATAGCAGCCAGGAATATTTTAGCCTCCTCAGAGATCAATGTTAGATTCCTGGATTATTGGGTAATAAGATAGCCACATTGTGACTGGTCTGGTTTGATGTAGTCTGGCACTGGGAAATTACCAAACAGTACAATCAGATGCAGACAATTGGCCAGCCAATTTTATCATTAAAAGCTATTTTGTAGATCGTCTATGTTATCCTGATGGCAGAGTGACTCCCAGTTATTAGTTTCAATGAGGTGGCCTCCTTGAATCTGTCTTTGAAGCTACCAGAACCCAAACCACAGACCTCACAGAGGGAAGACTGTCCCTACAGCACCAACGTCACGCAGAGAGAGATCACCTCCAACAACCAGCCCTTGAAATCTTTGTTATTTTGAATGTATTTGCCTGGAGGTGGTCCAAAGCCACCAGACTGCCTCAGTGTAGACCACCTCTCTCATCCTCTGATCTCCTCCATTGGGCATCCAACTAAATGACTGTCTAAGGTCAAAGTGCAGAATTAGATCTACTGCTGGCTAAAAATGTTTCAGCCTCATTAAGCTGTCAAAGAATATTTGCAGAATTTGCTGAGGTAAGGAAAGCACTAATTTCATTTAAGAAACTTCTGACAGTGAGTTCATCTTGCCACCAGACTGGAGGAAAGAGTTAGGTGATGAGATATTGCACTTCCCATGGTAATGTGTACTGTGTCTCAATAACATATCACAGTCACACTTAAACACCTTATATTACATCAGCAAGTGCAGGCTCTTAACCAACCAACCAGCTTCTTGATAGACACTCAGTTCCAAAGTTTCCTCTAACACTCGCCCTATTATTGCTCAATGCCAAATTCCGAATGATGGTTTACATCCTTACATAGAGGTGTTACTTTTGAAATCTAATTTAGAATTGCACAGTACCCCTCGCAATAAATTTGGGCCATCTAATTTCATTTGCAATTAGTGTAAACTTATTCATGATAAATTTGCAGTAATGGTTCATCGTCATTAATCACTGAACTGCCTTGCGCATCAAGGTGGACTACAGGCAGAGTCAACCTCAAAGGAATGAAAACACTTCAAAAATTAGGCATAGATTTCTCATTTGTTCCTATCTTGTTATTTAAGTTTCCTCTTCTTTATGTTCACTGTATTTTTATTTTATTTTCCTTCCATGGTTTCATATTTTTCTTTTGTTAATTTGTCCTTCCAACTTAACTCTTTTCCTCAAAGCTGTGAAACTGTATTTCCCTCTGACGGTCATCTGTCTCCTTGCATTGTACTAGACATCAGTTGACTTTGGTAACTCCCTGACTGAAATTACAGAACTTGCTCCTCAATGAATTTTAATGGCCCTAATTGTCTACCAAGCTCCATTTTTCTTCAGGCAGTCATGGCTCAGTTGGTAGAACTCTTGCCTTGAGGTCAGGAGACCGTTGGTTTGAAAGCACTCTCCAAACTGTGAGCCCAATAATCTAGGCTGGTAATATTGAGGGAGTGCTGCCCTGTTGGAGGTGCTGTCTTCCAAATGAAGACATCTCTACTTTCCAGTAAATGAAAAGAGATCCAAACACTATTTCAAAAAAGAGTGAACAATTCACTCAACATCTCAAGTAAAAGATTGATTTGCGCTAATACTTCTCTCACCATGGATTATGTTAATTCCAGAGACTCAAGCATGCATTGTTCTACTCACGATGGTGCCTGGGTGTTAGGTATCCAACTGTACTCTTAAGGCTGCTTCACTTAGTGACACTATCCCCGCTCTGAGTCTGCTGCATCTTTGTCTTATCTAACAGTAACTAACATCTCATTCTCACTAGATCCTGTAAACTCTTTATTTACATTCTACTATATGGAATACTGGTCATAGCTCTCTACTACTGATCTTCCATTTCTCTCATTTAGAGCCTCGATAACATGTTACTTTTGATGTCACAATGTTACATAATCCTGTACATCACCATTATTTAACATATTAAATCCCATTATACAACCTAGTATACCTGATCATACTCAGATTGATGTATGCGGGATCCTGTTGTGTGCAAATTGGCTGCCACATTACATCAATGATTACACATTGAAAAATGTACTGAAAGCTATTGTTCATTCACTTACAGGGCATTAACTGTCTAGGCCAGCATTTATTGCACATTCCAGGGTGGCCGCAAGAGAGTGGTGGTCAGCTGACTTCTTGAACCCTTTTGAAATTTGGTGTAGCTAGACCCCCAATGCCTTTAGGGAAGAAATTCCAGGACTTTAACCTGATGACAGTGAAGAATCGGGATATTTTTCCAAGTTAGGATCATGAGTGTCTCAGAGGGAACCTGCAGTTGGTGATATTCCCATGTATTTGTTGCCCTTGCCATTTTAAATGGTAGTGGCCATGGGTTTGGAAGGTGCTGTCCGGAAGGTGAACTTCTGCAGTGCCCAATTGCTAACTATCCACGTCCCAACCATTCCATCTAACGCACTGTGCCCATTCCCATGCTCCCAACATCTCCATGTCAACCATTGCCCCTGGAGCCATTTTCCATTGCTCCTCACAATTCCTGCGCCTTTTGGCTGATTATGGCCCTTAGGTTAATTCTACGTTAAATCATAGGTGAATTATGGCCCTTCTGTCTCCATGCCAACCCATCTAGTGTCAACCACAGACATAGTTGAAGAGATGTGCTGACGGAAAGTATTCCATCCGTTGATGATGCCACTACTGAAAAAACACTCTTAGTGATAAAAAAAATGTTCAACACATTGAAATTCATTGATCATTAAATGATTTTTCACGAAAGCAAACATACTATTGAAAGAGCTTATTCCCTAAAGCAAGCAAAATTTCTATGCAATAAACAGTTGGAGCTGTCCATCAGATTCTCAACTGGTAGACTGGACATTATAAAAACAATAGTTTAGGAATTCAGTTACCTCATACAAATCCTATAATGGCTAATGGCAACAAAAATGCTGAAGTACCAAGCACTTTATTTTTGTTAATTCCACACGTTAGAAATTTCCTTAGCAGCTTTGACAGTTGGGGATTGTATTGCAGACCTCTCAATAGTCAGCGGGAAATTGAGAAACAAATTTGTAAGGAGATCTCAATTATCTGCAAGAATAATAGAGTGGTTATGGGAGGGGATTTTAATTTTCCAAACATAGACTGGGATTTCCACAGTGTTAATGGTTTAGATGGAGAGGAATTTGTTCAGTGTGGACAAGAAAACTTTTTGATTCAGTATGTGTATGTACCTACTAGAGAAAGTGCAAAACTTGACCTACTCTGGGGAAATAAGGCAGAGAGGTGACTGAGGTGTCAGTGGGGGAGCACTTTGGGGCCAGCGACCATAATTCTATTAGTTTTAAAATAGTGATGGAGAAGGATAGACAGGATCTAAATATTAAGTTCTAAATTGGTGGAAGGACAATTTTGATGGTATTAGGCAAGAATTTTCCAAGGTTAATGGAGGGAAGATGTTCGCGGGTAAAGGGACGGCTGGAAAATGGGAAGCCTTCAAAAATGATTTAGTGAGAGTCCAGAGAAAGTATATTCCTGTTAGCGTGAAAGGCCAAGGCTGGTAGGTATGGGGAATTCTGGATGACTAGACAAGTTTGAGGCTTTGGTAAAGAAAAAGAAGGAAGCATTTATCAGGTATAGACAGCAGAGATCGAGTCAATCCTTGGAAGAGTATAAAGGCAGTAGCGGTATACTTAAGGGAGAAATCAGGAGGGCAAAAAGGGAAAATGAGATTGCTTTGGCAAATAGGGGTAAGGAGAATCCAAAAGGATTTTATACATATATTTAGGACAAAAGCGTAACGAGGGAGAGAATAGCCCCCCTCAAAGATCAGCAAAGCAGCCTTTGTGTGGAACCGCAGGAGATGGGGGAGAAGTGGATAAATCCCCAGGATGTGATCAGGTGTACACACCTAGAACTCTGTGGGAAGCTAGCAAAGTGGTTACTGGGCCCTTTGCTGAGGTATTTATATCATCAACAGTCACAGGTGAGATGCCAGAAGACTGGAGGTAGGCTAACCTGGTACCACTACTTTAAAAAGGTGGTAAGGAAAAGCCAGGGAACACGAGGCTGGTGAGCCTGACATCGGTGGTGGGCAAGTTGTTGGAGGAAATCCTGAGGGACAGGATTTACATGTATTTTAACAGGCAAGGACTAATTAGGAATAGTCAGCATGGTTTTGTATGTGGGAAATCAACAGAGTTTTTTGAAGAGGTAATGAAGAGGATTGATGAGGGCAGACCGGTGGACGTGATCTACAGGACTTCAGTAAGGCGCTTGACAAGGTTCCTCTTGGGAGACTAGTTGGCAAGGTTAGATCTCATGGAATACAGGGAGAACTAGCCATTTGGATATAGAACTGGCTCAAAGGGAAGTGGTGAAGGGTTGCATTTCAGACTGGAGGCTTGTGACCAGTGACGTGCCACAAGGATCAGTGCTGGGTCCACTGCTTTTCATCATTTATATAAACATTTGGATGTGAACATAGAAGGTATAGTTAGTAAGTTTGCAGATGACATCAAAATTGGAGGTGTAGTAAACAGTGAAGAAGGTTATCTCAGAGTGCATTGAGATCTTGATCAGATGGGCCAATGGACTGAGGTGTAGCAGATGGACTTTAATTTAGATAATTGTAAAGTGCTGCATTTTGGAAAGACAAATCAGGACAGGATTTATATACCTAATGGTAAGGTCCTGGGGGAATGTTGCTGAACAAAGAGACATTGAAGTGCAGTTTCATAGTTTTTTGAAAATGGAGTATCAGGTAAATAAGATAGTGAAGAAGGCGTTTGATAAGCTCTTCTTTATTGGATAATGCATTAAATATAGGAGTTGGTCAGAGCAATATACTTAAACATAAGGTCCTGGGGAGTGTTGCTGAACAAAGAGACCTCGGAGTGCAGATTCATAGTTCTTTGAAAGTGGAGTCTTTGGTAAATAAGCTATAGGAAGGAGATTGTGACACTTGAAAGCATTCAGAAAAGATTTACAAGTATGTTGCAGGGTTGGAGAATTTGAGCTACAAGGAGAGGCTGAATAGGCTGGGGCTGTTTTCCCTGGAGCATTGGAGGTTGAGGGGTGACCTTATAGAAGTGATATTATAAAATCATGAGGTGCATGGATTGGGAAAATGAACACAGTCTTTTCCCTGGAGTGGAAGAGTCCAGAACTAGAGGGCATATGTTTTGAAGGAAAGGGGAAAACTGTAAAAGGGACCTAAGGGGCAACATTTTAATTCAGAGGGTGGTGCATGTATTGAATGAGCTGCCAGAGGAAGTGGTGAAGGCTGGTACAATTACAGCATTTAAAAGGCATCTGGATGGATATGTGAATAGGAAAGGTTTAGACGGATATGGGCCAAGTGCTGGCAAATGGGACTAGATTAGGATAGGATATCCCGTCGGCATGAACGAGTTGGACCAAAGGGTTTGTTTCCGTGCGTTACATCTCTATAACGCAACGACTCTATTGTGACAGTTCATTGACAAACCCTTCACGGATTTGGCATTCCCATCCCTCAGTGAATTGATGAAAGTCGGGGGGGGGGGTGTCTTTCATGTTACTAAGTGGAACTTGCAGCAATAACCTGCCCACTGATGTTCAATTTTGTGTTCCGCCAGGGCCACTTAGCTGTTGACTTCATGACAGCCTTGGACAAAAGAGCTGACCTTGAGAATGAAAGTGAGAGCGACTGTCCTTGAATGAGTACTGCATGAAGGGGCCATTGCAAATCTGGAATCAATGGGAATCACAGAAAAAAAGTCTTTACGCATTGGAGCCATGCCTCGGTTGTGGTTGCTGGAGGTCAGTCATCTCAGCTGCAAGACATCTCTGCACAAGTTCTTCATGGTGGATGTTTCCTAATCAAACTGATCAGAAACACTATTACTCATGGCTGAAACAGGTGGGACTTGAACCAGGGCCTCCTAACTTAGAGATAAAGATACTGCCACTGCAACACAAGACCTCTCTAGTTCTTCAAGTTCTAGGCCCAATGATCTTCAGATGCTTCACCAATGATCTTCCCTCCATCATAATGTCAGACGTGGAAATGTTGGCTAATGATTGCACAATGTTCAGCACCATTCATGACTCCTCAGACACTGAAGCAGACCTGCCCACATTTCAAACTGGACATCTTCCAAACTTGGACTGATAAGTTACAAGTAATATTTGTGCCACACAAATGCCAGGTAATGACCACCTCCAACAAGAGAGAATTTAACCATCACCTCTTGGAGTTGAGTGGTTTTATCATTACTTAATCCCCTACTGTAAACATGCTGGGGTTACCATTTAGCAGAAGCTAAACTGGACTTTGGCTACAGGAGCAAGTCAATGGCTAGGAGTTTTGCAATGAGTAACTGCAAAATCTATCCACCACCAACCCTTCAAGGTCTCTGCACTACCTCGACACACCCTCCAAACACTTTACCATCTTTCAACCACGTGCACCAGTGCTCAGCTTTCACCTTTTTCAATTCCTCCCATCTACTCTGTGCTGAAGAAGACAGACCATAACAGAGTAAAGTGAGTCCAAATATGAGGACTGAATCCTGTCCCTGTCAGAGAAAGACCAGGACTGCTCCTGCAGGGATATCGAGACAATCATGGCCTGTCAACCGAGACAGTCCCACTCTTGATTCACTGAACCTCTCACATTTACCCTCCTATCAATCTCATTCACTGTATCCCACTTCTCATCATTGGCTGTGACACCTCCTCTCTCTCTCTCTCTCTCTCTCTCTCTCTCATCACACAGGTAAAGCCAGCTCCTCCAAGACCTCCACAATGAAACAACTGGCTCCTCAACAAGTCAAAGAATCAGAGAACCCCTTCAGTGTGGATAGAGGCCATTCAGCCCATTGAGTCTACACCAATCCTCGGAAGGGGCTCCCACCCAAACCCAGCCCCCTGCCTATCCCTGTAACCCCACATTTTATCATTGCTAACCCATACAGCCTGGACCGTCCAATTAACTAACCCACAAAATCTGCACATCTTTGGACTGAGGGAGGAAACTGGAGCATCTGGAGGAAACCCACGCAGACACGGGGAGAGCGTGTAAACTCCACACAGACGGTCACCTGAGGTTGGAATTGAACCTGAGTCCCTGTGAGATCTGGTCACGCAGCAGTGCTAACCACAGGAAATTCTTCTGGAGCATCAGCAAGGCTGCCTGAGGCACAGCCAGCAGGTCATACAGACACTGTGATAGAAAGTTATAGTTTAGCAAGTTTGGGAGCATACTCTGGTGAACACCTCATTGTGTCAGCTCTGTGTTGGCTGAGGAACAAACACCCCAGGCTGCTGGGGACTGACAGAAACCAGACCCAGGCTCAGCTCCAGGCAGCAGAGGAGCCTGTGGATATCACCAATCGAGACCTTTGTACAGATGAACAGAGAGGAACAAGTACTGCAAACAAGAATGTAGTACACAATGGCCCTCATTGGCCAGGAGGGTCACAACAAGTCCACATTATTGTCTGGCTGGAGCAGTTGACAGATGCCATGGAGAGCCAAGTCCAGCAGCCTTAGGGTGTACTGGAGAGACACACATACCTGCACTCCAGCACCTAGCCACTGGTCCCCAGAATCAAAACCATTGTGACCAGTGAAACAGACACTGGCACATAGTCCAGGAACTCCTACCTCATAAGGAAACTGTGCAGTGCCAGTGGGGCACCCAGTCAAAGTCGGAGCCACACACAACCCCCTCAGAAGTCTCTAATCAGGATACCAACAGCCCTCCCTCTCCAATCTGCTTGCTCCTCTCCGACAATTGGAAACTCAAGATGAGCAGAAGATCCAGACAAAAATGCCCCAGGATTGCCCAACCAAACCTCCAGGGCCAATGAACACTGCCCCCTTCAATTGATGACTTTCTGCTGCCTTATAAGAATCTCATCACAACACTTGAGAAAACATAAAAGGTGGCTCTTGACATGGAGATGGGCCTCATTCAATTCTGCCACACACCTCGCCAGAGCTCAACTCCCTTTGACCCTGAACGATTTTGCCATTAGTCTGGACAAGTGGAACAGAAGACTTCACGAGATTGCTAAGCCTTGCAAAAGCAACACAGCACCCTTATTGGGGCTATCCTTTCTCCCCTGTTTTTCAAACCTCCCTCCATCACTAGATAAATGTTACAAGTGACAAGCAGATCAGATAGTTTACCTAAGATAAAGGTCACTTCAGATATAGTCGCAATGCAAGTTGCAGTAAGTTCCTTCCTTTTAACTAAAGCTACAATGAAAGCAAGCCAGTCAGAAGAGTACCTCCTGTATAAAAATACTGGCTTCAACAGTTTGGCGAATTTCTGTTTTACATAATTTCACAGCGTGACAAGCATGAATCTCTGGATGAAGGAAATGAAATCATTTGCACATCATAGTTATATTTAATATTAATATGATAGATGAAAGGGAATGATCCACTTAAAAGTGCCCTGCTATCAAATGATGGCTATACCCATTTTCAATTTTGTAAGCTTGTATTAAACTTTTCCAACTGAATAGGCATCAGCAGATAGGCTGGAATATAACACAGGACAATGATTAATGAAGTGATGAAGATCAACTTCTTGTAGATAAATATTTTATTAAATATTGATCTATGTTTTAATTTACACATCACTTGTTTCAAGGATTTTTGATGCAACTGGATGCAAGTTGAAGATGGCTATCTTTGAAATGGTACCATTGATTTCATGAAAAATGTTTCTCCATAATTGTCCTTCGGTACTTGTGATGAATCATGATAATGTAACTTTGCAGGATTCCATGTATAATAGAGAAGCTAAACAAATGATGAGCAAATCAACAAACACACAATTTATATTTATAATGTAATGAAGCATCCTAAGGTATTTCACAACACCCCATGATGGAGTCTGTGGCTGTAAGAGCTGCTCCTTTTTTGAGGTATTTTAGATGTTGGAGGTGATATCCTCAAATTCCAGGAGCAGTAATGACTGTTTTATAAGCTGTTGCATTGTTTTGGAACTTTGGGAAACAAAGATCAAAACAACAGCACTTTAAAAAGGAGTAAGAGAACAAAGGTAATGACCACATGGTAAGTGAGAGAGAGACAGAGAGAGAGAGAGAGAGAGAGACAGAGAAAGAAAGAAACCTACATTGCTCTCTGACACAGCAGTGTATCTGCACTTCCTTTGCTATTTGAGTTCAAGTATTTCTGGACATCAGAGTGTGTCTAAGAAAAATTAACAAACAGCAAAATTCACAGTTGACCTTGAAGGAACCTGTGTGGGAGAGTTCACAGCACAGGAGCAGATAAGTGTATAGTTTTTTAAATGTAACCTTGCTGTCTTTTTTTTTAATAGTGAGTAGGGTGGGTTCTTTTTTGGTAATATGTTTTATTGAGATCTGTCTCTTGATTAACATTTAAAACTATAGAACTATCCAACTAAGTTAGCTTTGGAGCAGTGTTTTTTTAGAGCAGTAAGACTGTGCTATTTTCTGCAGATTGTTAGGGTGCAAAGATGGACTTTAGTAGAGTGATGTGTTCTTCATGTAGGATGTGAGAGTTTAGGAAGAGTTTCCATGTTACTGACGATTATGTCTGTAGGAAATGTCTTTGGTTGTGAATCCTATCATATCGCATGGATCAGCTGGAGCGGCAGTTAGAGGCAATGAGGGACTAACAAGAGCTAGGGGGTGTGATGGAGGCAGTTATGGGAAGGGAGAAAACTGCAGATACAGTTGGGTAGATGGGTTAACTCGAAGAAAGGTAGGAGAGGGAGACAGGTGGTGCAGGAGTCTCCTGAGGCTGTTCCCATCTCAAACAAGTATGCTGTTTTGGAAAGTGTAGGGGGTGATGGACTCTCAGGCGTAGGGAATAAGCTTCTGGTACCGAGAATGGCTCTAATGTAACGAGTGGTACATCAGGCTCCAAGAAATCAATTGTGGTAGAGAACTCTCTAGTCATAGGCACAGACGGACATTTCTGCGGCCAACAGCAAGAAATTGGAATGGTGGATTACCTCCATGGTGCCAGGATCAAGGATATCTCAGAGACAGTACAGAATATTTTCAAAGGGGAGTGGGACCATCAGGAGGTCCTTGTACACATTGGACCAAATGACATAGGAAGGAAAAAGGATGAGATAAAAAGGAGGGCCTCGAGGGTAATAATATCTGGATTACTCCTGGTGCTATGAACTAGTGCAGCAAGGGTGGCAAGGTGGCTCAGTGGTTAGCACTGCTACCTCACACTGCCAGGGACCTTGGTTCGATTCCAGCCTCAGAGCAACTGTCTGTGTGGAGTTTACACATTTTCCCTGTGTCTGAGTGGGTTTCCTCTGGGTGCTCCGGTTTCCTCCCACAAGCCAAAGATGTGCAGGTTAAATGAATTGGCCATGCTAAGTTGCCCATAGTCTTCAGGGATGTGTAAGATAGGTGCCTTAATCTGGGGCAAATATAGGGTGGGGGAATGGGTCTGGCTGGGTTACTCTTCGGAGGGTCAGTGTGGATTTGTTGGGCCGAAGGGCCTGTTTCCACACTGTTGGGCTTCTATGATTCTAGTGAGGGTAGGAATAGGAGGACAGAACTGGTACAGGGGACAAGGGTTCATATTTTTGGATCATTGGAATATCTTCTGGGGTAGAAGTGACTTGTAAAAGAAGGATGAATTGCACCTGAATTGGAAGGGGACTAATATACTGGCAGGGAGATTTGCTAGAGCTGGATTGGAGGATTTGAACTAATAAGGTGGAACCAGCGAGATAGTGAGAAAATACATCAGTCTGCGACGGGTGCTTTTGATAAAAGGAGCACGTCAAACAGTCAGGGAAGGCAAGAACAAAGCAGAGAACAAAGTAGGACTGATAAATTAAACTTCATTTATTTCAATTAAAGAGGCCAAACAGAGAGGGCAGATGAACTCAGAGCATGGTTAGAAACATGAGACTGGGATATCATAGCAATTACAGAGGCGTGGCTCAGGGATGGACAGGACTGGCAGCTTAATGTTCCACGATACAAATGCTACAGGAAGAATAGAAATGGGGGGCAAGAGAGGAAGGGGAATGACATTTTTTGATAAGGGATAATATGATGGCTAAACTTAGGGAGGATATTACTGGGAAGCCATTTAAGGAAGTTATTTGGGTGGAACTGAGAAATAAGAAAGGGATAATTACCTTATTGGAATGGTACGGTAGAACCCCCACCCATCCCCACCCCATCCCCATCCCAATAAATCAGCAGGGGATTGAGAAAGAAATTTATAAGAAGATTGCAATTATCTGTAAGAATAATAGGGTGGTAATGGTAGGGGGATTTTAACTTTTCAAACATAGACTAGGACTGCCACAGTGTTAAGAGTTTAGTTGGAGAGGAATTTGTTAAGTGTGGATAAGAAAGTTTTCTAACTCAGTATGTGGATGTACCGACTAGAGAAAGTGCAAAACTTGACCCACTCCTGGGAAATAAGGCAGGGCAGGTGACTGACATGTCAGTGGGGGAGCAAGTTGGGGCCAGCAAACAATAATAGTTTTAAAATAGTGAAGGAGAAGGATAGACAGGATCTAAAAGTTGAAATTCTAAATTGGAGGAAGGTCAATTTTGATGATATTAGGCAAGAACTTTCTAAAGTTAGTGGGGGGGGCAGGTGTTCACAGGTAAAGGGACTGCTGGAAAATGGAAAGCTTTGAAAAATGAGATAACGAAAGTCCAGAGACAGTATATTTCTGTTCGGATGAACGGAAAGGCTGGAGGTATAGAGAATGCTGGATGACTAGAGAAATTAAGGTTTGGTCAAGCATATGTCAGGTATAGACAGCAGAGATTGAGTCAATCCTTAGAAGATTATAAAGACAGTAGGATTATACTTAAGAGGGAAAGTCAGGAGGGAAATGGATGTGACCTATAAGGACTTCAGTAAAGCATTTGACAAGGTTTCTCATGGGAGCCTGGTTAGCAAGGTTAGATCACATGGAATACAGAGAGAACTAGCCATTTGGATGTAGAACTGGCTCAAAGGTAGAAGACAGAGGATGGTGGTGGAGGGTTGTTTTTCAGACTGGAGGCCTGTGACCAGTGGCGTGCCACAAGGATCGGTGCTGGGTCCCCTGCTATTTGCCATGTATATAAATGATTTGGATGTGAACATAGGAGGTATAGTTAGTAAGTTTACAAATGACACCAAAATTGAAGGTGTAGTGAACAGCAAAGAAGCTTACCTCAGATTACATCTTGATCAAATGGGCCAATGGGCAGAGAAGTGGCAGATGGTGTTTAATTTAGATAAATGTGGAGTGCTGCATTTTGGAAAGAAAAATCAGGACAGGACTTTTACATTTAACCATAAGGTCCTGGGGAGTGTTGCTGAACAAAGAGACCTCGGAGTGCAAGTTCATAGTTCCTTGAAAGTGGAGTCTCAGGTAGGTAGTCTAGTGAAGAAGGCTTTTAGTATGCTTTCCGTTATTGGTCAGAGCAATACACTTAACCATTAGGTCCTGAAGAGTGTTGCTGAACAAAGAGACCTCGGAGTGCAGATTCATAGTTCTTCGAACGTGGAGTGTCTGGTAAATACAATTATGAAGAAGGCATTTGATAAGCTCTCCTTTATTGGTTAGTGCATTGAAAAAAAAGGAGTTGGGAGGTATTGTTGCAGCTGTACAGGACATTGATTAGGCCATTTTTGGAGTATTGAGTGCAATTCTGGTCTCCTTCCTATCGGAAGGATATTGTGACACTTGAAAGGTTCAGAAAATTTTTACAAGAATGTTGCCAGGGTTGGAGGATTTGAGCTATAAGAAGAGGCTGAATAGGCTGGGGCTGTTTTCCCTGGAGCATCGGAGGCTGAGGGGTGACCTTATAGAAGTGTATAAAAGCATGAGGTGCATGGATAGGATAAATAAACAAGGTCTTTTCTTTGGGGTGGGAGAGTCCATAACTGGAGGGAATAGGTTTAGAATGAGAGGGGAAAGACATAAAAGGGACCTAAGGGGCAATTTTTTCATGCCGAGGGGGTGCGTGTATGCAATGAGCTGCCAGAGGAAGTGTTGGAATCCAATACAATTTAAAAGTCATCTGGATGGGTATGTGAATAGGAAGGGTTTAGAGGTATATGAGCCAAATGTTGGCAAATGGGAGTAGGATATCTGGTTGGCATGTAGATGTTGGAGTGAAGGGCTTGTTTCCATGCTGTACATCTCTATGACTCTATGACTCTAAGTACCCGGCCACATAAGGAGATGTTAAGTCAGATAGAGTCGTATAGCATGGAAACAGACCCTTCGGTCCAACTAGTCCTCACCAACCATTTACCAAATTAAACTAATCCTATTTACCTGCGCTTGATCTGTATCCCTCCAAACCTTTCTTATTCATGAACTTATCCAGATGTCTTTTAAACATTGTAACTGTACCTGAAGCCACCTCTTTCTCTGGTAGTTCATTCCATACATGAAACAATCTGTATACAATTTGCCTCTTGTGTCCTTTTTAAATCTCTCTCCTCTCACCTTAAAAATATGCCCCCTAGTTTTGAACTCCCATCATGATTTTATCAACCTCAATAAGGCTACCCCTCATCCTCCTATGCTCCAGTATTTCCAGGCTATTTTTATATCTCAAACCCTCCATTCCCCTCAACATTCTAGAAAATCTTTTCTGAACGCTCCTCAGTTAAATAATATCCTTTCTATAACAGGATGACCAGAACTGCTCACGATACTCCAGAAAAGACCTCACCAACTTTCTGTACAATCTCAACATGATGTCCCAACTCCTATACTCAAAGGTCTGAGCAGAAATGACCAAAAGTGTGGTCAATAAGTAAGTTTTAAGGAATCTCTTTAAAATAGGAATGTGAGGTAGAGAGGTGGAAAGTTATAGAGAGAGAATTTTAAAACGTGGGACCCACACAACGAAAGGCACAGCCTCCAAAGATGTCGCAAGTAAAGTCAGCAATACACAAGATGCCAGACTTGGATGAGTGCAGGAGTTGTGGAACTAAAAGTGAATACAGACTTCAAGAGAGATGAGGCCATGGATGGATTTGCAAACAAAGATAAATAAGACTCATCCAAGTCTTTCCATTGGATCTCCAAAATTTTGTATTCAATAAATAGAATGCAAAGAAGTTTGAACTCTTATGGTTAATATCATGGATATGCTTAAAGAAAATCATGTCAGATTAAGTTACTGGAGCTTTTCGAAGAAGTGACAAAGAGGGCGGAGGAGGATTAGGCCATTGACGTCGTGTCCGTGGACTTCCAAAAGGTGTTCAAAACATTACCACCAAACAGCCTTGTGAGAAAAGTTATAGCTCTTAAATAAAATGGGTAGTAGCATCATGAATACAAAATTGGTGAATGATAGGAACTAGAGGGGAATGGTTAATGGATATTTTTCAGGTTGGAAGAAGGTTTATTGGGATCCTTCCTTTCCTGATACACGTTAATGGTCTTGGAGTGCAGGGGACAATTTTACTGTTTGCAGACAACACAAAACTTGTCAGCATTGTAAACTATAAGGAGAACAGTGTAGAACTCTGAAAGAACATAGACAAGTTGATGAAGTGGACGGATAGGTGATAAACAAATCTAAATACAGAGAAGTGTGAGATGATATATTTTAATACAAAGAGCAAGGAGAGACTGTATAAAACAAAGGGGACTCTTCCAAAGAGTTGACGGGAGCAAAGATCTCTGAGTGTATGTGTGCATCAGTCATTAAATGTTGAGAAAGATGGACAGCAGCCAATAAGGCATATAGTATTCTATTCTTCATTGATGGAGCATAGAGTACAAGAGCATGGAGGTTATGCTGAATTTGTAAAAGACACTTGATAGATCTCAGCTGAAGAATTGTGTACTGCTCATGGTGTCACATTTTAGAATGGATGTGAATGCGTTGGAGAGAGAAGAGACTATCAAGAGTTGTTCCAGAGATGAGAAACATCAGTTAAGACTCTAGATTTGAGAGGTTGGGACTGTTTTGCTTAGTGAGGAGAAGGCTCAGAGGAGATTTGATTGAAGTTTTCAAAATCGTGAAAGGCTGGACAGAGTAGACAGGGAAAAACCATTCCTGCTTGTAAAAGTATCAATAACCAAGCAACACAAGAAGCAAATGTGTTTTGCACAAGAAGCAGATGTGAGGTAAAATAATATTTCACACTGCAAGTAGTTAGGGGATGGAATGCACTGCCTGGAAGTGTGGTGGAGGCAGGTTCAATGAGACATTCAAGAGGGTGAAAGATGATTATTTAAATAAAAACAATGTGCAGGGTTACAGTGAAAAGGCTCAAAAGACTCAGGGAGCCGGTACAGACACAATGGGCCAAATGGTCGCTTCTGATAATTCTGTATTTCTAAAGTAACCCCTATGAAAAAACAGGCACATATTGATGCTCATGAGATCAAAAATAACCTCCTCACAATGATGTTGGTGTATTTCTCTCAGGATAGAAATTTCAAAGGAAAGCAGTTAACCAAAAAGACACTGATAACCTGGAAGTTGCAATTGTAAACAGTGCCATTAAATTTTAAACGTTTATTCACTTTAATCTTATCTTTTGCCTCAACTTTATTATTGAACCATATCATTCTACTATCAAGGTAAAAGTATAGTATTAAAAGGTGGCTTGTTTTACTTTCAAATTGATGCTTCTTATGCTCAATGAGGCCAGAAATGTCTGCATTTTGGAATGAAACACCTATCTCTATACTACCAACATGACATCTTCTTAAGCCCAATACAATAAAAGCACTAGGCGTGAGCAACTATCAAACAATGGGTTTGCAAATGGAATTCCCCTTTGCTAAAATTACATCAAAATTACAGTCGAGATATGGGGGTCTTGTGGCACAGTGGTGGTGTCCCTGCCTCTGAGCCAAACGATCCTGGTTCAAGTCCCACCTTCACTCTGAAGAGGTGTCATAACGGATTGATTAAAATAACTCCAGTGTAGAAACAGGCTATTCAGCCCAACTATCCCTGTAATGTGTAATCTACAAATAACCAATGGTCTTACTCCTAAATCTGTAACCTTTTCCCATAAACTGTCCCTTTCACCGGATATCTATCTAATTCTTAATTGTTGACATGGTCTCTGTTTCAATCATTAAATCCAATTTTGTATTGCACAGCCTCATAACTGTATGTATCTATAAATTCCTGCTTTCTCCTAAATATCTTACACTTTTGTATGAATGCTTTATAATTTGACCTGAGTGGTGATGCCATTATTTTCTCAATAAAGTATGTTAACTTAACCATCAGAATACTGGTTCCAATTACTTTAGTGTAACATTTCCATTTCCATTGAACAGAACTGAATTCTCTTCAGAACTGAATTCCATTTAGACCTGGTCAGTGTCAATGTTGGGAATACAAAACTGTCATGTGCTAGAAATCAAGCTCCATTATTCCCAAAGTTGTCAAAAGAGTTAAAGATTATAAAGTAAGTACACAATTCCACAATTCACTTTATTTTCAAACCAGATTGATAGAAAACATGGACCAGATTTCTATACTTAACTAGAAATACTATTTCTTACAAGTAATTCTACCCTAGCTACAGATAGACAGTTTTAAACTGTCAGCATATAACATGAAAAATTAAATCTCTTTTCTCTACATAAACTTCCTCTTACACTCAAACATACCACACACAACCAAACACACACTGACTTTGACAAACAAACATAGTACAAAATAGATTATGAGCAGAAGGAAACTGGGAAAGCAGTTCAGTGGTTTTTATTCACAGGCTGCTGAAATGATTCTTACAATTCTTATGCTGGTCAAAATGTTGCTTTTCAATCATCATTCTCTACACAAGAGGGCTTGTTCACTTAGAAAAGATCACTGATTCATCAGTTAAAAGTCACATCTTACAACAACTGCTGAACGAAAAATGACCGGGTTTTCTTCCAGTTTACAGTGGGTTTTGACTACAGAGAACAGAGAGATAGCTTCTATGCCGGTAGAGATCAAAACACTTTGCCCAGTCTTGTTCCTAGCCCTAAGATGTTCAGTTACTTAAGAATCGATCGTACAGTTGGTGGCAAGCAAAAGGCTTTTGTCATCGATAAGTACTCACTAGTCCATAGACCAAAGAATTTCTTGTTGCCACCCAGCAGCAGCCTCTCGGCTCCAATCCAACTGCATTCCATTTCACTTACTGCTTGTTCAAATAGCTGTTTGCACAATGCTTGTGGTAAGTGGAAGGTTATTTGTTTTTTTTAAACATACAGCTATCCTTTAAAATGCTGGTTTTAAAACAGCTCTTACCCAGTTAAGTCTACAATTCTAAAAAGCACAAAAATAAAGAAAGTTATGGTCTTTAAGACCCTGCATACCTCTCTAGACCACAGAAACAGGCCATTCAATCCATGACAATCTCCTTTAACCTTCCCATGCCCATTCATGTTCTCATAGCTTATGATTCTCTTTTAAATCTATTCTCAAATACTGACCCTTGCCTTTGTTTCAACCAATAACTCTGGATGCTCTGGTTTCCTTCCACAGTCCAAAGATATGCAGGTTAGGTGGATTGGCCATGGAGATTGCAGGGTTACAGAGGTAGGGTAGGGGGTGTGGTACTCTTTAGAGGATCGATGTGGACTTGATGGGCCAAATGGCCTGCTTCCACACTGTAGGGGTTCTATGATTCATGCTGACAGTGTGCTCCACAGCATCACAAACCTTCAGTGGAAACAATCTTTTCCTGCAGATATATTTCATCATATATCTCTGTTCTCTCATTCCATACCGATCAATATCTGGAAACAATCTGACTCTACTGACTTGGTCTCCTCCATTCATTATTTTAAACTCTTTGATCAAATCATTTAACCAATTAGGGAGTGCAATGGCATCGTGATAGCATTATTGGAATGGGAATCCACCAAGACGCCCAGATAATGACTGGAGAGACTCATTGCCCAGACTTCATTTGCAGGCATTTATCTCCAGAAGTAACTATTGGGTTTTTGGAGGGAAAGTAATCTATTTCACTAACACCCTGTAGGACAGTAAAATTGCCATCCATACCTGGTGTGGCATGTATATGCCTCCAGATTCACAATAGCACTAATGTCTCTTTATTATCACAGCAATTAGTAGCTAATCAACCACTCACTATGAAAGCAACTCATTATACCCATTCCAATTTACATTAACCTGCATTAGCAGTGATGCATATATTCTGCAAAAGAATAATAAAGAAGTTGAGGTGTTGTTTTTAATATCTTGGGCACCCTGATTTACCAAACCACCCTGCCCTTCCACATCAGCCAGCTTTCCCCTTTTCAAGGTAGAACTGGTAGCTTTTTAGATTAGATTAGATTACATTAGATTACATTACAGTGTGGAAACAGGCCCTTCGGCCCAACAAGTCCACACCGACCCGCCGAAGCGAAACCCACCCATACCCCTACATTTACCCCTTACCTAACACTACGGGCAATTTAGCATGGCCAATTCACCTGACCCTGCACATCTTTGGACTGTGGGAAGAAACCGGAGCACCCGGAGGAAACCCACGCAGACACGGGGAGAACGTGCAAACTCCACACAGTCCGTCGCCTGAGGCGGGAATTGAACCTAATTGGTAGCTTTTGTTAGCCATAATCCACCATCCCACATTTAGAGTCAAAGAGGCATAAAGATGTACAGCATGGAATCAGACCCTTTAGTCTAACTTGTCCATGCTGACCAGATATGCTAACCTAATCTAGTCCCATTTGCCAGCACGTGGCCCATATCCCTCTAAACCCTTCCTATTCATGCACCCAGCCAGATGCCTTTTAAATGTTGTAATTGTACCAGTCTCCACCACTGCCTCTGGCAGTTCATTCCATATGCACAACACACTCTGCGTGAAAAAGTTGACTCTTAGGTCCCTTTTATAACTTTCCCTTCTCACCCTAAACTATACCCTCTGGTTCTGGGCTCCCCCACCTCAGGGAAAAGACTTTATCTGTTTATCCTATCCATGCCCTCCATGATTTTATAAACCTCAATAAGGTCACCCCGCAGCCTCCAACACGCCAGGGAAAGCAGCCCCAACCAATTCAACCTCTCTTTATAACTCAAATCCTTCAACCCAGGCAATATTTTTGTAAATTTTTTCTGAACTCTTTCAAGTTTCACAACATCCTTCCGATAGGAAGGAGACCAGAATTTCCTGTACAGCCGCAACATAACCTCCCAACTCCTATACTCAATGCTCTGACCACTAAAGAAAGTATACCAAATGCCTTCTTCACTATCTTATCTACCTTATTGGCATTGGTTTCCATCTGCTACTTTTTTGTTCCTTCCAACATCTTATCAACAGTTGTCGGGCCTCAGCATTATCTGTTGACACACATATTGTGGTATCACCTGCACATTTGCCACAACACTCTCTCATCCTGTATCCATGTTGTTGATCAACTTAGTACAAAAGGCACCAGTTGGAATCATTCTCATTGTGGTCTCTGATCCTGCAGCTGTGCAGAGTAGATAGGGGAATATAGGAAGCAGCACCACAATGCCATAGTATCGTGAGTAAATGTAATGCACAACTTGTACCTTTAAAAGGTTGATACAGAAATCATTATATGACCTATTCTATTGCAATGGGTCACAGCAATTGCAAATAGTGCTTCCCAATTTGTGTCCTGGGTGTCCTTTCCCGTGAAGGACAGGCCAGAGCACAAACCTCATCCCCAAGCTGTGATAGTCTATAAACACCTGCTTTGATTGCTAAACACTGCAGAAAATAGTCATTCTTTTCTTTTTTCCTGTGCAATTTTCACTTCCAAGCTTAAAGAAACGTGCAGTATTGCATCCAGGTGAAGAAATATAACTTCCAGTCTAGAACTGTCCATTATCTGGTGTGTATACTTTTCCAAATATTTGATTTGCTGCTGGCTCTGATAAATATTTTAATTTGGTTTAATGCAGTAGAATCACAATTGGACACCGTAATCCCATTGTTCGTGTATTACTTTACCATATCTCACACACCAAAGCTCACAAGTTTGCAATTGTCAGGTCATTGTGCTAAAATGACAGTCACTCTGACATTGCTGCCCTACTTATGCCTCAACTAGATTAATTAATTCAAACTGTGGCATTGAAATCTGACAAACATTAAGAGCCAAAAATTGCTGATTTACTCAACCTGACTGCTTGTTATGTGCAGTGCAATCCATCATGGTGGCATGTCACAAGTTTTCTGTGGTCTTGTCCAGAATTCTGTCTTCGAGAAAAGTTTAATCAATGCAGTGTATGGAAGTTGGTGTCATTTCTAAAATGTGTCTTGGCAAAGCTTGCACCAACTGCACAATCCATATGGTTTTCTCTTGCCAAGTGTTACCTCAGCATTCTATAATTGCAATGTCCATTCATATTCCATTTCCTACTGTCTCAAAGTAATTTGTGTAACATATTTATGGTTATAATAATTGTAACAAAATTAACAGATCAATAAAAGAAACTCAACAATTGCAAGTGTCAATAATGATTCATTCCAAAAGTTCTAATCATTCAACGGGTTCAGAAAAGATTTACAAAGATGTTGCAAGGGTTGGAGAGTTTAGATGTAGGGAGAGGCTGAATAGGCTGGGACTGTTTTCTCTGGAGTATCAGAGGCTACAGGGTAACCTTACAGAGGTTTACAAAATCATGATGGGCATGGATAGGGTAAATAGACAAGGTCTTTTTCCTGGGGTGGGGGAGTCCAGAATTAGAGGGCATAGGTTTAGGATGAGAGGGGAAAAATTTACAAGGGACCCAAGGGTTAACTTTTTCACACAAAGGATGGCACATGTATGGAGTGAGCTGCCAAAGGAAGTGGTGGAGGCTGGTACAATTACAGCATTTAAAAGGCATCTGGATGCGTATATGAATAGGAAAGGTTTAGATGGATATGGGCCAAGTGCTGGCAAATAGGACTAGTTTAGTTTAGGATATCTGGTCTGCATGGACGGGTTGGAGCAAAAGGTCTGTTTCCGTATTGTACATCTCTATGACTCTATGACTTAATTAGGCCAGTTCCAAAATCAATAGATTATATGGAACAGGTTTGTAACACAACATTTATCAAGGAAAGATGTTAAACCTTATGCCTTATTCACCACATGTCTGCAAAATGTCTGATTGGCAACCACCTGATGAAGGAGCAGCGCTCCTCAAGCTAGTGCTTCTAAATAAACCTGTTGGACTATAACCTGTTGCTGCGTGAATTTTAACCTATTTCAATGAGGACTGTTCACCAACACTTTGGGGAGGAACAGCATTCGAGGAGCAGGAGAATCGATGTTTCAGGCAAAAGCCCTTCATCAAGAATGAGGCTGGAAGCCTCGGGGTTGGAGAGATAAATGGGAGGGGGATGGGGCTGGGAGGAAGGTAGGTGGGAGCGATAGGTGGATGGAGGTGGAGGTAATGTTAATAGGTCAGAGGGGAGGATGGAGCAGATAGGTAGGAAGGAAGATGGACAGGTAGGACAGGCCATGAGGGTGGTGCCGAGTTGGAAGATTGGAACCGGGATAAGGTGGGAAGAGGGGAAATGAGGAAACTGGTGAAATCCACATTGATGCCATGAGGTTGGAGGGTCCCAAGGCAGAAGATGAGGCATTCTTCCTCCAGGCATTGGGTGGTTAGGGAGTGACGTTGGAGGAGGCCCAGGACCTGCATGTCCTTGGTGGAGTAGGAGGGGGAGTTGAAGTGTTCGGCCACAGGGTGGTGGAGTTGGTTGGTGCAGTTGTCTCGGAGATGTCTCCATAGAGGAGTCTCCTTCTCAACCACTGCTGCCTACCTGGAGGCGTGGTGACCCTCAGGTTTAAACCAGCAGCAACTGTCTCTCTCTAATGAGAGAGCAGTCCTTTGATCTGGAAAGACTATGGCAACTTTACCCTGTCCTGTATGGGTGAGGTGGATCAACCAATCAAAAACATAGGCAGCTCGCCAATGAGGAGGCGGAATTTTAAATGGTCTGCAGGAGCTTAAAAAGCAGGTTTAGCTTTCGGGGCTAAAATTGGAAGCCAAGTGTCACAAAGTGCTTCGCAAACCTCAACCTCAACCATTCAATTTCTGCTCATTGCCTACCGTGCAGAAAATAAAGCTAAGAAAATATAGCTGATGAAAGATTGTTATGTACCGCAGCATCAGTTTGCTTGCTTAGAAATAAACTCAAGTAGTATTAATGTTTCTTTGTCCACATTTAATCTTAGTTATCAAGTCATGTTCAGAATGAATATTAAGCACAGCAGTATAAACAGTTGGATTTCCAAACAGAGAACTTGATCTCTGGGTAAGAAAATAAATAAAGAGAGGATTGCAGATGATTCATCTATGTTCATATAATCCTGGAACGAACCCGCATAACAGGAGACTATTCAGCCTGTCAGCCCATGCTGTGACAGGGTAGTGGTGCTTATTGTCCCACACCTCTGATTTTTTTGGTCCATAACACTTGTTGTTTTATTTTCCTCAAGTATCTACTCAACTCCTTCTGGCATGGAATTAACTTTCACTGATTATGATTTTTCTGTATCGCATTCCTGTATCGCATTCCTGATTTATCTCTGAGTGAAAAATATTTCCTACACCTTCCCTCTGCATTGTTTGCCACTGATTTCAAAGTTTTGGTTATGGACAAGCACATCAGAGAGGATAGTTATTCTCTATCTTTCTTGATATCATAAATCTTTAGATTAGATTAGAATCCCTATAATATGGAAGCAGGCCCTTCGGCCCAACAAGTCCACACCGACCCTCCGAAGTTTCTCACTTTTTAGTCCTCTCTGGTCCTACAGGAACAGTCCTAACCTTTCCCTCTGTGATAATACTGTGCCTTAAAGAGATGTGTAATGTCCTGTTTCTCTTGCAGAGGGGTATTGTCACAGTTGTGCCAACATGTCTCCTTTAGACAGGCAGTTGTTAAACAGCTTTGAATTGTGTTCTTTCTTAAAGTACAACAAGAGAATCATAAGTGGGCAGGGTCAGGCTCACACGGACCCAAAGGGATGTTGGTTTCGCCTTTAGTTACTTGGTGGTTTTTATTGGCTGCTGGAGCAGAGAGTTTAAGTCCTCTGCTGCTAAAGTAAAGTGATAGCACATAGGAATAAGTACTGTGGTGTTGAATTGTCTTTGCCAAGGGTGTGTTTATGGGATGCTGCCTATATTGGTACAGATAATGATTAACGGTTAAATAATACATTAGCTTGTTAAGTATTTCAATAAAGTTATGTCAATTCTTTTTGTTGTAAGAATAAAGTGTGCTTTGATTAAAGCTTATTGGTGGACCAATCGAATCATATCTGGAATATAGTACACTACTCTTGATTTTAAAATAAATATACAAATTTGGGTCTAGGCCCTCTCCATAATATACTTTGGAGGGTTTGGTCTGGTCCATAACAGCTCATAATTAGAGTCTTTCAATCCTGGTAACACCCTCATAAACATCCCATTTGAATTTATTATGTCTCCACATATAAATGGATGTTACTAATTCAATTATTTTTAATTTGCACCATCTTATGAACATTGTTAAAGGAAAATTCACTTAATATTTCTTTTATATTATGCTTTCTCTGTCACTGTGACCTCATTCTAAGTGGTAGTCAAATGATACTTTGCATTATGAGTGAGATCATCTGGACACAGCTTCATAAAAATAGTTGGTAGAAGTAATAATGTTTTTAAACAGCCTAGGGAAAATCCAGAGTTTTATTTCTTTGCCTTTTAGGAAGTACTTAATTATCTGCTTAACATCTATTCCTAACAGCTTTAACAAGAAAAAGAATGTGCAAGATAGGAACCCTAAGCATATACCTGTGTGAAGATTGACTGTCAGTTCATCACTCCCAAGAGTGGTGCATGCATTGTAGAATGCTGCTCGATCTCAGCTCCAACTCGGGACAGTTCTCAACATCAGTTAGATGGATTTGAGTGACAATCATCTTAAAGGAACATTAGAAAATTTCACTGTTGAAGCTGTGAGTTGACAAAGCTATAAATGTTAGAGGTATGCACATTTTATAGGATGCAAAAAAGCAAATGGAAAAATGGGTTCAACAGTGGCAATCTACACGTGGCAGTATTGGCAAATGACCAAGTTGAGTTTGTGGGCGATTATGCTTTGATTCCTAGACAACCAAAATTATTTTTTTTCTTGCAGGCATTACATCTCGCACCCACTGTAACTATCTCGAGGTTTAAGCATCACAATTTTTTTCACATTGTTATTTTCATCTATTTCTGCAGATTGCAACTGCCTTCATAGTCCAAGATGTTGAATATTAAAAGTAACAGCCACACTAACAAAAGCTGGCATTGTTAAATAAGGTCGGATGCTTTTAAAGTGCACACAAAAAGCTAATATCTATTGTGCAAAGCACTTAGCAATGAAAAATAGAAGTTTCTTTTCAGTAATTGCCAGTGAGACCCATCAACAATTTTTCTACAGTGACAAGAGGCAATAAAAGAATGAATCATGTCCACTTAAAAGAGAAAGTTCAAAAATTTGACAAGCAATTTTTAGTTTTTTTATTATGACTTTTATCTAGTAATGCATAAAACCAAGTAATTAAATCTTTCAGATTCAAAAAGCAGTTTTGAAATATTGTGCTGATGGTCAAATTGCAACCTGCCTTTCATTTTTGTGCTGTTTTCCAAATTATTGTTCTACAAGGCACCATACTTGGCAACAGTCATCTGCAAGTGCCTTTGTTCCCAATTACCATGTAAGAATACAAGTGTCGCCGAGGGATTGGGCAAATGAAAAGGTTGCATTTCCAGTTGTTCTGAAAGTGCTTGCTTTGTCATCAGTATAGGAAGAGGGCATTCAGCCCTTCTAGCCTGTTCAGTCACACAGTTAGATCACACGGTGGCTCAGTGGTTAGCACTGCTGCCTCACAGCACCAGGGACCCAGGTTTGATTCCAGCCTTGGCTGACTGTCTGTGTAGAGTTTGCACATTCTCCCCATGTCTGTGTGGGTTTCCTCCCACAGTCCAAAGTTGTGCAGGTCAGGTACATTAATCAGAGGGAAATGGACCTGGGGTGGATTACTCTTCAGTGGGTCAGTGTGGACTTGTCGGGCTAAAGGGCCTGTTTCCATACTGTAGGGAATCTATTCTAATGTTACCTGACCACTATAGTTCCATAATTCTTAATATTCTTGCCTAATATGAATAAAATATAGAAAGCTTGTATTTGTGTTGTACTTTTCATCACCTCAAAGCATTTGTTAGCCAATGAAATATTTTTTGAAGTGTAGTAATGTCAGAAGTACAGCAGCTAATTGGCAGTCAGTGAAGTCACACAAACAACAGCATGAAAATGATCCAATAATCTGAGTCTTTTTTATTTGTTGATATTCACTGTGGGAGAACTATTAGCCAGAACAATGGGGATAACTCTCCTGCTCGCTCCCAGTCTCCAAGTATTGGTTCATAAGATGTTGCAAACAGAATCCAACTGAACATGATGTTGTGTTATACAGTGATAGGAAGATCCAGGGCTCAGTAGCTGTTCTGTCTTGAATTAGTTGATAACAAATGAGCCAAAATTGGACTGTGCCTCAGCAAGGATTGGTGGACAGAAGTGGGTAGTGCTGATGCTGTAAATTAGAGTCAAGATTAGAGTGGTGATGGAAAAGCACAACAGGTCAGGCAGCATCAGAGGAGCAGGAAAATCGATGTTTTGGGCAAAAGCCCTTCATCAGGAATGAGTCAGTCAGACTTCCACTCTTCATTATCAAGATATTCTCTGCCAGATCTGTAAACATGCAGATATTGACTGCAGAGTTAATCACTGTTGTGATCCTCACTTACAGTAAGACAAAATTCACTAAATACCATTTCCAATAAAAGAAGGAAAACTATTCAGAGAAGGCACTGAAATATCATTGGTAAATGTGAACAATTATTCAGCTGACTGTGTCATGGAAATATGTAAAGCAAGAAAACCTAAGCAGCGCTTGTAATGGGATGGATAAAATCATCAAAATTGAACATTGACCATAAACAAATTGTGCATATAACTGACTTGGTGGAACCCTTGTTAAATTCTTGCAATTAAAGAGAAAACCACACCAGAGTGGCAACCTAGATCGTGTGTACAAGTACTCGCTTTCATTTCTGTCAGGTTTAAGTTCATCTGAGGGATAAATATTACTACCCTATCTGGTAACTGTTTGCAAGTACTTCTCTCATACACCCAGATAGGTTGCAAGGAAGTGTTTATATGATAACTGATCCAACTCCAAAGAGTTTGACCTGCTTTGCTTCAGCTTATCAGTCTGCCTTTAGTCAATACTACTCAGAACTTTTTTTCTGAGCTCCGAATATATCTTCCTATATCATCCTCTTTCCTAATAATTTATACATTAAAAATAAGACTTAATGCTAAGATTGATCTTCAAGGCTGTGAAACACTTTATCTCCCAAAGCTTTCTTTCTTCCTTGACATTTTTCAGATATTTTTAACCTAAGTCACCAGCTTGTCTTCTCTTTCCAAGCCTTTTTGTTCTACATTTTGCCCTTCGCCCATCACCTTTGTATGTTAATAGCACTTTTTAAGAGAAAGCATTTAACAAGGTTCCTCAAAGTAAGCTGGTCCAGACGATTAGATCACATGGGATCCACAGTGAATTGCTAAGTTGGATATAAAATTGGCTTGGCCATAGAAAGTGGAGGGGTGATTTTCTGACTGGAGGTCTTTGACAAGGGTGTTCCACATGGATCAGTGCTGGGACGTCTGTTGTTTGTCATTCATATAAATGATTTGGATGGAAATATAGGTTGTCTGCTTAGTAAGTTTACAGACAACATGGAAGTTGTCCAGTTGTGAATAGTGAGGAAGGTTATCAAAACATACAACATGATATAGATTAGTTGGAATGTTGGGCAAAGAAATATCAGATGGAGGTTAATCCAGTCAAGTGTGAGGTGATGCATTTTGGAAGGTTGAATGCAAAGGGAAATATACAGAAAATAGCAAAACCCTACGGAGCATTGAAATACAGAAGGACCTTGGGGTGCGAGTCCAAAGCTCCCTAAAAGTGACAACATAAGTAGATAAGGTGGTAAAGAAACGATACAGCAAGCTTGCCTTCATCGGTTGACACAATGAGTGTAAAAGTTGGCAAGTCATGTTGCAGCTGTATAAACCTTTAGATAGATCACATTTGGAGTATTCTGTGTCATTCTGGTTAACACACTATTAAAAGGATGTGGTCACTTTGCAACAAGTACAAAAGAGGTTTACCTGAATGTTGCCTGGGTTAGAGTGCATTAGCTACAAGGAGGTTTTGGACAAATTTGGATTGTTTTCACGAGAGCATCAGAGGCTGAGGGGCAATCCAATAGAAGTTTATAAAATTATGAGAGGCATGGATAGGGTAGACATTCAGAGTCCATTTTCCCACAGTGGAAATGTCAAATACTAGGGGGCATAGGTTTAAACTGAGGGGGGGGATGTTTAAAGGAGAATTGTGAGGCAGGATTTTTATCCAGAGGGTGGTAGAGGCCTGGAACTCCATAAGACCATAAGAAATAAGAGTGAAAGTAAGGCCATTCGGCCATCGAGTCTAGTCCACCATTCAATCATGCCTGATGGGCATTTCAACGCCACTTACCCACTCTTTCCCCGTATCTCTTAACTCGCTGCCAGTGGAGGTGGTAGAAGCCGGTATGATAGCAATGTTTAAGAGGCATTTAGACAGATACATGTTCTAAATATGTATTGCCAGAACTATAGAACTGGAGAATACATTGAATCCATCTGAGCTACAGAAAAATGCCAACATACAATTGCAATGAAAATATCATAAAGTATCCAGGTCAATGGTGATCACAGGTTAATTCAGTTGTGTGCCTACTAATATCTTTTAAAAGCCAAATCAACTTATCACATTGCTTGTGCTTTACTGCACAAGCAATAATAGTTAATTTCATAGCACAGCATAAGTTCATTTGGAGCAGGGAGTAACGTATCCACATACGATCCTTTCTTGAATTAACCTAGTTACAGGTAACTGGAGGAGTAAATTTTGGTCAGATGGTCCCAGGGACATTTGTGTCTCGAATGCCTTGACAATGATGAGAGCAGCCTTAACAGAAGCAACTGGGTGATCCACAGCGTGAATATCCAAGGGTCAGGGGATGGCAGTCAAGGTGAAGGTTGTGAGCCCAGCCACCTCTGGACTGTCCTGTGAGTCAAATGCTCATGTGCCTGTGTGTCATTTCTCCAGTTGCTGGGTCTCTCCTGGTACTGCCCTATGTCCATGCAGGAATCATAGAATCCCTACAGTGTGGAAACAAGCCCTTCAGCCCAACAAGTTCGATTCCAGCTTCGGGCAACTGGCTGCTTGGAGTTTACACATTCTCCCTGTGTCTGCATGGGTTTCGTCCAGGTGCTCCGGTTTCCTCCCACAGTCCAAAGATGTAGGTCAGGTGAATTGGCTATGCTAAATTACCCATAGTGTTCAGGGATGTGTAGGTTAGGTGTATTAGTCAGGGGTAAATATAAGTAATGGGTCGGGGTGGGTTTCCTGTTTGGAAGGTCAGTGTGGACTTGTTGGGCTGAAGGACCTGTTTCCACACTGTAGGGATTCTAACTCGACCCTACGAAGAGTAACCAACCCAGCCCATTCCCCTATCCTATTACGTATGCTCCATGCATCCCTGACTAATGCATCTAACCTACGCATCCCTGAACAAGATGGGCAACTTAGCATGGCCAATTCACCTAACCTACACATATTTGGACTGTGGAAGGAAACCGGAGCACCCAAAGAGACCCACCCAGACACGGGGAGAATGTGCAAACTCCACACAGACAGTCGCCTGAAATTAGAATCAAACCCGGGTCCCTGGTGCTGTGAGGCAGCAGTGCTAACCACTAAGCCACTGTGCCACCAGGTTCTCTGAGCCCTGTTGCCATGTTTCCAGTCCTGAGGACCAATGGCAGGGGCAATGGAATGCATTGTGCATTGTGCACTCAATGTGCATCTCTCCTATAGTCCTGAGGCTCCTAGACATGGCTCTCCATGGCAGCCGCCAATCTGTCCATGGAGACAGACAAATAGTTGCATGGCTCACTACACAGGCTGGAGCCGCTGGGCTAGAGTGTCCCACATACTTGTGTGTCACTCCTATTCCTCCCTGTGGACACAGACAAACTCCTTGTTTGGTGACACAGCAGAGCCCTCTCCTGCCTGGGGGCTGGACAGGTGCCTGGTCTCTGACAGTCCTCCGAGTGCCAGCGGTGCAGAGTTTCATTTCCCCAGCCAGCTGTCAAGCTGTTGCAGTGGAGTCCTCACCAGCTTGTGCTCCTGAATGTTCTGAATGTAATCATTCCCATCAAGGTGTTAGTATCTGAGCTGGCTCAGGGTGCAGGAGGCAATCTTGCCCATGCAACCTCAGAGGCTTTGGAATGCCTTTCCTCAGAGCTCAAGGTGCTGGCTTCTGACTGAGCTGGCCATTTCCCACCAGTATACAAGGAGAGGGAAGGTTTCACAGCCAGTAGTTAGGAGTGGTGTGCAATGAATGATAATAACAGCAGGGTTATTGTGAGGTTTACAGTCCAAGCGGTGCCTACTCACTTGATGGGACATGGATGTCTTGGTATCCATGCAGGAACAAGCCTAGTCTTCTCCTGTGAGAACAAGGATTTTCTTCTCATAGGAGTTAAGGCAAATATTGCTCACTAAAATAAGCAGTGGAAGCTTTGGAGCAACCGTTCCTGGAAAATTACACACATAGATTACTTTTAATCGCTGATATTATGAATCAGTGCAAACAAAAGCTAATTAGGTCTTACTGTTCTAGCCTGAGCGTGACATACACTAATATTGTTGGAGCAACTGGGAAGTGTAAGATTGCAAGGTATGGAGAAAATGAGCTGAGGACCACTCCTCTACAAAGTAAAGAGAACAGTATGCAGTCTCTATCTTGTCGGAATTATTGATTTTGAAGACTTTTAAACATAGATATGAACAGAAAGGTTCACGAGAGCATATTGGCAGCCAGTAACACATTTCTAATCAAACAAAAATTACCAAAGAAATGTCTCTTTTGTCTGTGTGATTTCTCAGTCACTGTTTGATGTGTCAATCCTTGTCGATCCTTGTTAATCCTGACCACCAGGTTCCTGCAGCATCTATTTCACTAATCTTCTTGTTTGAGAAATTGGACACAGAATACCCCAACCCTTTTAAAATGTAAGAATGAAATCTCGTTAGATGAGAACTTTGGATATCCATAATTAAAATTATCTGGAAAATAAAAGAAAGGCTTGCATTTATATAGTGCCTTTCACGGTCACCGACCATCTAAAAGGACTTTACAGCCAATAATTACTTTTGTCACAAATAATCTATATTTTTCTGCTGTGTTGATTGAAGGTCAAATATTGCCCCCATAAGGAATAAGCCTTCAGATCACCTTTAAAAGTGTCCTCTGGAATCTTTTATACCCATCAAAGCAGGCAGATAAGGTTTCAGTTTAATGTAACCCAAAAGACAGTATTGTATCTACCTCAGCAATACACTCAAGTGGCAGTGTCTATTTTCCACTTGATCCCCTACTGAAGGATCAGAACTCAGAATCTTATAATTCAAAGGCAAAAGCCCTATGAACTGAGCCATGGTTGGCACTGAGAATATAATGAGACTTATAATCATTAAAAAGTCAAGTAGAACCAATTTTCAACAGATTTATTGCTCCATCTTAACCCACTTAAATGGCATAATAGAGTTTAAAATAAACTTGGGATATTGTGATTATTGGTTTTGATCTGTGAATTATTCTACTGCTATAATTCTTGACGTTTCCCACTCTCACAATACAGATTCCATTATAGTGAGGTTGGTATTTCACCCAATCACATCACAGGTGAATTCAAAAGTTTAGAACATTCCCAAAATAACTGATGTTTGTGGTAGCATACTCTATCACAAACAGCATCTCAAAATCATGTTTTCAGCCTCAGTCCCCTCAAGCAAAAATCAATGGTAATCTAACTGCTAACCATGCTTAATTCTCTCAATAGCAACTGGTTTCAGTTTGGAGTTACAGAATTATTCAGTCTTGGTTCCTATTCTACCCCCACTCCTTCAAAACTATACAAAGAGCCCAAATGATTTACAATTGTCCTGTCTCACAAAATAAAATGCCCGGTTTCCTCCCAAAGGCCAAAGTTGTACAGGTTAGGTGGTTTGTCCATGCTAAAGTGCGGCACAGTAGCTCAGTGGTTAACTCTGCTGTGTCACAGTGCCAGGGACCCAGCTTCAACTCCAACCTCAGGCGACTGTGTGTGTGGAGTTTGCACATTCTCCTCATGTTTGCGTGGGTTTCCTCTGAGTGCTCCGGTTTCCTCCCACTGTCAAAAGACATCCAGGTTAGGTGGATTGGCCATGCTGAATTGCCCATAGCGCTCAGGACGTGCAGGTTGGATGGGTTAGCCATGGGAAATGCAGGGATAGAAGAGGGGCAGGGTTTGGGTGGGATGCTCTTCAGAGGATTGGTATGGACTCAATGGGCTGAATGGCCTGCTTCCACACTGTAGGGATTCTATACATTATTAGGGAACATAGTATGTTTTATCAAAATTCTTAAACAGGATTTTGTTGTGAAAACATATCCACATTGCATCATCTTGACACTTGGAGGGAACACATTGTTGGGCCCATTACAAGACCCATTCCAGGGACTGGCAACCAAATATCCCTGGATTAACACTCAAATAGTGAAGATAAGATTTACTGTGCAGGATTAAACAATCTTTATTGGAATAATTCCTTAATTTGAGTTGAATTCAAGCTAGAAATGTTATCATTGTAAGTTTTTGTTTAATCTGACTATGACCCTTCCACAAAAACTCGTGTCTCCCAATCAAAAGCTGCCTTCTGCATGACCTAATTTAACCCTTAAAAATATAACTTAAAAAATTTGGCTCCTCTACAAATAAAAATTACTGTTCGTCACCTCTCCAGTGGGCGGCACGGTGGCACAGTGGTTAGCACTGCTGCCTCACAGCGCAGAGACCTGGGTTCAATTCCCGCCTCAGGCGACTGACTGTGTGGAGTTTGCACATTCTCCCCGTGTCTGCGTGGGTTTCCTCCGGGTGATCCGGGTGATCCGGTTTCCTCCCACAGTCCAAAGATGTGCAGGTCAGGTAAATTGGCCACGCTAAATTGCCCGTAGTGTTAGGTAAGGGGTATTGGTGGGTTGCGCTTCGGCGGGGCGGTGTGGACTTGTTGGGCCGAAGGGCCTGTTTCCACACTGTAAGTAATCTAATCTCATGCACTGTTAGAAAAAGTATGTTGCTTTGAGGTCTTATTGATTCTACTGATTGCCAATGGGGCCAGCTAGAATGTAATGTGCACAGCTTTAGTAGGTGTGTGTTCCAGGGAATCTGTACGAGGTGCAATATTTTATGCGTGCACTCAGCAAAAGAATATAAAGTGTTTTATTGTTCATACAGTGATAAAACAAAACTGAATTGAGTTCTATTTATTCTTCCTTCTGCTTTAATTAAAATTACTGTAAGAAAGGGAGGGGTAGGCAGTTGACTAGAAAGCAGTCGTGGTTAGAGATAGCCAATGTTTACTTATCTCATCTCAAATTCAGAGCAGATGTCCTTTCTGTGAGCTTTACTGATTCTGCTGATTAGATACTTTTAACCAAGTTGTTCAGATGTGTTATGACATACCTCTGGAACTGGTGGGACTTGAACTTAAGCCTTCTGCCGACATTCAAAGAAGACAGTGAGCAAGGAGAACTGTTCGAACACGTATTAAAAGCAATATACTGCAGATGCTGGAAATCAGAGATAAACACAACTGAACGCTGAAGAAACCCAGCAGGTCTGGCAGCATCTGCGGAGAGAGAAACAGTTATTATTTGCAGTACTGTCCAAACTCGAAACCTTAACCCTGTATCTCTCTTCACAGATTTTGTTGAGTTTCTCCAACATACTCTGTTCTTGTTAAAAGTGGAAATTTTGCAAGCTGTAAGTATCTTGCATACCCTGGCATTGGAAAGATATTTTCAACCTGAAGCCTCCCTGACATCAATCATTGCTCAGTAAGAGGTCAAAGGTTGGTTCTGCTATAATGCATGTTTCTTCAACGCCAATTGGTTTTAACACAATTGAAGAATTTAGACCGTTACTTGTAGAATGTGAACTTTCCTTGCCTGTGTTGGCTTTAACGCAATTCCAGTCCCATTGGTTTAAATGGCGCAGCTATTGTACGAGATCACGCGAGAACTGATCTATTGCGTTATATCAAAACCGACTGTACCTGAAGGTTGCATTTCTGTCCAATAAGACTGGGAATACAGCTTTGTAAAACTATCAAAGAATAGGTTCAGTGGTGCCTCACTGAGCATAGAAAAGAATTGTTTGACTGTATAAAATCCAGTCAAAACTCTTGGAAAGTATTTTTGTTAATGTCCATTACTGGCTAAGCCAGCAAATTTATTACCCATCTGTAAGTGCCTTGGAGAATTTCAGTCTCAAATCTTCACACATGATATCCAAAAGCCAAAAGGTATATTAAGATGACATACAAGCTGTAATTTCAGGTGCCAATTGAGTTGCTCTTTCTAACCTGGTGAGCAGTTGAGTTGATACAATTGGCTTCTGATCCGCTGGGCTAGGTTGAGCATGATTTGTCACTATTCCTTCTCCTGCCCAGTTGGAATGTTGGCATGTTGTAGGTACAGCAAAGACAGGAGCTCATTTGGCGTTGATACTGCATGCAATTTCACACCCTGCCAACACAGCCCAGAAAATCCCCTTCCTGCACCTCTCAATCTCCACATTGCTTTTTTCCTTTAATGTGGAGGTGCCGGTGTTGGACTGGGGTGGACAAAGTTAAAAATCACACAGCACCAGGTTATAGTCCAACAGATTTATTTGGAAGCACTAGCTTTCAGGGCGCTGCTCCTACATCAATTATCAAGCAGCAGCACTCCGAAAGCTAGCGCTTCCAAATAAATCTGTTGGACTATAACCTGGTGCTGTGTGATTTTTAACTTCTTCCTTTAAGACATTTGTTAAAATCAATCTCTTGGACTAAGTTCTTGTTCATCTGACCTAATACCTCCTTATGTGGTTCAGTGTCATGTTTTGTTTTTATGACCAGCCCATTAAGGCCTTGATGCTACATGAACATGAGTTGTTGTTGGTGTTGACACTCGAGGCTAGTATTTCCAAAGAGGTTAGGAGAAAGTGAGGATTGCAGATGCTGGAGATCAGAGTCGAGAGTGTGGTGCTGGAAAAGCACAGCAGCTCAGGCAGCATCTGAGGAGCAGGAGAATCGACGTTTCAGGCAAAAGCCCTGATGAAGGGTTTTTGCCCAAAATGTTGATTCTCCTGCTCCTCAGATGCTGCCTTTCCCATAGAGATTCTCAGCTCTCACTGCAAACAGCGGTTTTACATTGCTGTCTGACATTTTCACTGGGTCTTATGCCAAAATTATGCTGGAAATCTGGATTAGCCTGATGGATAATCTACCTCTAACCTAAGTAGATTCAAACAGCAACAACATATATTTGCATTGAAACTTTGTCGTAATGAAACGTCGCCTTCACAGAAGAGCTACAACACAGAACAGAGTACAGCACGGAACTATGTAAGGAGATATCAGTCCCAAAGATCAAAGTTTGGAAAAGAGGTAGGTTTTAAGAATAATTTTTTAGAAGAGGAAAGTAGAGAGACAAAGAGATATGGAGAGGATACTACAGCCATTGGGGCCTAGGGAGTTGAGGACATGAACACCGATTTCGGAGAAATTAAAATCACTTGAGCACAAATGGTCAGAATTCGAGGACTGCAGATATCTGCTCTTTTTTTTATTTGTTCATTGGACGTGGGTGCTGCTGCTAGGCTAGCAATTATTGTCCATCCCTCTAAGAGTCGCCACATTCTGAGGCATAGTTTTTACAGATCACTGAAAAGGAGCATATATAGGCTATAAGACATTTGGAATTGGCCAGTAACAGAATGTAAAAGAGAGAGAAGCAGAGTGAGGGAGAAGTGGACTCCATGACAGGCAGTGCTGCTGTTTAACAGATCTGCTGAGCAGGTAATTGTGCAACACTGACTCTTCGAGTTTCGGCTTAGGAAGAAGACCCAAAAATAGATGAATTGCCTGTGCCATTAGGACTCAGGAAAGAATACTAAGAGCTGTTTGATGCAATGAAACATGGTGAGAGCACAGAGAAAAACACAGGGTAAGTACCAGCTTGGTGAAAAGCTGAAGTTTGCCTCTGAGTAATTACTGGAATATTGGGAGCATAGTCTTGGGAAAGATGGGGTGAGGTGGGCTGGGGTGGGCTGGGGGACAAAGTACAAAATATGAGCAAATATTGAGGCTGCCCATGCTGTTGAGAGTATTCCAAAGCTCGGTCTTCAAAAGAGAATGAATTGGAATCTTTTGTAAAATTTAATAAGATTTCATGGCAGATTGTGTCACTTAAATCTGGAGGAATGCTAAGGCATTCATGAGATCTATTTTGACTGCATTTGCTATTTAATATACTTTCTGTGAGTGTTTGACCACAGTATGTATGATAAACACGACTACCTCATATTAATTATAATTGGATATTAGAATATAAGTATATTGTAGGTTGTGTTACTGTTCCAACTTTGCCTAATAAAGTTTATTCCTGTTTGCCCAAAACCTTTCAGTCTTGCAGACGTATTCGCTTCGTAAGTACCGAGGATCTCACACTTTGTGTACCTTGAAAGACAAAGTTACTGGTCCCTAGCCAGATTGTAGAATAAATTCGGCAGTCTCATTTGGGATCATAGCACCACTGAACTGCTAAAGATTGGCACCTCAGAAAAGGATCAATAATTACAAACAAAAACCTGAGCAGCTGCTCTGTTCTTTTATACCCACTGCAGGCATTGTGCCATCTTGTTGACAGAAGGGACTTTCCAGTGGTTAGCTACGTCTGGAAAAATCGGACTAGCACATCACCCTATTAAAGGTTCCATTAATTTGACAAGCACATTGTCCAGGTATTGCCACTTGGAATAAAAACTAGTGGAGGCAGTAAATATGATGATATCTGGGTCATCACTTGCTGTACCAAATCACTTGCCCTAGCCATTCAACCATTTAAGTTTTCATCGTGACTGTTCTGATCTGTTGCATCACACTGTTGGTGACTACATTGATAGTCCTGTAGGCACCACCTTATAGAATTTCACCCTAAATCATTTTTCACTTCCCTTGCCTCCTTTCAGACCTTCCTTCAAAACCTCTTATTTGGCTGAAACTTTGATCATCCTGAATAATTTTCCCCTCAATGGCTTGTTATTCATTTCATTCCATTTATTCAAAGTGTTGCATTAAATGTGCTGTGTAAGTGCAAGATTTTGTGGCTCCTGTTGTCAGTGAGCAAGACTGAAGGAGTTGAGAGGTCCCAGGAGATAATGAGGTCGAGAGGGTTGGCCATGAATCTGCCTGAGGGGAGAGCTTGAAAGAGTCCAGGAGAGGAACTAATCAGTCATGTGTTCATATGTGGGTCACTCAAAAAGCAATGGTCTCTAGAATTCCAAACTTAATCTGCCATTTGTAATGATGTATAGGAGCTCTTAAATATTTTATTGAAATATTAGAAGTAAGAGCTATTATTTTTCCCCATGCCAATCAATGAAAGGAGCAGCTGGACCAACTCCTGTCCTGAATTCTTGTTCCAAAAATCAATATAAAACCCAGTCCCCAGACAAAGCATATCACTTATTGAACAGATAAGAACACAGAAGTTTGATTTTAGCAAAAAGGAAACTGAACATTCATTGCAACAATTGTCTGGAGCAGTCAAAAAGGTAAGAAATAATTAACCAAACACTGTAAGAACAGAAATAATAATAAACAATTTTCTTTCCCAAGCAACTGGAAGTGATATTTTCTAATCCAGATTGTTACTGATCTAAACTTTGCTCCACAACCCTTAGCACAAAGACGTGATGTAATAATCATACAGCAGTTTCAAAGTTAGAGTTTTCATTCAACAAATACAAAGTTATCTGGTGGTACAGAACTTGAGTATTGAACTGAATTGAATTGAGTTGAATTTGTTGTCCCGTGTCCCGAGGCACAGTGAAAAGCTTTGTCTTGCGAGCAGTACAGGCAGATCGCAGATTTAAGTAGCATAGATAAGTAAGTAATAGGTAAACAGCGGCAAAAACAAAAACACAGGTGCAGGCGAATGTTGAGAGTTTGTGAGTCCATTCAGTATTCTAACCCCAGTAGGTAGAAACTGTTTTGAAACCGGCAAGTGCATGTATTCAGGCTTCTGTACTTTCTCCCCGATGGTAGAGGTTGTAGAAAAACATTGCCAGGGTGGGATGGATCTTTGAGAATGCTGGCGGCCTTTCCTTGACAGTGGGCCTGGTAGATGGATTCTATAGATGAGAGGTTGGCCTTTGTGATTGTCTGGGCCGAGTTCACCACTCTCTGTAACCATCTTGAACAGTTGCCAAACCAGGTAGTGATACAACCAGACAGAATGCTCTCAATGGTGCACCAATAAAAGTTGGCAAGGGTATTTGCTGGCAGGCCAAATTTCCTCAGCTGTCTGAGGAAGAAGAAAATGCGTCCACATGAAGAGTCCAAGAAAGCTTGTTGTGGATGACTACTCCCAGGAGCTTGACACCCTCCATTCGTTCCACCTCTGTGCTGTTAATGTGTGGGGGGGTGGGGGCATGAGTAACATCCCGCCAAAAGGAGTATGATGAGCTAAGAGTGTGGTGCTGGAAAAGCACAGCCAGTCGGGCAGAATCCGAGGAGCAGGAGAGTCAACATTTCAGGCAAAGCCTTCATCATTCCTGATGAAGGGCTTTTGCCCGAAACGTCGATTTTCCTGCTCCTCGGATGCTGCCTGACCGGCTGTGCTTTTCCAGCACCACACTCTTAGCTCTAATCTCCAGCATCTGCAGTACTCACGTTTGCCAGTGAGTATGATGAACAAACCCTTGCCACTTGTTTACAGCCTCTCACTTGGGAGAAGTGGTGTTCCTAATTAGAAGGCATGCAGTGCCTCATGAAGAGAACTGGCATCAGGAAGTGGAGAGAGGGGCACTCAGAACCACCACACTGCATTTGCTACTGAACCCTCTCCATTCCTCTTTCCAGCATACCCAGCAACCTCCAGTTCTGACCATACCACAGTCCTGGCCCTCTGGTGGGTGTCATTCCAGCAGCAGGTGGCACTGCTCAGTGAAAGAGCTCAGTGTTTCTGATTGTTCTGTAATTGGCAGTGGCTTACCCTAACTCTTGTACCTATGGAAGGCCCAACAACTGCCAATTGACTGATTGGCTCATATCTTTGAAATAACTCCACAAAGGAGAAAGTGAGGACTGCAGATGCTGGAGATCAGAGCTGAAAATGTGTTGCTGGAAAAGTGCAGCAGGTCAGGCAGCATCCAAGGAGTAGGAGAATCGACGTTTCGGGCATGAGCCCTTCTTCAGAAATTCCTGAAGAAGGGCTCATGCCCGAAATGTCGATTCTCCTGCTCCTTGGATGCTGCCTGACCTGCTGCACTTTTCCAGCAACACATTTTCAGCAATAACTCCACAAAGGCTGGTATCCCATCACCAAGTCATCCTTTATTTACACGTGCATAGCACAAGACACTGACCTAGCTAGCTCAGAGCCTGTTCTGAGAGTGACAGAACCTCTGATACTTTTGTTTATATCTGTGGGCGGCACGGTGGCACAGTGGTTAGCACTGCTGCCTCACAGTGCCAGAGACCCGGGTTCAATTCCCGCCTCAGGCGACTGACTGTGTGGGCTTTGCACGTTCTCCCCGTGTCTGCGCGGGTTTCCTCTGGGTGCTCCGGTTTCCTCCCACAGTGCAGGTCAGGTGAATTGGCCATGCTAAATTGCCCGTAGTGTTAGGTAAGGGGTAAATGTAGGGGTATGGGTGGATTGCGCTTCGGCGGGTCGGTGTGGACTTGTTGGGCCGTAGGGCCTGTTTCCACACTGTAATGTAATCTAAATCTAATCTAATCTGTCAGCCAGGTCTGTGATTGGACCAGGCTAACAGCTCCAATCAGGGAACTCATTTTGTATGAAGTCCATCTGGATGACCTCGTTCCAATTTTTACAATCTCAGCCAATCTTCACAATATGGGTGTTCTTCTGACTTGCTAGCTAATGGGTAAGACCCCAGTCACCTCCAGAAAAGCTATTTCAGGTCTGTGACGTCCATCAGAACGACATTCTTGCAATTATTCATCTGTCAGCATTCTCAGAAACGTGGTACAAGCGAATGCCTTAACATGTCTCCCATGTAACAAACAACTTCCATTTCTATTCAAATGTCCCCTATGGTGCTTCACATGGGCAAAATCAGACAGAAATTGGCATGAAGCCAAAAACAAGGATGGAAGACCAAATATTTGTTCAAAGGGGTAGATTTTGAGCATCATCTTAAAGAGTTGGAGAGACACAAAGGGTTCAGGCGGGAATTCCAAAACCCAAGGCCTAGTTTGGTTATAACTGTGGAAGAAAGTTGGTTTTGTGTAAGAGGCCAGAGTTAACCAAATAGAATTACAAAAGAATAGATAAAGTATGGCTGTCTTGACCAAGATTTGGAGGCACTGGTGTTGGGCTAGGGTGTACAAAGTTAAAAATCACACACACAACCTAGTATTGTGTGATTTTTGTCTTGATGACAGAACAGATAATGTTTGGCTATCTTGATCACAGCTTGTCAATTTTCATGAATTTTCTCCTCTCCTACCAGCACCTCTTAAACACAATCTTAATCTGTGTAATTACTTTAAAAAAGATCAGAGATAAAAATTAATTATTTGGTTAAAAATCCATATTATAAAGGCTATGGATTTGCAATTTTAAAATTAATTATTGTCACAATTTAGTTTCCATTTAAATATCCTCATAAATTCAATCCCTGAACACCAATAAACCTTCTAGACTAACATTTAACAAACTTAGAATTTAACTTATGCAGTCACCACATATCAGTAACCCAGACGATATGTTTTGTGCTCCAAGGCATAATAGTCCTATTGTTATTAGGTAGCGTATCCTTTTGATTCATGAGCAGCACCAAAGAAAAATTATACTCTTTGTGATTTCAACATCCATTTTCACCTGGTTTTCTATGCAATGGATCTCTCACTTTATCATTATGATTACAGGGTGAGAAAAGCCTGAGGTACCTGTGAAGGGAAATGCAAAAGCGGGATTACTTTCAGTATAAATACATATGTGGAGGTTCACATTGTGAAACGCGTCATTCTGAGTCTTTTCTCTCAGCAGTGATCTGTTCAGCTGATGTCAGCGATGGGACTGTCAGCTGTCTGCTCCACAGGAAGCCCCACAGTTCAGCATCTTTCATCTTCCTGAAATAATGGTCAGGAGGTTTCTGGGCTGGGGAAAACAACAAAATCTGTTTGCAATGGGCACTGCTGCTCCTACTCAGCTGTCACTGAACTTTCCAGCAAGCTGCGTAGGATTTTAAGGGTTAGAGAGGAGAATAATAATTCATAGATCACAGAAGAGAGGGTTTGGGGTAGGGAAGGAAGGCTGCTTTCATACCGCTAGTTATTCACACATTTTCTTTCTGTAAATGATTGAAACAAATGATCTGGTGATCTGATGGCGCTGAAAACCTCAGCCAGATGGTCTGATTGGGAGCTGCTGCTGAAATCCAAACACACCCGCTGTCACTAATCAAGGTTTTGACAGTTCTGTGCCAGGTTGCTAAATGATGAGACACTTTATGGTAGCAGCACTCTGTGATTAGAAAGAGTGAGAAAAACTCGTATCATTAGTCTCAGTATGTGGACATCATAAATCAGCATTACTAATGGCTGTTGTGAAGACAGCAGGATAACACCTCTTCCCAGGCCTACCTGAGGGAGGAGTCGTAGGAAACACCTGTAGCGATCTTAAGAAAGCAAGAGATTTCAGTTCTTGAAAAAGAAATCACCTTGTCGAGGACATCCCTCCCAGTCTGCAGACAAATTCCCTTCTGTTGATCCATTCCAGTCTTCAAATGTCAGAATAAGTCTTTTATTCATTCTGAGGACATAAGCAGCACCTGCAAGTATTATCCAATTGTTAGTCGCTCTATGTGGTCCAGTCTTCTTCTTAAACACAGCTGCATTTGCTATTTAAGAGAGCAGGTCAGTGACTTCCATTGGAACTGTGCATTATACAAAAGCCAAATAATATGAAGATGGCAAGATGTAAAGATAAAGGACATTAGTAAAATCATTTGCATTTTTACAATGGTGCAAAAGCTTTACTGATATACAGAACTGCGGAGAAAAGTTTTCACACAGAGGGTGGAAACCACTGCCAGTGGAGGTTGTGAAAACAGGCACATCCGCAAAGTTGAAGGCATTTCTTGATAGACACATGAACAGGAGTCAAACAGAGGGATAGAAACCGCGTATGGGTAATAAGCAGCTGGTCTAAATAGGTACTAGGAATTGGAGGAGGTTTAGTGGGCCAAAGGGCCTGTTCCTGTGATGTATTGTATAGTATTGTATTGCATTATTGTATGAAACATCATGCATTCCAGACAAAAGACACACTAAGGTTAATCCCTCTATCTAGATTTTGGTACATTGTCCAGTAGATTTCAACATTTAAGATCCACATCCATATTTTCTAAATGCAATGAGGATTTCTGTCTCGATCAGACATTTTTGTACATCGAGTCCCAGACCTTAAGCACCCAGTGGGCAAAGGTATTTCCCTCAAATTCCCTCAAATCTATCAATTACTTTGGATTGATCACACCTTGTTAGTGATCTCTCTCTAATAGAGGTAAGCCACTCCTTTCAGCTCTACGCATGTCTCTCATTATTTTATATACTCACTTAAATCTCTCTTCAACCTCTGCTGTTCCAAACAGAGAACTAGCATAAAAGCAGGGCAGATACTTAAAGATCTGAAATAAAAACAAAAAATGCTGGAGAAATTCAACTGGCCTGGCAGCATCTGTGGAGAGAGTAACCGAGTGGAACCAAAGAAGAGTCAGGGGACTCAAATCATTAATTCTGTTTATCTCTCCACAGATGCTTCCTGTTTTTATTTCGACATTCCTGGTAATAGCCTTATCAATCCCTTCTTCTGTAACCTCTCCAGGATGATCAGACCCTTCCTACAATGTGGTGAGCAGGAATGTGATGAGCAATCCAGCTGCAGTTTAATTAGTATTTTATACAGTTCGAACTTTCGTTTTAAAAGTAGAAATTGCTGGAAAAGCTCAGCAGGTCTGGCGGCAGTTGTGGAGAGGAATCAGAGTTAACGTTTCGGGTTCAATGACCCTTCCTCAAATTTAGCTTCCTGCCCTTGTATTTTACACCTCAGCAATAATAAGAAATGGAATCTTTTATGCCTTCTTAGCTACCTTATCTACGTGTCATAGAAACATAGAAAATCGGAGCAGGAATAGACCATTCAGCCCTTCATCCTGCCCCACCATTCAACATGATCATGGCTGATCCTCCAACTCAATCCCTTGCTCCCACTTTCTCCTCATACCCCTTTGATCCATTTAAGCCTAAGGACGATATCTAACCTTGCTTGAAATTTTTGATATTTTGGTCTCAGGTATCTCTGGCAAGAGGATTCCACAGGCACTCTCATGGTAAAGGAATTTCTCCTCATCTCAGTTTTAAACGGCCCACCCCATTTCCTTAGATTGTGACTCCTGGTTCTGGAATCCCTGGTTATCAGTAACATCTTTCCTGTGTTTACCCTGTCCGGTCCTGTTAGAATTTTATAGAATCCCTACAGTGTGGAAACAAGCTATTTTGGCCCAAGTCCACACCGACCCTCTGAAGAGTAACCCACCCAGACCTATTCCCCTATTCTACATTTATTCCTGACTTAACCCACACAAGCCTGAATACTATGGCCAAGTTACCTGACCTGCACATCTTTGGATGGGGAGAGGAAACCGGAGCACCCGAAGGAAACCCACACAGACACAGGAGAACGTGCAAACTCCACACAGACAGTCATCAGAGGCGGGAATCGAACCCGAGTCCCTGGAGTTATGAGGCACTATCAACCAGAGTCAAATTCCGTAATAACTGCAAACTTTCCAATCATGCCTCTTACAATTAAGTATAAAGCATGTGAAAATACTGCAAAAAGCAAGGGTGCTGGTACTAAACTCTGCAGAAACTTATGACCCATCACAAACAAGAACAGAAATTGCTGGAAAATCTCAGCAGATCTGGCAGCATCTGTGAAGCAAAATCAGAGTTAATGTTTTGGGTCCAGTGATCTTTCTTCAGATCTTTGATTTCTCTCCACAGATGCTGCCAGACCTGCTGAGCTTTTCCAGCATTTTCTGCTTTTATTTCTGATTTCCAGCATCCACAATTCTTGTGGTTTTTATTTTGCCATTGATCATATCTCTTTATTCCCAGATCTGTTCTACTGATTTTTTTAAAACGTCTCCAATGATGCCTTTAACTTTACAACGTATAGGATTAATAATCAGGCTTCTCAATTTATTTACAAAAAAAAACAACACACAGATATACTTCTGCACATTGCTGTTATAGTAGCAATAAAATACCTGCTCCTGATGGGTATCCAAAAGCCATTATCACAAGTAAATGCTGTCAAAATCTATCAAAGACAGGATTAAACTCAGATCTGACACCCTTTCAATTGGCTCTTATTAGCCTGACTGGGGTATGCTAGAAATCAAGACCCACTACTCCTGAAATGATCTCAAAAAAATAAAGTTTTTAATAAGTGTGCGAAATTTCCCAATTGACCTGATTTTCAGATCTATGTTGAAAGAGAGCACTGACCAGCTTTCTGCACTGAATGAGAATGGTTTTATAATCTTACTACTTAAAACTCTGACCCCCTTATAAATTCCCCATACATGCACATAGAGAAATATTATGGGTGTTTTGGGTGGAGAGAAAGACTAGGAAGACAGCTCAGTGGTTCCTATTCACAGGGTTTACTGAGGTGGTCCTCTTGGCTTGTCCTTACTGCTCCTTGATGCTCATTTTCCATATACTTCCATTTCTGCTGAACAAGCAGCTGTGTAAGCAGAACTTACAATGAGTGTTGGATTATTTGCTTTTAAAAATTGCAGCAATTCAACAAGAATTCTTGGCATTTAAAACAATACTTCTCTCATTTCAGTCCAAAATGAAAAATACAGAAAAATTAAAATTCATGATCTTTACACTCACGTATTGACCAATTGGCTACCAAAATCAGAGAGTGGTTACAGCACGGAAAAAAAAGCCATTCAGCCCATTATGCCAATGCCACTTCTCTACAATAGCATCTCAGTTAGTTTCAGTCTCTAGCCCTTTCCCCTGAGCACTGCCAACTGTTTCTCTTCATAGGCCAGAGGCTGAGCAGTTTCAGCTTATCTCTGGCAGGGCATGGAGAAAATTTGTGCAATGCAGATTGGGGAGAGAGACTATAAACTTACATCCTTGGAGGAAATTAGAAGCTTACATTTACCATTGAGCATGTTTGTTTCTGATGCAAGTCAATGCCTATGGGTTCCATGTGTACGTGTGCAACAGCACACTGTGTCTAGACTTCAATATAAAAATATTCAAATACTGTGCTCTTTTGTAATAAAGAGAAAGGAACTTTAAAGTAAATATGCTGAGAGGCAGGAGAAACAGCTGACCAAGAGGAATATTACAAAGAACAGATTTAAAAGTACACTCAAAAGAATTGAATATATTCCACAATAAGATGCAATTAAAATGCTTGTTGTTTCTTATGTTGAACCTTTCTTTTTAGATTGTTAAAGCCTATGTTAATTTCAACATGACTTCCTCATGAACATGCTCTACTGAGCACGTTTGCTGATCTCTCTTCAACAAATCTGAACTTGTCTGATAGACACCAACCCACCTTTTCACACATCGACTGATAACTGATCCTGCCACAGTTGTTACGAGCTCTGTGTAGCATCAATGTGTTACGTTAATGTAAGAATTGTCCTGACCACATGGACAGTTGTTGAACCCTGTCTCATTCAGTCTGCAAGCTCTTTGTGTTGTGACTTCACGCTTCATCTTTATGATGTGCCTACATTCATTGAATTCAATTGCTTTTCTATAGTTCTATTTCTACACTTCATTTGCTTTTTTAAATTAGTCTGTCTAAATGATACTCTCCACCCATTTAGAACATTTGCAGAGATCCTGATGGAAGTGGCTACAGCTTTTTTTAATTCATTCACAGGATGTGGGCATCACTGACTGGGCCAGCATTTATTGCCCATCCCCAGTTGCCATTGAGAAGATGGAGATGAGGTGCTTTCTTGAATGACTACAGTCCACTTTGTGCAGGTACACCCATTAAGCCATTAGGAAAAGAGTTCCAGGATTTTGACCCAATGATACTGAAGGAAAGGTGAAATATTTCCAAACTGGGATAGTTAGTAGCTTGGAGGGTAACTTGCAGATGTTCCCATGTATCTGCTGACCTTGCCTTTCTGGGTGGCAATGGTCATGGATTTGGAAGATCAACTTTAAGGAGCGTTGGTGAATTTCTGCAGTGTATCTACTACGGAACTGCTACTCTGCTACTGAGCTTCAGCAGTGAAGGGAGTGGATGCATATGGATGTGGTGTCAGTCAAGCACAATATTTGTCCTGGATGGTATTGAGCGTCTTGAATGTTTTTGGAACTGCACTCATCCAGGCAAGTGGGGAATATTCAATCATACTCCTGACTTGTGCCTTGTCAAGGCTTGACAAGCTTTGGGGATTCAGGAGGTGTTTTACTTCTTATAAGATTCCTATCCTCTGTCCTGAATTCATAGCCGCAGAATGTATATGACTGAATCAATTCAGATTCCGGCTCAACAGCAGCCCCAGGATATTAATCATGGGGAATTCAGTGATGGTGATGCTATTTCATGGAAGGAGCAATAATTAGATAGTCTGTGGTTAGAGATAGGCATTGCCTGGTATCCCTGTGGTACAAATGTTACTTGCCACTTACTAGTCCAAACCCTGTCCAGGTCTTGCTGCATATAGGCATATATCTTTTCACTTTTTTGAGTGGTCGTGAATGGTGCTGAACATTGTGCAGTCACCATTAACTTACCCCATTTCTAACGTTATGGTGGAGGGAAGATCATAAGCTGTCCTCAAGAGATGCCTCGAGGGATGAAGGACAAATTTGAGGGGAATTTGACCCAGGCACCTTGTAACATCCGGTTGCAGAATACTATTTGTAGAATTTTGGTGACTTAATATTTACCATCCCATTTCCAAATGCACAAGGAAATGCATGCAATTAACCAACATTAAAACCTATGAGCAGGGAAGAAAATAACTACAGTGAACAGTAATCAATCTAATGGTTATGTAAACAGTTAGTTACCTTCAGTCTATCGTGGAGCAGAAATGCCTCACAATGTACTTCATGTACAAGAAATTACTTTGAAGTACCATGACCATTTTTGTGGGCACACATGGCATTCAAATTTGCAGACTGCAAGACCTCACAATTAATATCAGTGAACTTACTTTGACATTGGCAATTTAGAAACACAGAATGTTTGTCATTCTTATTCAGTTCATGGAATATCAACATTGCTAGCTAAGCCAGAAATTATTACACTTCCCTAATTGCCCTTGGTGGTGGTGAGCTGCCTTATTGAATGTGTGCCATCTGTTCAACCCACTGGCTCTCTGCAATGTGGCTACTCCCAATCTTCTGCCCTTTCCCATAATCATGCATTTTTACTTCAGGTGCTAATCCAACTCTCTTTCAAAAATTATGACTGAATCTTCCTCTGTTGCCATTTCAGGCAGTGAATTGCAGAATATTTTTCATGTCACTTTGTTTCTTTTATTAGTTACCTCTCGGATTTTCTGCCAAAGGGACCACTTTCTTTCCATCTATTCTGTCTAGATCCATCAAGATTTTGAAAAATAAAAGAAAAACTAAGTATTGCAGGTGCTGGAGATCTGAAGTAAGAACAGAAAATGCTGGAGAAACCCAGCAGATCTTACAGAATCTGAGAGAGAAACAAAGTTCATGTTTTGAGTCCAATGATACTTCTTTGCCACCAAAGAGTAGACCACAAAGCTATACGCTCTAACAACACCCCAGAGATAGTTCCAAAGAATTGTGTCCCAGCATTAGCCACAATCTTAGCCAAGTATTCCAGTACAACTATGGTACAGACTTCAAATTAACAATGAGGAAAATTACCATGGTGTATTCTGTCTGCAGGAAGGAGAACAAATCCAATCTAGTCAATTTCAATTCTATCTGTCTCTTCTCTATATCTGCAAAGTGTTGAAGGTATCTTTGACAGTGGCAACAAGTCAAGCTTAGATGACAATAAACTGCTCAGTCTGGGTTCCATTTAGGCCACTTGGTTACTGAATTCATTGCAATATTGGTCCAAATATGGACAAAAGAGCTGAATTCCAAAGGGGAGGTGAGAATGACTATTCTTGACAATAAGCCAATATTTCACGAGGAGTGGTATCAAGACGCATTGGTAAAATTGAAGGTAATGGGAATCACCAGTTGGAGTCATAGAAAGCACAGAGGAAGATGTTGGAGATCAATCATCTCAGTCCTGGGATAGTATTTCAGGAGTCCCTCTTGCTTGAGTCATGGGGCCCGATCATCTTCAGCTGCTTCATCAATGACCTTCCCTTGATCAAAAGATCTGAAATTGAGATGTTCACTGATGTTTGCATCATGTTCAATACCTTTCACAACTGCTGAGCTACTGAAGCAATTTGTGTACATATACAGCAGGATCTAGAAAAAATTCAAGCTTAGGCAGATAAATAGCAAGTAACATTCATGTCTTGCCAACGCCTGGCAATGACTATCTCTAACAGGAGAAAATCTAAATATCTTCCCATGATATACAACAGTAATTACTATCACTGGTTTACCTGTTATTAACATCATGGGAGTTACCATTGACCAATGATGTAAATCTGTGGCTCCCAAAGCAGGTCAGAGGTTGGAAACTTTATGGCAAATAACTCACCTCCAAACTTGACAAAACACATCTACCATGTGAAATGCACAAGTCAGAAGTACAATGGAATACTTTCCACTTACCTGGATGAGTGTGGTTTAAACAACACTCAAGAAGCTCACACCTTCCAGGACAATGCAGCTTGCTTGATTGGCTCCCAATCTAACACTGTCAATGTTCACAAATCCTGCCCAATAAAACACAGTAGCCACAGTTTGTACCAGCATCAGGACATACTGCAGCATCTCAGCAACACTCTTTTGACAGCACCTTTCAAATCTGTGGCATCCAGCAACTAGAAGGACAAGGGTAGCAGATGTAAGGGAACACCATCTCCTGCAAGGTACCCGTCAAACCATGCAGCATCCTGACTTGAACTATATAACCATTCATTCATCATCAGGGGATTAAAATCCTGGCAGTGCCTTCCCAAATGCACAGTGGGTGCACCTGCACCACATAGACTGCAGTGGTTCAAGTAGGTAGCTCACTTCCACCTTGGAGCACTATCTGAATAAATCACAATGCTAGCTTATCAGAAAAATACACATCCTTTGACAAACACAAAAATTAATATATTTATTAATATAACCATAAGTTTCTGATAATGTTGCATATTTTCTGAGACTTAATATCAGCAACACAATGGGTGTCTTTTGGTATTAATATAAACCTATTTTCTATGTTTCTATGTAACAAAGAATCATTCCTTCTTTAACTTCACTCTAATGTTTTTACTACTCTGCATAAGTCCTCTCTTCAAGTGAGAAGACAATAGCTAATGTTAAATATTTGCAAATTTGTCACAGGTTTACTTACATATACCAAGGAATCTATTAAAAGACATACAACAATAGAATTAATTGTTAATGTTATTTAGTATCCTTCTATAGATACTATTGATGCTCAGCAAACTCAATTTCTGCAATACATTTGGGTCATGCACTGGTATTCATGAATCATTACAATGCCATTAAATCTTGACTAAATGCCAAAAATGTGCCTGAAAGAACAGTACAACTTTAATTTCTATAGGAGCTCATTACGTCACTCTGAGAAACATGCAGTAAGTTCTATTATGTTATCTATGCAATTGGCCTGCAACAGTAAAGAAGGCAGCTCATCGTTACTTTTTTCAAAGGCAACTAGAGGTGGGCAATAGATGCTAGCCCAGCCTGTGATGTCTGTGTCTTTTGAAGAAATAAAAAATGTAGAGAAAACTAAAAAGACTAGTATTCAAATGGAAAATCTATATTGTATTTATTGGCCTTATTTGTTTTTATCATCGGATTTGTCACCGTCATTCAAGCAGAATGAGGGTTCTAAATGATGAACAAGTTATTTATGTAATTTGCTATTTGTGGGACCTGGCTATGCACACATTCACTGATGTGTTGGTTTATGACAACTAACTATATTTCAATAATAATTAATTGGTGGTGAAATCTTTTAGGATGTGTGCTAAACATGAAAGTTGCTATATGAATCCTAATTCTTTCCTTCATTTGTAAACACTGTTCTATTATCAGCTGTTACATTTCCAGTGCAGTAAAATGGACAATGTTCAGCTTTTAATCACCTGAAATTCTATTGACTTGTGATCTTTCAAAGACAGCACTACAGCTGTTGCCTGATGTTTCCTCATTAGCTTTTACATACGAACATACGGATTAGGAGCAGAATGAATGGGTGGTTCAGTGGTTAGCACTGTTGCCGCACAGCACCAGGGATCATTGTACAATTCCAGCCTTGGGTGACTGTCTGTGTGGATTTTTCACATTCTCCCTGTGTCTGCATGGGTTTGCTCCAGTTTCCTCCCACAATCCAAAGATGTGCAGGTCAGGTAGCTTGGCCATACTAAACTGCCTGTAGTGTTAGGTGCATTAGTGAGAGGGAAATGCTTCTTCGGAGGGTCAGTGTGCACTTGTTGGGCCAAATGGCCTGTTTCCACACTTTAGGGAATCTAATCTAAACCATTTAGACTCTTAAGCCTAGTCTGCCATTCAATAAGATAATGGCTGATCTTTTAATATTCCAAATTGTGCATTCCCATCTAACCCAATAAGGTTTGGTTTCCCCTCCTAACAGGAATCCATCTAGCTCCACCTTAAAAATATTCAATGACCCTGCTATAGGAAAGATGTTGTGAAACTTGGAAGGGTACAGTAAAGATTTAAAAGGATATTGCCAGGGTTGAAGAGTTTGAGCTAAAGGGAGCTATTTTCCCCACAGTGATGGCTGAGGGGTGACCTTATAGAGTTTTATAAAATATTGAGGGGCATAGATTGGTTGAATAGCCAAGGTCTTTTCCCCAGGGTAGGGAGTCCAGAACTAATGGCATAGGTTTACGGTGAGAAGGAAAAGATTTAAAAAGGACCTAACGGGCAACTTTTTCATGCAGAGGGTGGAGTGTCTATGGAATGAACTGCCAGAGGATGGCAGATGGAGACTGGTATGATTACAACATTTAAAAGGCATCTGGATGGGTATTTGAATAGAAAGAGTTTAGAGAGATATGGGCCAAATTCTGGGAAATGGGACTAGATTAATTTAGAATATCTGGTCGGTATGGACAAAGTTAAACCAAAAGGGCCTGTTTCTGTGCTGTACATCTCTATGATATTATGACTGCATGACTCCACCTTAGAACATAGAACATAGAACATAGAAGAATACGGCCCTCGATGTTGCGCCGATCCAAGCCCACCTAACCTACACTAGCCCACACTCCTCCATATGCCTATCCAATGCCCGCTTAAATGCCCATAATGAGGGAGAGTCCACCACTGCTACTGGCAGGGCATTCCATAAACTCACGACTAGCTGAGTAAAGAACCTACCCCCCCTTAATTTAAAGCTATGCCCCCTTGTAATAGCTGACTCCATATGTGGAAAAAGATTCTCACTGTCGACCCTATCTAAACCCCTAATCATCTTGTACACCTCTATCAAGTCACCCCTAAACCTTCTTTTTTCCAATGAAAACAACCCCAAGTGCCTCAGCCTTTCCTCATACGATCTTTCTACCATACCAGGCAACATCCTGGTAAACCTCCTCTGCACCCGTTCCAGTGCCTCCACATCCTTCCTATAGTATGGCGACCAAAACTGCACACAATACTCCAGATGCGGCCGCACCAGAGTCTTATACAACTGCAACATGACCTCAGGACTCCGGAACTCAATTCCTCTACCAATAAAAGCTAGTACGCCATATGCCTTCTTCACCGCACTATTTACTTGGGTGGCAACTTTCAAAGATCTGTGTACATGGACACCAAGATCCCTCTGCTCATCCACACTACCAAGTATCCGACCATTAGCCCAGTACCCCATCTTTTCTTTCTTTTTATTACTCTTACACCTTCACGACCTTTGATGCAGAGTTTCAAAGTCGCTCAACCATATGAAAGAAATTATTTCCCTTCATCTCTGTCATCAAAGTGCAAGCCCTTTTAAACCGTACCCCTCGTTCTGCAGTCATCCACAACAGTCAACAACTTTCCCATGTCCACCTTGTCAACACTGTTCAGGATTTTATAAACATCAATCAAATCAGCCCTTGCTTTTCTGGATGCTGTTGGAAACAAGGCCAGCCTATCCAAGCTTCCTCACAAGATAACCCACTCATTCCAGGTATCAATCTAGTAAACTTTCTCTAAACTGCCAACAATGCATATAAATCCTTCCCTAAATAAGGAGAGCAAAACTGAACATGATTTTTGAGACGTGGTCTTGAGATGCCTTGTCTATCTGACACACGTATTTATTTTCATAAAGTCTTTAGATTTTTAATTCAATTCCCACTTATTATAGTGTCCAGGATCATTCCCGAGGCTTCCAAACACTGCTGTCTTGGGCACTAATGAGGGCCAAAAGTCCACACCGTAGCAAACAGTCAGCTGATTGTGACAGGACAATGAATGCCCAGAGGACAGGCTCCTCATCCCATTAAAGAAAGCAGACAGATTTGTTTTGCTTTGAATTCATTCTCAGGATGGGGCCTTAATTGGGTAGACCGGCATTCATTGTCCATAATTAAGAGTGAACTACATTGCTGCAGGACTAGAGTCACCTCAGGCCATACCAGGTAAGGATGACAATTTCCTACCCTAAAGGACAATAGTGAACTAAATGGGTTGTCCTGACAATTGACAGCAGTTTCACGGCCATCATTAGACTCTTAATTCCAGATTTGTATTGAATTCAAATTCCACCATGGTGGGATTTGAACCTGGACCCCCAGAACATTACCTGGATTAATAGATTCGCTATAATTCCATCATCTCCCCATAAAGCTCACAAAGCTGTGGAATCAAAAGGAGTTAATCCAGCGCTGAAGAAAGAGTGACTTGCTGGATAGGTCTGAGGGAGAGAGAGTGTATCCATTATGGCCTCTCTTAAGTTGCAAGTTTAAAAATATCCTGAGCAATTGGGACACCAAGGTGGAAAGGGAACTTTTCCACAGGGCAGCCATTTCTGCTGCTGGTAACCCACTACCAAACAGCTGCACTCTCCTTGACACCTTAAACAACATAGAGGCCAATTGGAAAATTAGCCTCCACAATCCTTTAACACATTCAATTGGCTAGCTGCCATTTGTGGGTGGGCAGGCTTGCCAAATCTCTTACCCTACCACAGGAGTGGTAAAGAAGGGCTACACCCAAAACGCCGACTTCTCCACCTCCTGGTGCTGCCTGGTTTGCTATGCTCTTCCAGCCTCCTGCTTGTCCACCTTGGATTCCAGTATCTGCAGTTTTGTTTTGTCTCCCACACGGTGGAATGGCACCACAGAATCAGCATGCCACCCAATGCAGTACAGTTTCATGTTTGCTGACCTCTGTATCTGCTCCCATGGAGGGCTAGAGCTTCAACTCAGGAATGAACCAGAAGTAGGATTCTGGGTAATCCGAAATGGAGGATAGGAAAAAATTGTGACTGCAAGAGCTGCTCCTTTTTTGAGGAATTTTAGGTGTCGGAGGTGATTTATTCGAATTCCAGAAGCAGCAGTTGCTGTTTTATATGTTGTTACATTGTTTTGGAAATTTGTGGAAAAAATTATCAAGAACGCCACTTTTAAAAGGAGGAAGACAGACAAAGGCTATGACTACATGGTCAGAAAGAAAACCTACGCTGCTGTCTGACAAAGCAGTGAATCTGCACAGTTATTGCCTTTGCTGTTTGAGTTCATGTGTCTCTGGACATTGGAGTACACCTAGGAAAAATTAACAAAAGGCGAAATTCATAGCTGACCTTGGAGGAAACTGTGTGGGAAAGCTCACAGCACACAGATAAGTACATAGCTTTTACATGTAACCTTGATATAAATCTACAATACTGAGTAGAATGGGTTCTTTCTTAATTTTATATTTAATTGAGATCTCTCTCTTCATTAAATTTTAGAAATATAAGTACTAAGTTAGCCTGGAGCAGTGTTTTTTTAAGAGCAATAAGACTGTACATTGTGAAGGAGCAAAGATGACCTTTAGTAGAGTGATGTGCTCTTCATGTTCAATGTGGGAGTTTAGGGAGAGTTTCCATGTTACTGATGATAATGTCTGCAGGAAATGTTTTTGGTTGCAAATCCTATCATATTGCATAGATTGGTTGGAGCGGCAATTAGAGGCAATGAGGAATTTACAGGAACTAGGGGGTGTGATAGATGGCAGTTATAGGAAGGGAGAAAAGCCGTACATACAGTCAGGTAGATGGGTTAACTCCAGGAAAGGTAGGAGAGGTAGGCAGATAGTGCAGGGGTCTCCTGTGGCTATCTTCATCTCAAACACTCTTAGATTAGATCTTAGATTATCTAAGTATTCTGTTCTGGAAAATCTAAGGAGTGATGAACTCCTAGGGGAGTGTAGCATGAACAGCCAAGTTTCTGGTACTAAGAATGACTCAAATGTAATTAGGGGTATATCGGGTTCCATGCAATCAATTGTGATAGGGGATCTCTAGTCAGAGGCACAGACAGACACTTCTGTGGCCAGCAGAAAAAATCAGAATGATGTGTTGCCTCCCTGGTGCCTGTCTATAGCTCCCTGACATTTCCTTACCACCTTTCCGAAATAGTGGCACCAAGTTAGCCAACCTCCAGTCTTCCGGCACCTCACCTGTGACTATCAATGATACAAATATCTCAGCAAGGGGCCCAGTAACTTTCCACAGAGTTCTAGGATTCACCTGATCAGGTCATGAGGATTTATCCACTTTTATGTGTTTCAAGACATCCAGCATCTCCTCCTCTGTATTTTGGACATTTTACAAGATGTCACCATCTATTTCCCCACATTCTATTTCTTCCATGTCCTTTTCCACAGTAATTACTGATGCAAAATACTCATTTAGTATTTCCTCTATCTCCTATGTTTCCATACGTAGGTTGCCTTGTTGATCTTTGACAGGCCTATTTTCTAGGAGAAAGTGAGGACTGCAGATGCTGGAAATCAGATCGGGATGAACTCAGATTTCTCCAGTTGGGATGAACTCAGATTTCTCCAGTTTCCTTATTTCCCCTCCCCCCACCTTGTCTCAGTCCCAACCCTCGAACTCAGCACCACCTTCCTAACCAGCAATATTCTTCCTGACCTCTCCGACCCCACCCCCACTCCGGCCTATCACCCTCACCTTTACCTTCTTCCACGTATCGCATTTCCAATGCCCCTCCCCCAAGTCCCTCCTCCCTACCTTTTATCTTAGCCTGCTTGGCACACCTTCCTCATTCCTGAAGAAGGGCTCATGCCCGAAACGTCGATTCTCCTGCTCCTTGGATGCTGCCTGACCTGCTGCGCTTTCCCAGCAACACATTTTCAGGCACTATTTTCTCCCTAGTTACCCTTTAGTCCTTAATTTATTATACATTCCCTTTGGATTCTCCTTAACCCTATTTGCCAAAGCTATCTCGTGTCCCCTTTTTGCTCTCCTGATTTCCCCCTTAAGTATACTCCTACTGCCTTTATATTCTTCTAAGGATTCACTCAAGCTCTCCTGTCAATACTTGACATATGCTTCCTTCTTTTTCATAACCACAACCTCAATTTCTCTAGTCAAACAGCATTCCCTACACCTACCAGCCTTTCCTTTTACCCTAACAGGGCATAAATAGGGAAGGACATGGAAGACATAGAATGTGGGGAAATAGATCTTGAAAAATTTCCATTTTATAGAGGAGGAGGTGCTGGGTGCCTTAAAATACATAAAAGTGGATAAATCCCCAGGACTTGATCAGGTGTACCATAGAACTCTGTGGGAAGCTAGGGATTGCTGGGCCTTTTGCTGAAATATTTATATCATCGATAGTCACAGGTGAAGTGCTGGAAGACTGGAGGTTGGCTAATGTGGTGCCACTATTTCAGAAAGGTGGTAAGGAAAAGCAAGGGAACGCTAGTTGATGAGCCTGACATCAGTGGTAGACAAGTTGTTGGAGTGAATCCTGAGGGATAGAATTTACATATATTTGGAAAGGCAAGGACTGATTAGGGACAGTCAACATCGCGTTGTGTTTGGAAAATCATGTCTCACAAACTTGATTGAGTTTTTTGAAAAAGTGACAAAGAGGATTGATGAGAGCAGAGCAATGGACGTGATCTATATGGACTTCAGTAAGACAATCAACAAGGTTCCTCATGGCAGACTAGTTAGCAGGGAGAACTAGCCATTTGGATACAGAACTGGCTCAAAGGTAGAAGACAGAGGGTGGTTGGGGGAGGGTTGCTTTCAGACTGGAAGCCTGTGACCCATGGTGTGCCACAAGGATCGATGCTGGGTCCACTGCTTTTCATTTTTTATGTTAATCATTTGGATGTGAACATAGGAGGTGTAGTTAGTAAGTTTGCAGATGGCACCACAATTGGAGGTGTAGTGGACAGCGAAGAAGGTTACTTTAGATTACAACAGGATCTTGATCAGATGGGTCAATGAGCCGAGAAGTAGCAGCTACAGTTTAATTTAGACAAATGTAAGGTGCTGCATTTTGGGAAAGCAAGTCTTAGCAGGACTTATACACTTAATGAGAAGGTCCTGGGAAGTGTTGCTGAACAAAGAGACCTTGAAGTGCAGGTTCACAGTTCCTTGAAGGTAGAGTCACAGGTAAATAGGATAGTGAAAAATGCCTATTTGTATGCTTGTCTTTATTGGTCAGTGCATTGAGTATAGGGGTTGGAAGGTCATGTTGTGACTCTTCAGGACATTGGTTAGGCCACTTTTGGGATATTGTGTGCAATTCAGGTCTCCCTCCTATTGGAAGGATGTCGTGAAATTTGAAAGGATTTAGAAAAGATTTACAAGGATGTTGGAGGATTTGAGCTATAGAAAGAGATTGAACAGGCTGAGGCTGTTTTCCCTGGAGCATCAGAGGCTGAGGGGTGACCTTATAGAGGTTTATAAAATCATGAGGGGCATGGATAGCATAGATAGACAAGGATTTTTCCATGGGTTGGGGGAGTCCACAACTAAAGGGTATAGGTTTAAAGTGAGAGGGGAAATATTTAAAAGGGACCTAAGGGGTAACTTCTTTACACAAAGGGTGATGTGTGTATGGAATGAGCTGCCAGATGAAGTGGTAGAGACCGGTACTATTACAACATTTAAAAAGTATCTGGATGGGTACAAGAATAGGAAGGGTTTAGAGCGAAATGGGCAAAGTGCAAGCAAATGGTTAGGATATCTGGTCAGCATGGATGAATTGGATTGAAAGGTCTGTTTCTGTGCTGTACATCTCTATGACTCGAAGGTGGGGCTTTTCAGAAACTGACCTGATTAAGGGTTTATGCCCAAAATATCAACTCTCCTGCTCCTCGGATGCTGCCTGAACTGCTGTGCTTTTCCAGTGTCACATTTTTCAACACTGTTTTGTGACATTGAGTGATACTCTGTCCCCTCCAGCAAAATCAGACATTGGCCACAAACAGAACCAGTGAACCATGAGTTGAAGAACTGTCCCAGAACAACTAGTTTTTGATTCAGTAGCTTGGTCATCATCAGGGATTATAGCAACAGCTAAGATTAAACCTCTGATATTCTGACACTATTGCTATGTACTCCAACAGGCAGTACAGCAAACAAATGAGATATCTTGGGAGTATGGTCAATGATATTTTTAAATCAATTGCTTGTGAGCACCCAAGAGTGGCATGTGTTGTGTCAGTGAGTAATTTCATCTCCCTCTTCGCTAGCAAATACATTGTCAGCACTTAGCTCTCTGTTCTGATAGCACAGCAAGATTGGGAATTCAGCACATAGGGAATCAGAGCCATGAATGATCTATTCTTTAAAGTTATTCATTTATATTTTACAGTTAGTAATTCATTGACTAACTGCCATGCTTTCCAATCAGAGTAGCACACAACGAACCAAGTGAGTGACTTGGAGTCAATAAAAATTGGCCAGAAAACAGATCATTTGGCAGCAACCTTGTAACTATAATTGTATTTCCCCATCATCTGTGTTATAGTTGCTGAAGAAGATCAAGACAAGTAAATGCACAAACAATGCAAAATTCCTGATCAATTTGTATTCATGAATATTACAATATCTAGGATTTTTTTTCTTTTTAGTTAAAAAAATTACAAAATATCATTGGTGTTAAATATGGCTAAGTTGATAATGGTCTCCTCTTACTCAGAAGGTTATAGGTTCAAGTCCCAACCAACTTGTCCTCTTAAGAGGATGTAAAAGATCCAAGGATGCTATTTAATAGAAGAGTATAGAGGTTACTCTAGTCACTTGGACAATAGTTATCAGCATCCCCAAAAAATGGATTATTCACTTGGTATTTTGTCACTGGTTATGGGAATTTATTGTGTATAAATTGGTGTCTGAGGTCTTAAAATTAGAAAACCCAGGTAAGGTTTTGATAAGTATCCTTTTATCTCTGGTTGTCACTTACTATCTGTTTCAGCTATCTCAATGCATATCAACAGTAATGTTTTCAGCATCCATTTTGTAAATCCCTGTGCTTGGCAGCTTACAAGTCAGGTTGTTTCTGCAGCTATTTTAAATCATAATGTCCAGCTCATTTAAAGGTGTTTATTTTCAATTGGAAGTCCCTAGTATTAAATCTGTCCATGAAATTAAAAGCTAATAGTCAATATATTATGACTTCATCAAAACTCTTTTCAAAAACAGTGCTAAAGACTCCACCTCATCTGTTTTAATGACATGCTGGTAGAATTAAAAATGGAAGTTTGCAACTCCTTCATTAATATAAATCGTCACCACTCTGTGTCAAAATAGTCTGTACACTGAACATGTGTACAGTAACAACAAACGTTTATCTCACTGCATTCAGATAAATGAAAACATGTCTGATTTGAAAATTTTGCCAAGACAAACGAAAACACTTCAGATCCAACCACTGGTATCAATGGCTATACCTTACAATGAACAGGGTGTGAGTGCATTACATTGCTACAAACAGACATCCAGGAAAATTACAGACATCACATATATTTGCTTTCGAAGTTTCTCTGAAGAGCATAACTATTCTGAATACTGTGTCCAATTTTGGGCCCCACACCTCAGGAAGGACATACTGGCACTGGACCATGTCCAGCAGAATTCACACGGATGATCCCTGCAATGGTAGGCCTAACATATGATGATTGGCTGACGATCCTGGGATTGTATTCATTAGAGTTTAGAAGGTTGAGGGAGATCTAATAGAACTTACAAGATAATGCATGGCTTACAAAGGGTGGACACTGAGAAGTTGTTTCCATTAGGTGGGGAGACTAGGACCCGTGGGCACAGCCTTAGAATTAGAGGGGGTTAGAACGGAAATGAGGAGACATTTCTTCAGCCCAAGAGTGGTGGGCCTGTGAAATTCATTGCCACGGAGTGTACTTGAGGCCAGGATATTAAATGCCTTCAAGGCAGTGATTGATAAATTCTTGATCTCGCAAGGAATTATGGACTATGGGGAGAGTGCGGGTAAGTGGAGTTGAAATGCCCATCAGCCATGATTGAATGGCGGAGTGGACTCAATGGGCCAAATGGCCTTACTTCCACTCCTATGTCTTATGGTCTTGTTCTAATTTTATCCAATATTTTGGTGCACAAAGTATTAATCGTTTCAAAGTATGACTCTTTCCGAGCATGTTGTAACACTAGCAGGTTGTAGCTGACACAGATTCCTCACAAGGAATCTGATGTGCAGATAAAACTGATAAAACATAAGCAATTCACTTGGCTTTTCCAACTTTGTGTGACTCGGTATATAATGTTATGTTCCCTACATATGGCAGCTGTCTCTTTTTGCTGCCAAATTTAATCTGAATACTGTTATTTTCTTAGCAGAAGGAGGTGGCATTAAACAAGCACTATCAGCTGATTTAAAATCAAATTTCACCAATGCTGGAAATCGTAAAACAAATGCACACAATGCTGGAAATATTTTGATTGTTCTGATGGAAGTTCATTAATCTGAATCTTTAACGACTTCTACCTTCACAGATGCTTTAATAATTGCAGAATTTTTCCAGCATTCTTTTGTTTTTAAACCACCATCTAACTTCTATAAAATGTTGTCCTTGCTGCCTCTGGACTTGGTTACTCTACCGCAATCACAATCGGTTTTCCATAACTTAATCACCATAAACTTGACCTTATCCAAAACTCTGCAGCTCATGTCTTCACTCATCTTACTCCCCCAACATCCAAATGTGCACTAACTCCCAATTAAGCAACTTGTTGATTTTGAAACTTTCACCTTTGTTTCCAAATCCTCCCATGGCCTTGCCCTGTCTCATCTCCTCCAGTCCCACAACAACCCAGCAAAGCCACAAACCTCTCATTTTGACCCCTTGAGTATCCCAGTTTTAGTGAATATGACATTGGCAGCTGCCTCCTCACACCTCTCTGCTACTTGGCCTGGACCACTCGAGTTTGATAGGGGGCTGTTTCTCCTTTGACCAGAGGGAGAGAGAATTCAATGATTTAGCAGACATCTCTGGCAACGAAAGAGAGGTGGTTAGAATCATAGAATTTTATGGTACAGAAGGATTCTAGTCAGTCCACTGTGTCGTACTGGCTCCTAAACGAGCTACCCAGCTAGTCCCATTCTCCAGCCCTATCTCCATAGTCCTCTAAATTTGTCATTTTCAAATATATATTCAGCTTCCCTTAGAAACCTCCTATTGGAATCCACCTCCATCACTCTCCCAAGCAGCATGTTCCAAATCCGAAAAACTCTCTGGGAGAAGGAGTTTCTTCTCATCTCACTGTTAGCTCTCTTGCTGACAATCTTGAAACTGTGACCCTTAGTTACTGACATACCAACCGGTGGAAATAAAATATCTTTCCTTAACCTGTGAAAATTGTTGAACACCTCAGTGAGGTCATCTCTTAATCTTCTCTGCTCCAAGGAGAATATGCCCAATTTTGACCCACCAACTATGAAAGAACAGCAATATATTTCCAAGTCAGAATGGTGAGTGGCTTGGAGGGGAACTTGAAGGTGGTGATGTTCCTGTGTATCTGTTGCCCTTGTCCTTCTAGATGGAAGTGGTCATGGGTTTGGAAGGTGCTAACTGAGAATCTTTGGTGAATTTCTGCAGTGCATCTTGTGGATAGTACACACTGCTGCTACTGAGCATCAGTGATGGAGGGAGTAAGTTTTTGTACTTGTAGTGGCAATCAAGTGAGCTACCTTGTCCTGGATGGTGTCAAACTTCTTGAGTGTGGTTGGACCTGCACTCATCCAGGCAAGTGGTGAGTATACTCTATGGCGCTATTCATAAAAGATTCTGATAAGCTTCTTAACAATTGTTTTAACTTGCCTTGCCATCTTCAGAGAATTATGTACTTGAACCCTAAGGTCCTTCTACTTAGAGTTACATCATTGAGTCTGCAATGTCTCTCTGTGTTTCTTCTACAAAAAATGCATCACTTCATATTTCTCGGCATTGAAATTAATCTGCTAGGTGTCTGCCCATTTAGCCAACTTATCAATTGTTCTCTGAAGTCGCTCAGCATCACAATTCACCATTGTCCCTATCTTAGAATCATCCGCAAATTTTGAGACTTTGCCCTCAATACCCGTCCCTAAATCATTTATATAAACCAGAGAAAGCCAGGGTCCTAATATTAATCCGTGGGGAACATCACTTTTAACTCATGTCCAGTCTGAGAAATCCCATCTATACTTACCCTCTGTTTCCTGTCTTTTGGCTAATGGTGGCAAATCTAAAAGTTTCTAATTTGCTAACCAACCTGCAATGTGGCACCATATCAAGTGCTTTCTGAAAGTCCAAATATACAACATCTACTGGCCTATTCTCACCCACTGCCTGTCCCCTCGTCAAAGAACTTAATTAAATTTGTCAGACATGACCCGCGCTTGCAAAAGCCATATTGACTGTCTAGTATCAAGCTATTTTTCTCTAAGTGTATATTTATCTTGTAGGAGAAAGTGAGGTCTGCAGATGCTGGAGATCAAAGTTGAAACTTTATTGCTGGAACAGCACAGCAGGTCAGGCAGCATCCAGGGAACAGGAGGTTCGACGTTTCGGGCACAGGCCCTTCTTCAGGAATGAGCAGAGAGTGTTCAGCAGGAGAAGATAAAAGGTAGGGAGGAGGGACTTGGAGGAGGGGAGTTGGAAATGTGATAGGTGGAAAGAGGTCAAGGTGAGGGTGATAGGTTGGAGTAGGATGGAGGCGGAGAGGTCAAGAAGAAGACTGCAGGTCAGGAAGGCGGTGCTGGGCTGGAAGGATCCGGCTGAGACAAGGTGGGGGGAGGGGGAATGAAGAAACTGGTGAAGTCCAAGTTCATCCCCTGCGGTTGGAGGGTTCCCAGTCGGAAGATAAGACGCTCCTCCTCCGACCGTCGGGTTGTTGTGGTTTGGCGGTGGATGAGTCCAATGACCTGCATATCCTCGGTGGAGTGGGAGGGGGAGTTGAAATGCTGTGCCACAGGTTGGGTGGGTTGGTTCGTCCGGGTGGCCCAGAGGTGCTCTCTGAATCGCTCCGGAAGTAGGCGGCCTGTCTCCCCAATATAGAGGAGTCTTCTTCAATCAAGACTCTCGCCCACCCTCTGACGACCCCTTCTCCCACCTCCAACACACCCCGTCCACCTGGACACCCCGTGCTGGCCTCCTACCTGCCCTCGACCTCTTCATAGCAAACTGCCGCCGCGATATTAACCGCTACCTGAACTCCCACAGTCCCCCCACCCACTCCAACCTCTCACCCTCGGAACGCGCAGCCCTCCACTCCCTCCGTTCCAACCCCAACCTCACCATCAAACCAGCTGACAAGGGAGGCGCAGTAGTAGTTTGGCGCACTGACCTTTACACCGCTGAGGCCAAACGCCAGCTCGCAGATACCTCCTCCTACCGTCCCCTTGACCATGACCCCACCCCCCACCACCAAACCATCATCTCCCAGACCGTCCATAACCTCATCACCTCAGGGGACCTCCCATCCACCGCCTCCAACCTCATAGTCCCACAACCCCGCACCGCCCGTTTCTACCTCCTGCCCAAAATCCACAAACCTGACTGCCCCGGACGACCCATCGTCTCAGCCTGCTCCTGCCCAACCGAACTCATCTCGGCATACCTCAACACGGTCCTGTCCCCATTAGTCCAAGAACTCCCCACCTACGTTCGTGACACCACCCACGCCCTCCACCTCCTCCAGGATTTCCGCTTCCCCGGTCCCCAACGCCTCATCTTCACCATGGACATCCAGTCCCTGTACACCTCCATCCCCCATCACGAAGGACTCAAAGCACTCCGCTTCTTCCTTTCCCGCTGTACCACCCAGTACCCTTCCACCGACACCCTCCTTCGACTGACCGAACTGGTCCTCACCCTGAACAACTTTTCTTTCCAATCCTCCCACTTTCTCCAAACAAAAGGAGTAGCCATGGGCACCCACATGGGCCCCAGCTATGCCTGCCTCTTCGTAGGGTATGTGGAACAATCCATCTTCCGCAACTACACTGGCCCCACCCCCCATCTTTTTCTTCGCTACATTGATGACTGTATCGGCGCTACCTCGTGCTCCCACGAGGAGGTTGAACAGTTCATCCACTACACTAACACCTTCCACCCCGACCTCAAATTCACCTGGACAGTCTCGGACTCCTCCCTCCCCTTCCTAGACCTTTCTGTTTCTATCTCAGACGACCGAATCAACACGGACATCTACTACAAACCAACCGACTCCCACAGCTACCTGGACTACACCTCCTCCCATCCTGCCCCCTGTAAAAACGCCATCCCATTCTCCCAATTCCTTCGTCTCCGCCGCATCTGCTCCCAGGAGGACCAGTTCAAAATACGTACAACACAGATGGCCTCCTTCTTCAAGGACCGCAATTTCCCCCCCGACGTGGTCGACGGTGCCCTCCACCGCATCTCCTCCACTTCCCGCTCCTCCGCCCTTGAGCCCCGCCCCTCCAACCGCCACCAGGACAGAACCCCACTGGTCCTCACCTACCACCCCACCAATCTCCATGTACAGCGCATCATCCGCCGTCACTTCCGCCACCTCCAAACAGACCCCAGCACCAAGGATATATTTCCCTCCCCTCCCCTATCAGCTTTCCGTAGAGACCACTCCCTCCGCGACTCCCTTGTCAGATCCACACCCCCCACCGACCTAACCACCACTCCCGGCACCTTCCCTTGCAACCGCAGGAGGTGCAACACTTGCGCCCACACCTCCCCCCTCACTTCTCTCCAAGGCCCCAAGGGAAACTTCCATATCCGCCACAGATTCACCTGCACCTCCACCCACATCATCTACTGCATCCGCTGCAGCCGGTGTGGCCTCCTCTATATTGGGGAGACAGGCCGCCTACTTGCGGAGCGATTCAGAGAGCACCTCTGGGCCACCCGGACGAACCAACCCACCCAACCTGTGGCACAGCATTTCAACTCCCCCTCCCACTCCACCGAGGATATGCAGGTCATTGGACTCATCCACCGCCAAACCACAACAACCCGACGGTCGGAGGAGGAGCGTCTTATCTTCCGACTGGGAACCCTCCAACCGCAGGGGATGAACTTGGACTTCACCAGTTTCTTCATTCCCCCTCCCCCCACCTTGTCTCAGCCGGATCCTTCCAGCCCGGCACCGCCTTCCTGACCTGCAGTCTTCTTCTTGACCTCTCCGCCTCCATCCTACTCCGACCTATCACCCTCACCTTGACCTCTTTCCACCTATCACATTTCCAACTCCCCTCCTCCAAGTCCCTCCTCCCTACCTTTTATCTTCTCCTGCTGAACACTCTCTGCTCATTCCTGAAGAAGGGCCTGTGCCCGAAACGTCGAATCTCCTGTTCCCTGGATGCTGCCTGACCTGCTGTGCTGTTCCAGCAATAAAGTTTCAACTATATTTATCTTGTCCCAGCTTATGGCCTCCAACAGCTTTTCCACTATTGATGTAAAGCTGATGAGTCTATAATTTCCTGGATTATCCTTTGCCACTTTCTTAAACAAACATTTGCAAACCTCCAGATGCCCGGCACTAATGCTTAGAGGGGTGCGGAAAATTTCGGAAAAATGTCAATGGCTCTGCGATTTGCTACCTTATCTCTCTCAGCAATCCAGGATGCATCACATCCAGGTGGAAGTTGGTATTACTGATGAAGGGCTTTTGCCTGAAACATTGATTTTCCTGCTCCTCGGATGCTGCCTGACCTGCTGTGCTTTTCCAGCACCACTCTAATCTTGACTCTGTACCGCATCCCAGGCCTGGTGACTTCTCTACCTGGAGTGCTGCCAGCCTTTTTGGCACGTCTTCTTTATCTATCACTAGACTGCTCAGTTGCACAATACTTTCAACTGGGCATCATCACTGTCTTCCAATTTGGTAAAGACAGAAGCAAAGTATTCATTTAGGACCTCATCCTACACCCTTCACTTCAGTAAGCAGCTTACCCTGCTTGTTCCTTATCGGCCCTACTTTACTCTTCACTAATCATTTGCTGTTAATATGTTTAAAGAACATTTTACTCTTTGTTTTAGCTCAGCCTGCCATGCTTTCTTCATGCATCTTCTTAGCCTCCCTATTCTAGCGTCAGCCTCTCTCCTACATTTGAGATATCTTCCTGTTTTCTATTGCTATCATTATTCTGGTATGCCCCACATGCCTCCTTTTTCCTCCTTGTCTTCTCAACAACATTCTTGGTCATCCATGGTACTCTGGCTTTAGATATCGCATATTTATTACTAATGGGTATGTATCTATCTTGCACTGTATTCAGCTTTCTTTTGAATGTCTCCTATTTCTCTTCCATAGTTTTATCCATCAAAATCCATTTCCAATCACCTGCTCCAGTTCAACTTTTCAACCCCTTCAGACCCCTAAAATCCACCCTTTTCCAGTCTGGCATTTGAAACTTTGACTGATTTTTCTCCTTTTTATCCTTAATTTTGAACCTTATTGTATTGTGATCACTATTTCCCAGATGTTCCCCGATTTGGATATTCTCCACTTGGTCTGCCTCATTTCTAGGACCAGATCCAGCACAGTTTCAATGTTTCCTCCACTCATTGCAGGAATTTCTCCCCTTCTGTCCCCCACACTCTATCTTGTTTCCCAGCCTACCCCAAGATAATTGAAATGATCAACTATCACAACCCTACTTGTCCTGCAGATTTTACAATCTGCTGACAAATGCTGTCCTCTACTTCCTCCCCACTATTTGGAGGTCTATAAAAATACCTAACAGGGTCACTAATCCCTTCCTGTCCTTCATCTCCAACCAAGTAGATTCTAATTCAGAAACTATATCCTGTTTAAGGGCTAGAATATAATATTTGACCAAGACAGCTGCACCTAATCTTTTTTTATTCACCCCGTTTCTACTAAAAACCTTATGACTCGGGATGTCAATGATCTAGAGCTGTTCTGGCTTAAGCCACCTTTCCATCTATGCTACTACGTCATATCCACTAGACTAATTTCTGCTTCCAGTTCCCCAATTTTTGTTCCGTGTATATATATAAATACAATTTCACCCTGCCCTAATGTGTACCTGACTGGCTGGAGAATGACCCTTGAAACACTCTCGTCTGCATGGCCCAGTGCTATGTGGGGAAAGTAATCTTCTACAACCTTAATCTTTTGTTAACGGGGATAAAATATCCTAAATAACATAGACAGGTTGATGTTTGGATTAAACGGACTGGTTGTGCATGCAGGATTTGCAATTTCCTGGGAAAAACAGATTCTACTGAACAAGAATTTGATTACAGTATTGCCCACAATTTTTACTTTCCCTGGTTTTGTTATTCTTACAATGCAAATACACTCTTTAATATTGTATCATTTAATCATCTTATACATATTTTAAACATCCCATTAAAACAAATCACAGTTCTATTTTATGGTACTGTATCAGTACATTGATCACAACTTGCCCTATAATACTTGCAAAGTATTAATATATTGGAGTATATTATTTTCCATTCAGGATATTTCATTTGTTTTATAACTGTGACATATTTCAATTGAAATGCAATATTTTCATCAATTAAACATTTTAACAATTAAAGTCATTACTTTTCTTGAATGCCCCCAGCGACATCATGTAGAGCAATTTGACCGAATAAAAGAAAATGAATATAATTTTGCAACTCTCACTTTTGTTCTAGATTTTTACATTTATCTCCAATCAATGCCTCATTGACTACATTAACAGTAAAAATTGGGATATGGCACTTTGTTTAAGATAGGAGTGCCATAATATGTTTTGCTATGGTGGTCAAGGAAAATTTTCATGACTTTGATTTAATTGAGATGGAATTCCCAGGCTAGATAAAATAATTCAAAACAAATAAGTCATGTCATTATAAGTATGCTGGGAGACACTAAGGAGGAGATTTGTGAAGCTTGACTATCATTCTGGGGGAATCACTGAACATAGTGGAAGTAGTAGCAGATTCAAAAGAGTGTGATGAAAAGCCCATCTTCGTAAAGGTTACCAAATTGACAGTGAATGCACTTATCTTAATTCACGTCCATGTAACAGTGGGGTTGATGAACATATGTAAACTTAAGAATGGATGTGCAGAAATAAGTTTACAAAGGGAGCGGCATGGCGGCTCAGTGGTTAGCACTGTTGCTTCATAGTGCTAGGGACCTGGGTTTAATTCCCGCCTCAGGCGACTGTGTAGAATTTGTACATTCTCCCTGTGTCTGTGTAGGTTTCCACCCACAGTCCAAAGATGTGCAGGTTAGATGAATTGGCCATGCTAAATTGCCCATAGTGTTCAGGGATATGTCGGATGTCAGGGGAAATGTTGAGGAATTGGTCTGAGTGGATTACTCTTCGGAGGGTCGGTGTGGACTTGTTGGGCCAAAGGGCCTGTTTCCACATTGTAGGGAATCAAACCTACTTATACTATAAAGTAGATTCCTGATTCTAATATAAATAACAGTGGATTCAGAAAAGATCATCCTGTCTAACCAATCTCGTTGCCAATTTCAATGAAGCAATAACCCAAATGAACTGCAGCTTTCCATCATGTGCCTGGATTTTCAGGAAGCTTTAAACTAATTGCCTTTCTTATGAAATGTTGTCAAATTTGAATTTATGGAAAAAAACATCATGAATCATGGGAAGAGATAGAAATGAAAGACTAAACAGCAGAAAATTATTCTGAGAAAGTATAACCAAGCAAGTGTTATTTGACTGGGTATATGTTTTGGGTTAGTGACTATTGCTATTCCAAAAGCAAAAATGGTGCAATATCACAATCCCAACTCATTAACTCTGTTCCTTGTTCCATGGGAGCTGACCTATGAGTATTTCCAGGGTTTGCAGGTTTTGTGGCAGATTTCCAGCATCCATAATATTTTGCCTTTGTATCAATGTTTCATTCACTGCCTCTTCTCCTCCAGAAATGCTGATTTTGAAGGTGCTCTTCTTTCCTCTCCAATGGAATTTCCATTTATAGAGTCATAGAGATGTACAGCACAGAAACAGACCCTTCGATCCAACTTGTCCATGCCGAGCAGAACTCCCAACCCAATCTAGTCCCATCTGCCAGCACCCGGCCCATATCCCTCCAAACCCTTCCTATTCATATACCCATCCAAATGCCTCTTAAATGTTGCAATTGTACCAGCCTCCACCACATCCTCTGGAAGCTCATTCATACACATACCGCCCTCTGCGTGAAAAAGTTGTCCCGTAGGTCTCTTTTATATCTTTCCCCTCTCACCCTAAACCTATGCCCTCTAGTTCTGGACTCCCACACCCCAGGGAAAAGACTTTGTCTATTTATCCTGTCCATGTCCCTCATAATTTTGTAAACCTCTATAAGGTCGCCCCTCAGCCTCCGACGCTCCAGGGAAAACAGCCCCAGCCTGTTCAGCCTCTCCCTGTAGCTCAGATCCTCCAACCCTGGCAACATCCTTGTAAATCTTTTCTGAACCCTTTCAAGTTTCACAACATCTTTCCAATAGGAAGGAGACCAGAATTGCACGCAATATTCCAACAGTGGCCTAACCAATGTCCTGTACAGCCGCAACATTACCTCCCAACTCCTATACTCAATACTCTGACCAATAAAAGAAAGCATTACCAAACACCTTCTTTACTATCCTATCTACCTGTGACTCCACTTTCAAGGAGCTATGAACTTGCACTCCAAGGTCTCTTTGTTCAGCAACACTCCCTAGGACCTTACCATTACATGTATAAGTCCTGCTAAGATTTGCTTTCCCAAAATGCAGCACCTCGCATTTATCTGAATTAAACTCCAATTGCCACTTCTCAGCCCATTGGCCCATCTGGTCAGATCCTGTTGTAATCTGAGGTAACCCTCTTCGCTGTCCATTACACCTCCAATTTTGGTATCATCTGCAAACTTACTAACTGTACCTCTTATGCTCGCATCCAAATCATTTATGTAAATGACAAAAAGTAGAGGGCCCAGCACCGATCCTTGTGGCGCTCCACTGGTCACAGGCCTCCAATCTGAAAAACAACCCTCCACCACCACCCTCTGTCTTCTACCTTTGAGCCAGTTCTGTATCCAAATGGCTAGTTCTCCCTGTATTCCATGAGATCTAACCTTGCTAATTAGTCTCCCGTGGGGAACCTTGTCGAACGCCTTACTTCAGGCAGTTATCAAACCCTCTTTTGCCACTATGTCTTTTTCCTTAGCAACTGCTTCCAGCTCCAACCTATTCTGTATGAATTTCAAATGAAATTCCACTATTTGTGTTTCAGACCCACCTACAATTACAGATATCTCCTCGACATTCAGAATTCCTTGAACAACTGTTCTGGCCACATCATAAAAGGCATTCTCATGGTTGGACACTCTCAGTTCTGATGAAAAGTCATTGACCTAAAACCTTAAGTTGCTTCTCATTCTGTAGGGGCTCTCTTGAGTATTTCCACCATTTTCTGCTTCTTCACTGCCTTCTTTAATTGGGTACAAGAATTTGAACAGATGTTCATTCTGATTCACGTAAGTAAATGCACTGAAATTAAAATCTGAATAACTTGCTTGTTTTTATTAATTTTTGGAACATGAGCGTGGGAAGTCTAGCAGTTATTGTACATGGCCAATTTCATAGAACATAGAACATTACAACACAGTACCGACCCTTCGGCCCTCGGTGTTGTGCTGACCTTTTATCCTACTCTAAGCTCAGACTAACCTACATACCCATCATTATACTATCCTCCATGTGCCTATCCAAGAGTTGCCTAAATAACCACAACGTATCTGAACCTACTATCACCACTGGCAGTGCATTCCACCCACCCACCACTCTGTATAAAGAACCCACTCTGACATCTTCCCTATACCTTTCTTCAATCACCTTAAACCTTTCCCTTGTGAAGTTGATGGTAAGGCCCTTCTAAACTGTGGCATACGTAGGGCTAAATTACACCCATGATGCTGTTGCAAGAGTATTCAAAGATATGACTGGTGAAGGAAATATAGTTTCAAGTCAGGCTGGTGTTTGACTTAAAGGGAACTTGATACTCCCAATGCGTGTGCCATCATATATGAATTATTCTTGAACAGTCTTGGAGTTTAGAATATGATTGTGGTATGAAAGCAACTAGTCTGATCTTGCTCTTTTAAGGGTATTGCTTATGTTCCGTCATTATAACTGTAGTGTAGTCTGATGAAATATATTATTCAATTGAAGCTGTTAAGCAAACCAGGTCACTCTGTGTAACACTGTTGTTTAGCCAAGGAACCTTAGAGATTAGAAGCTGCATCTGTTCTCTGTGCCACTTTTAATATGTTATGTTTTGATATAATTGACGAGTACAAGATGTGGCATATCAATTATAGATTAAAACATTTGACTGACTGATATTTTCCAGCACCAATGTACTTTCAGCAGTGCAATGACCTGTTTACAGGTGGCAGTGTTCACTTGTATTGGCTACCTTTATCCTTCTAAGTGGTAGCTGTAAAAGAAGCCTTGGTGAATTTCTGAAGTGAATAAATCGACTTTATTTTCCCTCGGAGAGATTTAATGAGAATTGGAAAAGAACTCAAGGTTCCTACTCCTAATCATCACTGAACAACCTTGATTGAAAATCCCACCAGGACTACTTTGGGGACTTTGTGAGGCCATCTCCTCAGCTAGATTTCCTGCAGGCACGGCCAGCAAGTAGCCAGTTTTTATGGCGTTCAACATTCAGGACTGAAGGAAAATGGAAGAAAATGATTTAAACAAGATTACAATGGTACAGCAGGATTATAAAGTGAGTGGCTGAGCCTTACAAACAAGGATGGTCCCTGGTCCAATCTCTATTTTGTGCTGAATTAGCTGACATCATCCTAGTTGTGTGCTTGGAGATCTGGCATCTAGATTGTGCCTATTAATGTTTGATTTATCATCAATTTCAGTCCGAGATTTCCAGCTCTTATAGTCTTCTCTCTTTAGACTGCCTGCAACTGACTTGTTAGCTCCTTGTGGTTTTCTTATCCATCTTTCACAGCAACATAATTTTGAGCTTAAATGACAACTGGTGCACGCACCTCTCCCTCTCCAACACCGCCTGCACTCACCCACAATCTATGCAACACCAGTTATAGTCTGATGCAATCATGCCATAAGTAGCTACAAATTGCCTGAGGTGAGACACTACTGAAAATGAAGGGCAGCAGCAAAGCTGAAATATTAAGTTTCAGAGAGAAAATTGAGAATCCGTAAGGAAACAAGACATAATTAATGTGACTGCAAAGCTAATGCTTTAAAAATATGACGTTGACTACTATTAATTTTCAACAATTTCACACGTTCACCTGGCTATTGTATTTTGGCACAAGGTGTTGAAGAGTTTTTATTTAACACCCCCCTCACCCCCTTTCCTTCAGTATTCATTCTGATCAGCTAATCTCATTCTATTCTCTTTTTCTTTATAAATCATTGCAACATTTAACCAATCAGGGTGCTTTTCTTCCTCAACACAAAATGATACTCTCTATGCACAAAAAGATACAGTAGCTCGAATATACATTCTTCAGCAATGAAGTAAAGGTTTCCATGGTAACTTTTTCTTGTATTTGAAAAATCTTTATCTATTTTGAAATATGTAAAATTTCCAGGCACAAAATAGTGATTTAATCCTTTTGAATATATAATTCCTTTAAGTTTCAGCAACTTTTATTTTAAGACACAACCAATTTGTAAAACCACTTATAAATATGTCATGAAGTCACATGGAAACACTTGCTTTTGTATTTACACTGACTTCTTTTGACCTCACATTAATTTAATAACAATTTGACAATAATGGCAGACGAGTCATTTCAAATATATGGGTAAGTGCCTCAATGTTACTTTATTATATCAAAATGTGAATAACATTGTTAATGTATTTATTCATCTACCTACAGACCTGTTTAATAAATGAACCTGTTCCTGAGAATTTGGTCCAACCAACAAAGAGATTAGCATTTTCAATACCATGGATATATCTTCCAACAACCAATACATGCTGTGCACTTTCAGGAGAGTGGCTTTCATTATTATTGTGGAATTTGCAATAGAAAGAGTTACACAAAACTGTGAACAAAAAGCATGCCAATAGGAAGTATGGTTTGCATAAAGGAAGTATGTGCCAATATTTAGATTTTCACATATTCTGTCTTGTTCTCTGGTAATTAAAAATGACAGGTTGCATTTCTGGAGAGTCTGTAATGACACTGGAAAGCTGACCCACAAAGGAGTTTTTTTTTAACATAACCAGATCCTGAAGGAAAAGATTAATTTGGAGATTGTGGAATAGGTGTTGTTGCATGAAGTGCAATTTGTTCAGCAAATGTTGCAAAGGCATAATCTGGTCTGAGAGGCATAATCTACTTTGCCCAATCAGAATTCATTTGTGAGAAATACATCTGGAAATTCACAAGTTTCTATAATGAGGAAGGGTCGATAGACCACGCACATTTTCAGGCACAAACCTCTCCTTATGCTGCATTGTTATTGAGGGTTGCTTGTTGACCTTTCCCTGAGTGTCTCTGAAGGACTGGCTGTCTGGTGTTTTTTCACTGAGCGAGGGCTTCTTGTTTTTTAAGGTACAGATTAGAAATAAACTAAAATTTCACACTGTGATTCTTCAAAGCTTATCCACTATAAAAATACAAGATAATTACAACATGTGAGCAGGCTATTTCGTTCAAATAGTTCTTGATGGCATTCACCCTTCATGGCAGTAAATAGTTTTAATCATATTTACCTATTCCATTCAATGTACTATAATCCCATTTTTTTAAATCACCAATCCTATCCTGAGTATTGTATAGTTTATACCTCAACCACTAACTCTAGGAATGACAATTCCACAGCATCTCAATGTTACGTAAAGAAGTTTGTCCTACCTTCTGATGTAAATCTTTTGTATTTAATCTGTACAATGTTACCCATCATTTTTGATCCTTCAGCTAGGTAAACCATATTGCTTTGACCCTGTCCTAGTCTAATCTTTCAAAGTTATCAACACTCCGATCACATTTTATCACAACATGGTACCAGCGAACATGCCTGAATTATTCAAGTCTTTCTGTATATTTGTCATTCCAACCAGTCTCCTTCCTGTATGTACATTGTTACTTCTCTAAGACCTTTATATAATTCCTTTGGTCTGGAATCCAATATTATGCAGAGTACTGTAATCTGAGGTCCTGTTATGGTTTTAGATAGTTCACCATTAGCTCTTAGCTTATACATTCTATAGATCCTGTCATAAATTCTGAATTCAATTAGCTTATTTATGGGTTACCAACCTGTGATGTTGTTTTTAATGATCTATAAAACTGTTCTCCCAAATCCTTCTGCTCTTCAACAGCACTAAGCTTATTTCCTCCTTGAGTGTTAGTACTTTTCTTTCATAAAAATTGATCACGTCAAAACTCGAATTTCTTCATCATACTTTGCCCCATTTCCCCACCTTACCAATATTGTTTTACAGCTTCCATTGACATTTTTGAGTATTAACTATTCTTTTTATTTTGCTGTCACCTGCAATTTTCAATACCACTCCTCTATTCCAAATGACGAGAAAGTAAGTCTACAGTCGCACCCTTCCAATCACTTCTTTTTTTCTCCATTTCTTTATCTGTCCCTAGCTCTGTCAAACTAAAACTGTCCTTAGTTCTGACTTTATTTTCTCCCTAATAACTAATGTTTCTTTTTACAGTGAGCCATCCACTGTCTGGTTGAATGTAATAGCCCTTAATCTCCTCTAGTTATCTCATATGTGATATCTGATCGAAGGGTTTCCTCACATCTATGTGCACTATCTGCAGCATATTTGCCCTATCTACAATGCTTTTCACCTCTTTGAAAAATGCCATGAGACTTGTTAAGCACTAACAACTCCTTCGATCTACGCTGGCTATATTTAAGTATTCCCCTTTTATCTATAGATATAAGGTATTTTAAACCTTTTACTTAAAGACTCCAAAGCAATACATATATCAGATGTTAAACTAAATCACCTCTATGCATGCTTTGCTTGCCTTTCTAAAAATATATCCTATGTTGGCTACTTTCCAGGCCTTCAGGATATATCTATTTTCAATAAAGTGGAAATATTATTTCAGAAGCCTTGACAACTGTTTTCTCTAATTTCCCTCATGACCAAGTAAGGATCTTGGCCCTGCCAAAACTTGTGATATTCCCAGTACAAGTTATGTCCTACCATCAGAATCAGATGTAACTCTGAAACTGAGCGAGTGGGCAATGAGACTGCAACAGATGTCTTTTTGGTAGCAGCCGATTAACAATGCTTATGTTAATTGACTGGCATTGGGAAGGTTCCACTGCTCCCCATTTGGGCTGAAGACCTATGTCATGTCCAATGGTGGGAGTTACCTTGTGCTGGGAGAACGCTGGCTTTTGCTTTCCTTCAGATCGACAGGTATAAAATGAGCTTTTTTTTCAATCGTAATGTTGTACCTTCCACTCTCAACCTTTTTGGGATTAATCTCCCCTTTAATATGCTTTTAGAAGTAATGATTATTAAATGATTCTATCTTTTATATTGATCATCCACTCCAAATTGACATTCTTCTCCTCACAGAGGACCCTTGCTTTTAATAATAATAGAATGATTACTATTCTAATATTGATATTGAACAATAATAATCCAAAAGGCTTAAGGATAGGGACTTCAAGGATTTGTCACACATTTACATATTTTTTGTTTGCCCATAGACGTCTGAAGGTAAGCTGTTGAATTGTCAGAATTGTTTTACCAGTAAACTGTCTGGTGACATCTGAAGCAAGTCGACTACTTGAATATATCGACTGGACCTTCAAGGACACAGAACTCCAAACATTTGTTTCGCAATGTCAGACTAAAGGATTCCACATGCATAGACGTATGAGTGAATGTTTTCCACAAAGTTTTTGATTTCTGCATTCGGGTCTATGCTCGGTTATTATATTTGTCAATTGGAATTATTTTATTTCATGAAGAACCATTTTTTTTAAAAACTTCATTATCATAGCATTTTGCATCCTTGCAATGCTTATTGTGATCCTACTTGTTGGGCAATGGAACCGGAAATGGTTAATTGTAAGAGGAGTATTGTGAATGAGGTATGCTGGGACAGTTTTTGTCAAAGGGGCTTCTTTCTGAACTGTAATCTAGACTGCAGGGTTGGAGTTATCTTTGTGAGAAATAGCTGGGACTGACAAGTGGTGTCTCTGGAATTGGGAGGGTCAGTCCATCAGACTGCCAATGCAACAGCTCCCTTGAAGTTACAATGAAAGACTCTCGCATATTGTTGTGGACCAGAGCAAACCTCCTTCAAATATACCAAGCAGATAGCCTAGACTCTAACTTTTATTTTATTTAAAGGCAGGTGTAAGGTGCTGTGTTCCAGATGAAACTTGATTGGTCCCACTACTCAGCTTTAAGCAAAATACATTTTAATCTTATACCCCATTAAAATACAAACAAAAGAAAGAAGAATTGTTACAACTTTAACTCTACTGGAAATGTTCACAGAATAATAGATTATTTAACTGCTAAACAGCAACTGTTGTAATATAGTAACATCACATAAATCCCTTAGCAAAGGCAAATTCAGTAAAATACATTGTCTTACATGCAATGTTTCTCCAGTCCAGGAGAAAAGAGTACCAAGAGAAAATTCTGGCAGAGAGAGAGAGAACTCAAGCTTTTTGCTGCAGTAGAGAGAGATGTACAGAGCCTCCACAACCAACTTCTAAACTCCAACAACTGAAAGCTAAACTAAAACCCTGTTTCTGTGGAAGACTCTACCTATTAATGCTACTTATTTTGTTCTCACTTTAAAAAAATCCAGGGTCTTACAAGCTGTTTACTTTATTGACTTGGAAGCGACAACTCAGCACTTTGTCTCAAAACCTCTCTTTAAAATAAAACCACGACAAAATACACCTCTTAAAGCCATAGTATCGCCACATTATGTGGACAGTGTTCTGAAGAGAAATCATATCAGACTTGAAATATCGGTTTCTCGCTCTGCAGATGCTGGCAGACCTACTGAGTTTCTCCAGCACTTTCTGTTTTTATTGCATATCCTTCATTTGAAGTGGCTCCACATTGATTTTGGCTGGTTCCTCAGAAGTGATTGTGTTTCAGATCATTTCTAAATGCAAGGCTGCCATAATGGATCAGAGTAGGAGCAGCCTCAGTCATGGACAACTTTCTGATCAAGTTAACATGAGTTTTCAGCAAGGCACTCAGCTCTACTCATGATGTTCGGTTTTAGCAAGTTATAGGAAACAGAAGGTGTATGATTTGAGGGTCCGTGAGCAGCGATTCAAGACTCAGGAAGAGATCTAGTCAAATTAAAGAGTGGAGAAAGGTGACCTTGTGGAATACATCTGTTTGGGATATTTGAATTTCTAGCCAATTTGGGATTCCTACCATTAAAGAGTCATTTAAAAGAATACGTTTTGTTTTAAAATTCAATTATAGGATGTGGGTATTTTTGCCCATTCCTAATTGGCCTTCAGGTGGTTGGGGTGGCCAGCTTTTTGAATAAATGTGGCTTATTGGGTCATGTCAGAGGACATTTAAAAATCAACCACATTGCTGTGGGTCTGTGGTCATAGTTAAGGCAGACTGGGTAAGGATGGCAAAGTTCCTTCCCAAAAAGACATTGTTGAACCAAATGCATTTTTATAACAGTCAAGCAGTTCAAGAAGCAAAATAACAATGCTGCTGCTCCACTAGAGAAGGTTGCGAGGAAGTTGCACCCAGTCTCTCCTTCCCCAACATCCCACTTTGCTGTTTCTTAAATGTCCTCACTGTAAAAGTAAATTGGACAGCATATATAGTGGCCATCCAATTCAGATACATTTATAACTACCCCACTATTACTTAAATGAAGCAACATAATAAAGTTCATGATACTAATGATGATGATGACGAATATAGTGAAAGTAGTTAGGGGAGCATAAAGACAAGACAAAAGAGAATACTCAGAGATTTTATAAGCATGTTAGAAATTAAAGTTTGAGAGCAGGACCACTCAGTTGAAGAACAGATTCCAGTTGTGGAGAATAAAAGTATGCTAGAGATCCATCAAGTACTGTGTATTGTTTTTGACAAGTGATGATAATACTGACATAGGTAGACTACAAGAGAATAAGGAACAATTGTAAGAACCAATTGTTAAATAATAGCTGACTCTTTAACACTGACAGAACACAGGTGGAAACCTCACCGGGTCATGTTGGCATGCACCTTAGTCAGATGTGAGAGAAAGCAAAGACTTTGACATTAATGTCTTTTTCCATCTACTTAGATACGCGCATTGTGCCATGAGACTGGAGAGTGGCCAATGTTTCCTTGTTCAAGAGGGGAGACAAGAATAAGGTACATAAGAAAACCACTTTGTTCATCCTCATTGGTGGATAATCACTTAGAATCCATAATTTATATTTAGTGAACATTTCAAAATACATGGGCTAATCAAAGTTGTATTGGAGGTAATTCGGATTTAACATTTTAATGAGTTGGTTGAAGATGTGTTCAATTGATCCAATAAGTGGACTTTAGTAGAAATAGTGTTCAGGAAGTGATAGAGGATTTAACAAACCAACAGTGAGTGTAAAGTCTTCAGGGAGGGGACAGACAGAATAGACAGATTCAAGTTCAAATGTATAATTTCCTGGAAATGTGCTGAAGCCATGGATAAAAGATCTGACAAAGTCTTGTAGTTTATTCAATAGGGGCACAGAGTGCAAGAAGATGGGAAACCATTGACATACATAAAGACTTCAGATATTGCATCTATTCCACTTGGGCAGAGAAAGCCAAGAGAAGATGTAACTGAGGATTTTAAAACTATAGAAAGGGTCTTGATTGCCTAAGTAGGGAAAGACTATTTAATCTAAATGAGAAATTGATGTTGAAAAGAGACATTAACAGAAATACATTTATTGAGAGGGTTATTGAAAAGATATTGAGAGAGATATTATTGAATCTGTTTGAAAGAAAAATTGAATAAATATTTTAAGAAGAATGAGAGTTCAGGCAATGGGGGAACAGGAGAACAATGGAATTCATTTCAGATTTCTTCTGCAAAAGAACTGGGACAATTTCTGAAATGCTCTGGGCACATCTACTATTTACCAATATGATTGGTGGGTGAATGCTGTCCAACATCAGGGATATCAAATTTATGCAATGTGTGATTCTCTGGCATCTTGTTCTGCTTCACTTGGGAATAAGGTTAAACTTTAACTTTCAAAGGCAAGCACTGGTTCTTGATTCTTTTTAAATTTCTTGCCAGCCTATCTTAACTTAAACTGTCTTGTGGAAGCTTCAAACCATGTTTTTCTCCTGTTCAAGACTCAAACTAATTGGTTGCGCTTCTAATGGCTTTTATAAGTTGACTTGTTGAGTTAAATAGAACAGTAGAACTGGATATTACTGATGATACAGGGGAGGGTTGAGTCCAAAGGTCATAGAGGCATAGTTATATAGCACAGAAACTGACCCTTCAGTCCAACTCGTCCATGTAGACCAGACATCCCAATCTGACCTAGCACCATTTGCTAGCTGTTTGCACATATTCCTCTAACCCCTTCCTATTCAAATTGCCATCAAGATGCCTTTCAAATGTTGGAATTGTAGCAGCCTCCACCATTTCCTCTGTCGGCTCGTTCAATTCATGTATCACCTTTTGTATGAAATACACCCACTGAATGCAACTTTATCAAAATTTAGGATCTTAGGAGCAATACCTAGTCTCTTATTTTCAATACTATATTTGATTATATAATGATAATTGATAGATGAACGTTTCCTTTCTGTTAGATGATTAAATAAGTCATTCTCATCACTCACTACTACAGCATATTTCTCTAGAAAATTAAAAAAATTCACTCAGAATCTCCGTGGAAAGTAAAATGTCCCATTAAAGCATTTCTGTTGTTTCCATAAACCATTCTAATTATTGAATCAATGTGTTCTGCCACTTCATTACTGCTCTCAAAAGATCTAATCATGCTTGCCAGCATTTGGCCCATATCCCTCCAAACCCTTCCTATTCATATACCCAACTAGATGCCTTTTAAGGGTTGTAATTGCAACAGCCTCCACCACATCTTCTGGCAGCTTGTTCCACCTTCTGTGTGAAAAGGTTGCCCCTCAGGTCCCTTTTAAATCTTTCCCCTCTCACCCTAAACCTATGACCTCCAGTTCTGGACTCCCCTACCCTGGGAAAGAGACCTTGGCTATTCACCCTATCCATGTCCCTCATGATTTAATAAACCTCTATACAGTCTGTCAGCCTCCGACACTCCAGCAAAAAGAGCCCCAGCCTTGTCAGCCTCTCGGTATAGCACAAACCCTCCTATACAGGCAACATTCCTGTCAAGCTTTTTCAAATCCTTTCATGTTTAACAACATGTTTTCTATAACAGGAAGAGTAGAAGTGTGTACAGTGTGGCCTCAGCAATGTCCTGTACAGCCAGAACATGACCTCCTAACTCCTACACTCAATGCACAGACCAATGAAGGCAAGCATGTCAAATGCCTTCTTCATCACCCCATCTACCTGCAACTCCAATTTCAAGGAACTATGCACCCGCACCTCTAGGTCTCTTTGTTCAGCAACATTCCCCAAAGCCTTAGCATTAAGTATATAAGTCCTGCCCTGGTTTCCCTTACCAAAATGCAAAAGCTCACATTTATCTAAATTAAACTCGATCTGCCACTACTCAGCCCATTGCTCTATCTGATCAAGGTCCCATTGTACTCTGAGATAATCTTCTTCACTGTCCAATACATGACCAAATTTGGTGTCATCTGAAACTCACTAACCATGCCTCCTATATTCACATCCAAATCATTTATATAAATGATGAAAAGCAACAAACCCAGACCCAGTCCTTGTGACACACTGCTGGTAACAAACCTCCAGTCCAAAAAATAACCCTGTATCACCACCCTCTGTCTCCTACATTCAAGCTAATTCTGTATCCAATTGGCTAGGTGCCTCTGGACTCCATGTGATCTAACCTTGCTAAGCAGTTGACCATGTGGAACCCTGTTGAACACCATGTTAAAGTTCACCTCTCTGCCACCACAACATCTACCTCTCTAACCTCATCAATCTTCTTTGTCACCTCTTTAAAAAACTCAATCAAGTTAGTGAGATGTGATTTCCCATGCACAAAGCCATGTTGACTATCCCTAGTCACTCGTTGCCTTTCTAAATGCATATAAATCTTGTCCTCAGAATCCCCTCCAACGACTTGTCCACCACTGATGTCAGCCTCACCTGTCTATAGTTCCCTGGCTTTTCCTTACCACCTTTCCTAAATAATGGAACCACTATAGCCATCCTTCAGCCATCCAGCACTTCACCCATGGCTGTTGATGATACAAATATCTCAGCAAAAGGCCCAGCAATTTCTTCCCTAGCTTCTCATAAAGTTCAAGAATAGGCCTGCTCAGTTCCTGTGAATTTATTTACCTTTATGCATTTTAAGATTTTCAGTACCTCCTCTTCTGTAACATGAACACTTTTGAAGACGTCACTATTTATTTCCCCACATTCCCTAGCTTCCATATCTTTCTACATGGTAAATATTGAGGTGAAGTATTTGTTTCACAGCTCATCCATCTCATGTGGTTCCACACATAGATGGACTCATTGATCTTTAAGAGGCCTATTCTGTCCCTAGTTATTCTTTTGCCCTCAACGTATTTCAGAATCTCTTTAGTTTGGCAAATAGGGTTAAGAAGAATCCAATCTCACGTCCCTTTTGGCCCCTCCTGAGTTCCCTTAAGTGTACTCCTACTGCCCTCATGCTCCTTTCGGGATTCAGTCAATCCCAGCTGTCTATACTTAACATATACCTCCTTCTTTTTCTTGACCAGAGACTCAATTTTTATTGTCATCCAGCATCCTGTACATCTACTAGCTTGGCCCTTCATCCATAACAGCAGAAACTGATTCACATCTTTACTTGCCATTTTCTGGAAAACTGTAAAGTGGTTGAGGCAAGGCAAGGGTTCAGGGAAACGTAGGGGTTAGTGGCAGGGTCATTGCTATCTGGAGCTAAGGGAGATTGTGAAGCATCAAAGTTTGAACCTGGACAACAGTGGGAGTGTCAGGGGAGATCAGAGACCAGGGAAGATCAGGGGATGCGGTCATAGGTTGAGGAGGTCAGAGGTCTTGTAGAGAAGATCTGATGAGTCAGAAGAGAATAAGGGACGATGCATGGGAGTGAGCAAAACAAGTATGTTAGATCCAATGGCATTTCCTCACTGCCAAGGGTTACATTTTAAAATAATGTTTAAGTATGAGGCAGGACTTTGTGTCCATCAAATTCATGTCAGCTCATTGTAGAACAATCTAGTTAGCTGCACTCAATCCCCTTAGCCCTGCAGCTTTACTTCCTCAAAATGTCCATCTAACTATCATTGAAATCTTTGATCATTTTCACTTGCATCACCCTCATGAGTAGCTAGTCCCAGATTATTACTACTCACTGAACATAAAAGTTCATCCTCACATTTCCCCCCTGCATCTCTGATTCAAACCCTTAAATTTGTGCTCCCTATTTCTTGCGCCGTCAACCAATAGGAACAACTTTCCCTAGACAGCCTTATTTACACCTTTCACAATCTTGTACACTGCTGTCAAATCTCCCCTCATGCCCTCTGCTCCAAGGAGAAAAAACACTTTTCCATTTTACCTTGGTCACTAAAATCCTCCAGCAAGAGGTTTGGTTGCCTCCTCATTGGCCCATTCCTGCTGAAAGTGGACAAGCAAGGGCTGGGATTCCAATTATTGTGTTATTTACTTTTTAATATCCCACTCCAACCTGAAAATTACTGCCTTTGGCAGTTACAGTTTCTCCAATTATTTCATATCTTAAAAATTATGGCACTTCCTGAGTTTTGAACATCTGGCAATTCAATCAAATGCAAAACTTGTCATATAGAAAGAAAACTCATCATGGTTGTGGTTATGTTCATTGAGCTGGGAAGTTGATTTGCACACATTTCATCCCCTGTCTAGGTGATGTCTTCAGTGCTGTGGAGCCTCCTGTAAAGCACTGCTGTACTGGGTCTTCTGGAACTTATCTGGTTTCGTTCCTGCTGCTTCCAGTTTCCGGTTCTGATTGTTCATTGTAGTGGCCCGTATACTGGGTCTAGGTCTATGTGCTTGTTGATGGGGTCCGTGGATGAGTGTCATGCCTCTAGATGCTCTGGGTGTCTTTTGTTTAGCTTGTACTATGATTGTTGTGTTGTCCCAGTCGGATCTGTGGTCCCTGGTCATCTGTGTGTGTGGCTACAAAGGATAGCTCGTTGTGGCGTTTAGTGGCTACTTAGTGTTTGTGGATGCAGATTGCTAGTTATCTGCCTATTTGTCCTATATAGTGTTTCATACAGTCGTCGCATGGAATCTTGTGAAATACGTCAGTCTTGCACATGGTGGGTTCAGGGTCTTTTATTCTGGTGAGTTGTCTGAGCGTGGCTGTCGGTTTATGGACTGTCATGAATTCGAAGAAGTCTGGCTGTCAGGCATGGCACTCATCCACGGACTCCATCAACAAACACATAGACCTAGACCCAATATACTTGCCACTACAACAAACAACTGGAACTGGCAACCGGAAGCAGCAGAAATAAATCAAATAAATTCCAGAAGCCACAGTACAGCAGCGTTTCACAGGAGGCTCCAAAGGACTGAAGATGTCAGCTAGACAGAGGGCGAAACATCTGCAAATCAACTTCCCAGCTTGGCGAACATATCCACAACCACAGCAACCAGTACCTGAACTACAAATCTTTATGCAAACCTTGAAAACTCATCATATTTGCACCGATTAAGTTCAAATTATTTATCTCCCTTGTGTGCAGCAATATGTCAACTTAGGCTTGGTCTGATTTAAATGATTGAATTTGAAGGAAAAATTCATGACAAAAAAAAATTATTCAGTGTAGTTTCTGTGGATGTTGTATATTTAAAGAACTGGACCAGACCCCAGTTCGCAATACTTTAGAGTATTTTCATACATGGCTGTGAAATAATCTAATGACGATCTGATTGGCTACATTTGGAGAACTTATTGTTCAATCTAATCATCTCCTAACAGCCTCTCAAATGTGGACAAAGTTAGTTGTTTGTATGTAAACAATGCCTTGCAAAGTTGAATTTCATAAATTAATCATGTTTAAAATAGACACACAAATATTTGCAGTCTTGTTTTAGAGCTATGTAGAACTAAATTGGACTTGTTTTTCTAATTTCAGTCCTTCTATCATTGAAAAAAAAACACAATAGTTATTGTTTTCTACAATTTAGAATGCGTGCCTTTAATGGAGCTCAGTTGGTATTAGAAAAACATCCAGGTATTTACAATGATGTTGGAAATTAAGGAATAAAATGTGTAGACTTGCTCCACCAACTGTTTATTCTTGGGATTCTTTTTCTTCTTCTCTCTTGCTGCCATAATCCAAGCTTTATCAGACAGATTCTCATGCCCTTACTCATGGGAGAAAATGGGCAAGAATAAAAGTGTTGTTTTTTAGTGGAATCTAAATCCTTCTTAAAATTTGCAAATGCAGGAGTTTCATTTCTTCAGTGCCTGAGAATTAGGTGCAGAAAAAGGAACTTCAGCTATTTGATTTAGTGCTGCATTTGAGAGTAAATATGAAGGGAAATGGCATTGATCAAAATAATAGTCAACTTGCAATAAAACATTCTTCCATTCTGATTGTTTACAGCCACTGCAAAGAGTATCTGATACCTATTTTATTAAATGGATTGAAGTAGTGAAATGCACCCACCTGACAGTGAAGCAAACAGAATAACATTAAATTAAGTTGAAAGCAGGGTGATAATAGTCAGAATTCTTAATTTATATTTTAAAAAAATCACCTGACTGACTAAACTATTTTCTGCCTCATTTTCAATCCGTCATGTCAAGCAAAATATCCCAGTGGAAAAAATTCTCAGGCATTCAATTCCCAGATCTGTGTCAGAGCTGTTTTGCAACTGATAGTTCTGAAATGTGTTGGAGCAACCATGCATTGCTCCATCTTAGTTTTTGCTTTGTTTTACCTTTTTGTGATGCCCAGCTAAAACACACTTAAGGACAATATGCTCTTAACCTTTTAATACTTGGAGAAAAAATATCAGTTTTAAGTAATAAAGGTTTAAGATTTGTCAGGGATGCTCATGGTTTTGGATTTTGTGCAATAGTTCTTAATTCGGCCTCAAAGTTAGTTTTTTAAAAAAAATTGGGCAAAAGCATTTTTTTTTTATTTTATGCCCATCAGCATAAGCAATGTTAGTAGTTGGAAATTTTGAGTACCGTTGTCAGTTTTAAGTATTGGGTATATTGTGATGCTAAGTCTACTTTATTCCAATAATTCCAACAATCATCTGAGAAAAGTATTAATAATTAAGTTGGTGGGAGAAAGTGATAACTGCAGATGCTGGAATTCAGAATCAAGACTGTGGTGCTGGAAAGGCACAGGAAGTCAGGCTTATGCCCAAAACGTTGTTTTTCCTGTTCCTCAGATGCTGCCTGACCTGCTGTGCTTTTCCAGCACCACACTCTTGACTCTAATTAGGTTAGTGGGACAATTTTCAATTTTCCACATCAACGGTCTCTAAAGGGTTGGTAGTTTGTGGTTAATTTGGAATAGTTCTGTACTCTAAGAAATTCCTACTACAAAATGAATTGAGATTCTTTCAGCTCAGTCCATTGACCTGGTAGCTCAGTGTCCGGTGAGTCAATGGAAATGTAAGAGTTATTTATTTTTCATTGCCATTAATGTGAGTTAGACTGCATAATGATCTATTTTATTTTGGAAGTGCTGTGGTTTTCTTCCTCTATGATCATGTTAACTTGTCAGAAAACAGGCAAGATCAGATTAACCATCCTTTCCTTGCCCACACAATTTTACTTCCCACTGAGCTTCCTTCTGGGATCTCTTGCATGATAGAGGGTCAGTTAGCTGGTGAGTAATGCTAATGGTATCGGTTCAATTCCCATTCCAGCTGAAGTTGCCATGAAGGACTCTTCCCCCTCAACTTCTCTGGATACCTGAGGCATGGCAAATCTCAGGTTAAACCACCACCAGTTTTCTCTCTCTAATGGGACAGCAGCCCTATGATTCTAGGACTATGGTGACTTTGCCTTTACTTAGCTAATGCATAATGTGAAGGATTGAAAATGGTGCAGAAAATAACCTACAAAATCAGGCAAATTTTAGTTGTTGCTATTTTTAAGTTACGAATTTGCAACAATTGTCATTCTACTTCTGACTTCATTGGGAATTATTCTGCCTGTTTCTCTGTAAAGTGGATACATTTCACTCCTTCATTCCCACCTAATGAAATGGGAAACAGATACTTGTTACATTAGTTTAGTGATTACAATGGAAAGAGATATGCTTTGCAGCAATTGCCTATTAACTTCTGGCAGTCAACCTGATCACAATGTCCTGCTGGGAGAGGGTGGGGATTAGGCTAAAATTAGCTTCCTAGTTACAATTTTCTCACATCTACCAAGGCTTTTGAAGACCTTGATACAATTATATCAGCTCCAACAAGTTTATGGATTTGGAAGCATCAATCCTCTCTCGGCACACTATAGTTGGTGCAGGTGTGATATGGCAGATTTATAATCTGTTACTTGATCCGTATGTACTCGGTCTGTAGCACTCCAGGGGGGTGTTAATGATTAATCAGCCACTCTCACTTACAATAGAAACCTGCAATGGTACAGCTGTCACCTCAAAGTAGTATTCCTCCAATTCAACTTCAGTCAATCCTTTATGCCAAAGCCCAAAGCAGTAGGATGGTTATCCCTAGACAAGTGATAGAAGCAGATTAACCATGTTCTGAAATGGAAGGTAGGAGCATATTGCTGCAGATGCTGGAATCTGAACTGAAAACAATGCTGGAGATCACAGTGGGCCAGACCTGTTGTTCAGTGCTAACTCACTCATCCAATTGTCTCAATTTACACCCCTACATGGAGAAAGTATGGACTCCACATTAAGCATACATAAACTGTACCTCGGTGAATTCTTAAATATAAGGGTGATCTGCAGCCTGGCAAACAAAACAAAATCACCGTTGCTATGAGATTTCTGATTCTAGTTTTCCCAGCAGTCCAGAATTAAACTCTGATTTCAAAAATTCTCATTTGTTTGATCAGTTATTCTAATTCAAAACAAAGAAAAACTTACATTTATAAAGCAGCGTTCATGCTAAGTGCTTTGCAGCCAAGGAAGCATTTCTGAAGTGTAGACATTGTTGGCTGGGTAGGAGTGGGACGGTTAGCTCAGTTGGCTAGATAGCTGGCAGGTGGTTTGGAATAACAGGAACAGTATTGGACTCACACTCTATTCTGGTTGAATAGAATGGGCTCATCCCCTCAATCTGCCTCACAGCAAAATCTTGGTATAGTCTGTGGTTCAGTGACCTTTAAATTACAAAAGATACTGCTTTGAGGAGATGAAGTCACTGATGTAATGGGAACCAATTAGACACTGCACACTTCCGAAATAGCACAAAGTAATAGTGAGTGGATCTTTGGTGTTTTGATCTTATCTACTTAGATTTGTTGTTCACGTAGGACAATGAACAGCAAGACTCCACCACAAGCATCAGTCCAACAGAATCTCCCACGCAATACCTTGCTCTTGAAGATCCCTCTTAACTGTATTTAGAATAGGTTAGATTAGATTCCCTACAGTGTGGAAACAGCCCCTTCGGCCCAACAAGTCCACACCAACCCTCCGAAGAGCAACCCATCCAGACCCATTCCCCATTATTTAGCTAGGTCCTCTTTGACTGATAACATTATCTTCCACCTGCAGCCAATCTGATGTGATTGTATGACCTGGAGATGAAATGTTTGTCCTGACAGCATCTTTCATCTCTCTGTCACAAGGACTTGTCCTCTGCCACCAGTCCCTCACTGTTGGGATTACCTGTCTGTGAGATGCCCAAGAGTTTAAGCTGGTGGATGATGTTCACCTTTGTTGTTTACTGACAAGGCTTGGTGGTATGACTGTAAACAGGTGATATAGTACTTCCATGTGTGTGTTGATGGTGTCAGATGGCCCAGGCTGTGTGGATTTGCCAGATCACTGATCCTGCTTTGCAGATTCTGGTGTGAACATGAAGCTGAACACTGGCTGGATGTTGGTGAATTTACCCAAATTCTTCTTTGCAGTGGTCCCCCTCTTCATCTGCATGTGTGACACAAATGAATCTCAGAGATAATCAGCTACACCCTCATTGCTTGTTCAAGGAAACTAAAATAGACTGGAAGTGCATTCTGATCATCTGTTTGAGAGTGCGTTCCTGATTAGAGTGGTGCTGGAAGAGCACAGCAGTTCAGTCTGCATCCGAGGAGCAGGAAAATCGACGTTTCGGGCGAAAGCCCTTCATCAGGCTTTTGCCCGAAACGTCGATTTTCCTGCTCCTCGGATGCTGCCGGAACTGCTGTGCTTTTCCAGCACCACTCTAATCTAGAATTTGGTTTCCAGCATCTGCAGTCCTTGTTTTTACCTGAGAGTGCATTCCCACCGTCTAGGGTGTTGGTTTAGTTCAGCCACCTCAGCAATTGGTTTATAACGCAGATTAATACCAACAACGTGGGTTTGATTCCGACAAGGATGGTAGTAACTATGAAGGACTTTCCTTCTCAGCCTCTATCCTTTCATGTTAAACCATCACCAGTCACCTATATTCAATGGGTCAGCAGCTTCATTGTCCTGTTTAGACTGTGGTGACTAGTTCTTACTTCTCTTCACTATGCACCTTTCTAACGTAGAGCCATGGCTGACCAACTCCGCGCTGCCCTCACCCCTCCCAAAAACACACACCAAACTTTCCCAGACTGTTTTACCTTGATCCTGCCACCTCGAAAATCAATTGACTTATTCGGGCTGGGAACTAAACCTTGGGTTTGCTTTACTAACTCGCCCTGAGGAATTGTCAGACTCATGAGAAGGAAAAGCAACGCTTAATGATTCTCAAGAAATGACCCAACTCAAAATTGACCACTGACACCTCCTCTCCCGTGCTGTAAAGAGACTCCCTCAATTGGTGGGGGCAACAGTTGAGAGTGATGGTGTTCCCGGCTTGGACAGAGTGGGACATGCCCACGAACAGATAGATAGATGGTCAAGCTTTAACACGGAGACAACACAGAAAAGGGGGAGGAGAATCAACAGCGAACCTGAGAGAGAGAGAGAGGGGATAGTCAGAAAAGCAAGGGTTGGGGGCAGATTGTTTTACAGCTTGTGCCTTCTGCTTTTCTGTCTCCCCCCTTCAATCTTCTGCTGCTGCCTATTCCGAGATCGATTTCCATTCTGTTCCGTTCCAGTCCGTGCAATTAGCATCTCATTAGCATCTGATTATCATCTGATTAGGCGGTGATTAGCATGAGGAGGTGGGGCAGCGCCTCCAATCCGCTCGGCTCGGCTCTACACACAAGCAGGTGTATGTTCAACATGGCGTTTGCAATGCCTAGCGCTGTTGCTGCTGCTCCTACTACTCAGCATCTCCTCACCCTCGCTGTCTGGGCACTTCTCATCGGGAAAGGTAAGCGGGGCTCGGTAGGGGAAGGAGAAAAGGGGTGAGGAACGCAGAGGCTAGACACACAAACTGGGGAGAGAGAGAGAGAGAGAGAGAAACAGACAGAACGAAAGAGAGGGGAAAAAAACACAAGCAAACAAACAAGATAGAAGCTGCTCGCAAGACTCCTTTTCTTGTTTCAAGACGTCTGCTTTGGGGGGCAGCGAGATTGCCGGAGAGGAATAACCCCGATCGGTTACACAGTTGAGTCGCAGTGAAGTTAGCTGTATTTTCCTCCACCCCCTTTCAGATTTGATTGCAATCCCCCCCCCCCTCCCCACCAAGGTTTTTGTTTTGGTTGGTTATGGGGGGGGGGGGGGGGGGCAAGGATTGACTCCGTCTACGTATTTTGTCGAAAATGTAACTTTTTTTTTGCAAACATTGCGAGGGGGCCAAATCTCAGCAACTCGCTCCAAGGAAAGAGTTTTTTTTATATGCGCGGACAAACGAAGTTGCAGGACTGGGGGGGTTGGTGGGTTTGTATGGAGCTACTGGGTTTTGCCATCAGACAGCTAGTGCTGCTGTGTCTCATGCTCGCACGGGCACTAGGCGCTAATGAAAACGCACGGAACTGTGAAAAGTTAGGAGAGATCTGATCTGATTATTTTAAAACAAAACTGTTTTTTTGTCTCGTGTTTTGTTTCATATCCTCGCTCCAAGCGCACGTTTTGGATCTGTAAAAGCAAACGATGGTTTGTACGGTATATTGGAGCCTGGTGGTGGGGAGAAAGGGGAGGTGGGGGGTGGAAGAGAAGGAGTTCAGGTGGAGAAAGAAGGGCGATGTCTCTCGAAGTATCCTTTTTTTAAAAAAAAATTGAAATCAAGCGGACCGCAGTTTCTGAGGGGAATGTGTTCACTCGTGAAGTCTCGGGTTGTAACTGAATGGAATTGAAACTGATGTAAAATCCAACTTGACAAGCTGTTGTAATGACTAGATGTCAATTTCTTCTCTCTTCACCATCTCTTCCTCCCTCCCCCCGAAGACACACAAGTGGAGAGAAATTGATTACCCCCCCCCCCTTTCGATCTCGAACATTAAACGAAGCGAATTTTTCCTTCCCAAATGTTCAGAATCTTTTTCTCAGGGGCTGTAGAAGGAGACACGAACAGCCCGCCTTTTTCGCCCCTCTCCCTCCCCTTCCTCCCTACCTTTTGTTTGCTGGCGATTACTCAGCCACTTCCCTCTTTTTTTTTTAACCCTTCTGTAAACTCCCACCGGTTCAGTCTCTCCAACCCACACCCCATCGGTGGATTTGCAGCCCCACACAGTGTCCGTGACTGGGAGAGCCCTCTGCTTCCCGATCACCGCGTTCGAGTTTAAAATTAATAACTGCAGTCACGCAACACGGGTTGACATGATTAAATCTGCATTAAACTGTACAGAGGAGCTTTATGACATTAAAGAAAAACTTCTCGCTGTTTGTCCACGATCTTGATTTCGTCTCAGTCGTCATTCTCTCTCGTGAAGTCTGCAGCAAGGTTTTGTTTGTTTTTGCATAACTGTGTTCGCGCTCCCTTTCCGTGGTATTTCCAACACGGTAAGAACCGAGCATTTGAACCCCTCCAAGGAAGCAGTAAAGGCGAATTGATTAAAAAAACTGAGATGTCTCCCATTACAGATTCTGCTTCATTCACCGAAAGCCATTCCCTTCCCAGCATTAACATCAACACTTACACTGCCCCTTTTTATACATGGACATACATGTGCTTTTTTAAAAAGTCCTTGTGGCCAACTTTTATTTAGTGTTTAACTAATCTGACCCCTCCATTTGTTTAAACTCGCAGTGCAATAATCCGAGAAACTGTTGGGGTTTTTTTCTCGAACCTGCACTTCAGTCGCTTTTCTTTGCTGAAGTTGTGCTTGGGTTGTAACTGTGATGGAAGGCAGCAGTGCCGCCGCCTGTTACATTGCATTGGGCTTCCTGCTCCGCGTCCGCTTCCTCAAGAGCACCCCCTGTCCAGGGGGTGATGTGGCTGGGGGACATTTGGCACCGACCTTTCATTACGGGGAGAGCAAACATTTCTTTCCACTGTCGATTGTCACAAACAAGAGCGCCATTGACTGATCTTTTTGAATTTAACAAATCAGAGCACCCGAAACAGCAGCTAGTGCCCGTGAACAAAAGACTGTATTCATATGCGTTTTGTAGATGATTTCCCGCAGCACAATGAACGCTGTTCGTGATCAGTGCAAAACACAGGATGACTGTACTCCCTTGAATAGTTTTTTTTCCCCTGAAAGAAACCCCGATGCCATTCACATTTCTCGGGAGATGCATTTTAATACAATGGCTTTTCTCACTGCGTGTGTATCGCTAGGAAATTCAAAGCCACTTAAATAACCAAAACCTGCTTCTCTCAGTGCACTAAAAAAATCATTAGAGGTTACATTGATTCCAGCATGCTACCGCATGTCACATTTTGAACGGCTGTTCAGTCCTTTTTATGTTTCTGTTGGGGGGTGGGGGGCGAGAAATGTCTCGGTTTACTGAAGGTCTGTGACCCACCTCCGATGTAATAAACTTATTCCTGATTAAGAAAGGGGAAACCATTTGAATGTTATAAGGTTTTGAGGGAGATATCGTCCCTATTGAAATCATTGCAATGAAAGGGAATTTGTGAAGAGTTTATTTTGCAGCCCTTGCAGGAAGGAGCATGCACATTTTTTTTCAATTGTTTTGTTTTTTTTTAAATTATTTATTGAAAAACAAGAGTGAATGGGTTCAGCCCTGGCTTGCTTCTTGTGCTCCTGGGATTTTGTGTTGGTAACTAATGGCACTATAACTACTAGATGTAGATCTGAGGCATTCAGGAAATTTGTTACCTAGGAACCTCTTTCAGATGTGCTGGCATTGACTTGCTTTCATCTTCCCATATCAAAGTCTAGCAGTATTTTCATTGTTCTTTTTAGTTCATTTGGGAATCTTTCTCTAGATGACTGTTGTGTTGGGAGAGATTTCAGTGTGTGTGTGTGTGTGTGTCTTGGCTGCAGAAGAAAAAAGAATTTAAGACCTTGTCAGGGAAGTTGATAAATGCCTTCTCAGCCCGTTTAATGTTGGGCTTTTTATTTTGTGTACCTTCTGCAGCCCCTTTATTGACACCATACAGCTGAATGACGGACTGTACACTGGCTAGGAATCAGGTGCTGAAACTACTTAATCTTTCTCCTTGAACTCGAAAGGCATTTTATTGTTCTAATTGCAAATAGACTGGAAATTATTGAGCCTCCTGGTTAGTGAAATTTGGAAGATACTGATTTTGATAGAGGGGAAAGACTCATTGTAGCTCAGTCAGTCAATGCTCAATAACCTCAATCATTCACAAAGATGTATAGGTCAGCGATCAAGGCCAGATAGCATGCTTTGAAATATTTTACTTTTTAAATGGTGCTTACAGTATTGATTAGTTTGGTCCAGGTGATGGCACTCTGACAACTAGTGAAATTATATAATGCTCATGTTATCAGTGGTTATTCAAGTATTACATGTGGATTTAATGCAGATAGCTGAAGTTGTTTAAGGAATCCAAAATGTTCTGTTTAGCTCTTAAATTCTGATGCTCTCTTACATGTTGTAATACTGAACCTATCAAAATGTTTATAAACCCATCCACCAGCTTATTTATGCTGTAGATGCATAATTAATCCTTTTCAGACTGGAATTGAAAAAGTGATAAATGAGAATTGTATACTCTAGTAGTTGGAGGCACTACTGACGAGTATTCACTGATGCTACAAGAGCCATTTACAGGCACTTTACTGCATAAAGCAGATTGGAATTGACAAATTTCCATGATTATGTTAACACACAGCTTACGTTTTAAAATTCTTTTCTTGTCTGTGACATCTCAACTGCTTTTTACTGAGTTCACCCTTGTGTGCCTTGGAGTGAAGTAGTCGCCACTCTCCCTATAAGTCAAATGTCCCCAAGATTTTTCTTTCTGGTTTGTTTAAGTGAAGGCATTGACACCTCAAGACACAAGGTGACAGTATCTGGTTTCGAATTTATCCTTATTCCCCTGTGAGGTACCGCTGCTGAGAACAGCTCTTTCTATATTTCTAATTTCCAGCATTCAGGTAACATGTAAGAAATCCAACTCCAAAAGGAGGGCGATGGGAGCTGTATATGATCCATGGGCTGCACATCCCAGTGCAGTATTGATTGAGTTGTAGTCATTAAGTGGGTTATCCAACCAGAGCTCTTAACTCGTGTGCAATATTCCTTCTGGTCGCTTGGCCAAGAATTTCTGGAACCAGTCCAGTTGAGGAAAGACATGAGCAAACAGGAGGGAATGTAATCCTATGGTACATTGATCAGGAGCCAATGCCTAACACTTTCTAATGTAAAGGTAGTCAGTTTGTTTGCTTTTGTTGTCTAAAGGTTAGCACTCTGAACCATAGCATGTCAATTTTTTTTAGTTCTTTTGCTGTTTGGTACTCTGTGCCAGTGAGCTAGCAATGGAATTCTTATGAGATGTCATTGAAATTTTAAGCCTACTGTCCGAATCGTTTCCACACCACATCAATAATTATTGCATCCCGTGGAAGATGGAACCAGCATCTGTTTTAAAATTTGTTGGTATGATGTATTTCTAGTGAGTGAGGCTTTTGCCAATTCTAATGATTCACTGTTCAGGAAATCTTTCCAGTGTTCTGAATGAAACATTACTGCATTGGAAACAAAGCTAGCTTGTAACATTCTGCCTTCTTAACAGCAGAGGAATGTTATTCATACTTTTCTGCCATCAATCATGGACTCCAGCCTGTTGCTTACTCAGTATATTCTAGTAGTGCTTTTTTAATCTTGTATAAAACCTAGGCGAGATGGTTGTATTTGCAATATCTAAAACACAGAAAAAACTCAGCAGAAAATGATGCTAAAATCATCAAAACATGTTATTTGTGGCACAACTTCTTGTATTAAAACCCTGATTTCAACACCCATTATTTTCAGTGCCACTGCCAGGGTGGACATCAGTCGATGAAGCATATCCCTGCCTAATGTTGCATCAGACATCGTGAGAAACCCATTCCAGACAATGTTATGGCTCATATGGCCAAGGGGATTCTTTGTCATTGGCTGGGCAGACTCAGCTATTAATCCCTGTCAGTTCAAATCATGCTCAATAATATTATATCATGAATCTTGCAGAAGAAATGGACTGTAATGTAAAGAGAATAACAGCCACTTACAATCCTGGAGTTTCTCTCAGGTTTTGTTCAGTAAAATTACTTTCTCCATGTTAGCTGTACTAGACTGTTTCAATAGTCTTGTGATTTTAATTTCTTTAAAACAAAAGGAAAATTATAATTGTAATACTCCTGAATTAGTGATAATTTGGTTGCCTTCAGTTCCGTGTATTGTTTGACGTATCTGTTCATGTTGCATTTGAAAAGCAGTGCTTGTACATCGCACAAAAATGTCATCTTTCAGATTTTGCTGAACTTGCGGTGCTCTCCATTATCCGACTACCTTCGGAGGGGTAAACAGACATAGCTGTTATTTGAATCAAAATTGAGTTGTGTAAGATAAGTGACCAGAACGACTTGGGGGTGGGTTGTGTGCAAAGCTCAGCCACTTAACATCAACTGAAGGATTTTTTTAATCTTTAAAGTGCTATTGCAGGCTTTTATTGAATAGGTCAGAGCTGCCAAACTATTTATGCAGACTGTGATGCAGGATTGCCACCAGCATTCATACAGTATTCCAGATTTTGCAATATTCTTGTTCTTTTTATGCAAAGATTTCGCCCCTCCCCAGCTCACACCTAACACACCCACTAGGATTCCAGGACAAAGACGTAACTGATACTTCATGAAGCGCCTTTAGGTTTTTCAGTTTTCCAAAGAGATTTTAAATTAAGCTGTTGTGACTTGGAAATCTCTGAGCTGGATGATACTTGATCTCAGATCTTTCACCCATAAGTGGGGTCACTATCATTGCACCACAAAACTTTTTTTAAAATATGATATTAAACCAAGGCCCTAATAGCCACCTCTTGGCACAGTGGTGGTGTCCCTACCTCTGGGCCATAAGATGCGTATTCATGTTTCTTTTGTCCTGGAGGTGTTGTAACATACAATATCCATAGACTAGGGACTTCATTTCTTGAAGCGTGTTGACCAAATTCAACTCTCAACCAGCGCCACCCTAAAAATCTGATTTGTTAGTTTACTCATCTCTGTGCTGCTCACCATGGGATCTTACTATGTAAAAATATTTCAGCTGTGTTTGTCTGAACAAAGCTGAGACTGGTTTTGTTTCAGTTCTCCTCTTTAAACATCTTGGCTAATTCTCATAAGAGTTGTCCTTTTTTTAAAAATGTGGATGATTTTCCCTGGTCAGCTCACTGTAATCTGTAAATTCACTTATATGTAAGGATCTGACAAAGTCTAGCAAGTGTTTTGTTTTCCATTTTCAACTGTGGGCATGTAAACATCATAGTACCAGAGACTGGGTCTGTTGGATCAGCGGAGATTCTTGGCAGCTTAAGTGTTCATCTGTTAAAAGGAAAGATCAACAAGGCAGTTTTTTTTCCAAAAAATTTGTATGGTAGTAAGTACTTTTTTTAAACAGGGATAACCTTTGATCATGTTAGTGTTTGTGTTTTGGATGGATTATTTTAACTTTGAATGATAAACAGTCAGTATTTTGGGGAGCATGCCAATGTGAAATGTCAAATTAAACTGCAAGATTAGAGTTAGAACATTTTGTTTGTTGATCGAAACTTGGCCGTGTTGCAACACATTCTTCAAATTTTAAAGTAAACAGGTGTGGTTGAATCATGTTTTTAGATTAATACATGATAGGATTGGATGTGATTTTTGAATTACAAAGTGGATTATTACTTGCCATTTCATTCATTTTTATTTCCCTTCGGTAATGCTTTTTTATGGAAAGTAACTGTCAATTTGCACATTAGATTCAATGTTCAACTTTTTGCAAACTCCTTATCATCGGACATTTGAATAATTCCCTAGGGATTAAATTTGAAGGTGTTTTTGTGAATAATTCACCTCATCCATCTTTTGATCTAACCTTGTTTGCCAGGTTATTATTCATTGGGCTTTGGGTACCCTGATCTCTTCCACAGAGTCTACTAGTTCACATGAAGGCTGCTAAGCTTTGGAAGATATTCAACAATGAAGATCATGACAGCCTTTCTTGTCCAAGCTTGACTTCTCCATGAGGCAGTTTCAGTCAGGTAGTTTATTAGGAGGCTGAATCAGTAGAGTTGCTGTAGCCAATAATTACTTCCCCTCTTCTCTTTGACATAATGATGCTGAAGTCACCTGCAGCTGTTGCACTGCTGTACTGGGTGAAAGCTGCTAACTTGACTCTTCCCTGGGATTTTAGACTGACCTGCTGCTCACTAGAGAATTTGCTGAGTTGGTGAGGAAGCAGAAGGGTCTCTTTGAACAAAGCTCTTTACATGTTTAGATCTATTCATTAGTTCATCACACCTGCCCAGGCATGTATGCCCTTTAATATAACAAGACTACATTCGGTGCACATGTTGGTGAGGAAACATGCCTATAATATAAACCCTGCAATCCATTTTTGATTGTACAGTGATGCTTTTGAGAGACAAATGTGATAGCATTTTTGTCTGGGAGAGCAAGCTGTGTATTAGTAGTAGCAGGAAATTATGTCACATTAAATTTGGACTTTCCCTCCCTAATTTTCAGACAAATTTATTCTTCCTACTTGTATGTGGCCCTTTGTGGCATTTAGATATGCTCAGCATGGTTGCTTGCTGATAATATCCTACAGGCAGAGGAGATTTTTGGGGGATGATCTAACATGTATGTGTGTGAATGTATTGATGTAGTGTTAATGGAGTACATGTAGTTCAATCAAAATTCTGTTTCCAGCAGTGAAGAAGTCCTCAGTGTGGGGCTCCCTTCTGAGCAGAAATTAACGGTTTCAGCAATTTTCCCTTGGTTTATTCAACTTGCTACCTCATACAAACCCTGAAGCTTATTTCATCCTCTTGGTTTTAGAGGTGACAATTTAGCTTTGATTCTTCACTGTTACAATTCATCTATTAATAGCTCATGAGTTTGATTTAATACTACTGTCCGTTTGTTGGCATTTGCGGTTTTGCAGAAAAAGCTTGCCGGCCTCGAACTGACACACCAGTTGTAGTGCTAGCATGTGGTGCAGCAGCTGGTGGATGGATGTGCATGTGTCAGTGGGTGGGAAGCATGTGAAAACGATGCATTCCTGCTACTGTTAACTTCTACAGTTCTGTGCTTATACAGATGTCAAATGTCTTTATGTGGGAGCAGAAATACTTTTTTTTTCTTCATGTTCTACTTAGTTCAATGCCTATTTAGACAGTCTCAGTCTTTTAACTACTGCTGGCGTTTTGAGTAGATGCATCATTCCTATACAGCTTAGAAATGTTAATGGTCTTGTAACAGTCTGCCTGAAAGTTTGTTTTTTTTTAAAAGCAACTTTTTATCTGAAGTCTGTTATGTGATGCACACTGAGGGATACTGCAGCCAGTAATTGGTTTAAGTTTATTTATCTTAAATGGTGCATCTGTGTGCATTTAATGTCAGTGTGGTAATGCAGAAGATGGCACATCTGTGATATGCAGTGTTTTGGGTGATGGGCTAATTCAGTGTGTTAAGGAGGGGGGGATCACAATGATCCAAGCGATCTGCCTGAGTCAGGCAGGAGCAGAGTCTTTGTGACAGTCTTGAAGCATCGTTGCACAGATTGCAGCTAGGAGCATTTAATTGCTGACATGTAGCTGCAGTGGTAGTAGGTATTGAAAAGTATCCAGCTGCTGCCTGTGCTGAAACAGTGCCAAATGTATGTGTCTTCCTATTTTAGATTCCCTTCTTCATGCAATGGACCAGGAATTTAAACTGGTTGAGATTGTTACATGTAGTACAATTAATTAATCTTTGAGTTGTGTATGTTGGCTAAAGGATGGAAAGGGAGGAGAGCATTGAGTTGTAGATCATTAAACGCTATGTATCTTTGTATACCTGCATGATGAATTCAACGTATGAAGTACAGTGTAGGGCCACGAGTATTTCTCAGCTGTCATATTGTGTTGCTGATGCCTTAAAACATTGTGTCCCGTAGAAATGTCTTTGATTTTCAGGCTGGGAATTCTTCTTAAAAGCCTGTAGGAATTAGATGCAAGTGCATAGAAAACATTTTTCTCCAACATTTCTTAATTCTGTAACTGAAAAGAATTAAGTTTTTGCCAGTTAGTATGGACCCCCTAACTACCTAACATGCTCAGTGTTTCAAACAGCCTCCTGTTTTTGTTTTAGAAAATGTAATGTTCAGTGTTGGGATGTTCCTCACAGCCTGTAACTTTCATGTCCAAGTCTGTTAGAACATGCATATGAATTAGGAGCCCCTTTCAAATGTGTTCTGTCAATCAACAGGATCATTGGCTGATTTGATCAGGACAGCACAGTGGCTCAGTGGTTATCACTGCTGTCTCACAGCACCAGGGTACCCGGGTTTGATTCCACCCTTGGGTGACTGTGCAGCATTCGCATGTTCTTCTTGTGCTTGCATGGGTTTCCTCTGCTTTGGTTTCTGCCCACAGTCCATAGATGTACAGATTGTGTGGATTGGCCATACTAAATTGCTCATAGTGTCAAGGGATGTATAGGTTAGATGGATTAACCATAGGAATTGCAGGGTTCTGGTGATGGGATGGATCCAGTTGGGATGCTCTTCAGAAGGTTGGTGTGGATTCAGTGGCCTAAATGACCTGCTTCCATAAAGCAGGGATTTTGTGATTACTCCATATTCCAGCTTTCAATGTATGTGGCTTGCTTTTTTTTCCAAGAATCTTTTTACCTCCATCTTTTTAAAAATATTCAAACACTCTGCATCAACCACGTTTTTGAGAATTCTAAACATCCATAATCCTCTGAGAGAACAAAGAACTGCTCCTCCTCTCTGTCTTTAAATATGATGTGGAGGTGCCAGTGTTGGACTGGGGTGGACAAAGTTAAAACATCGCACGTGACCAGGTTATAGTCCGACAAGTTGATTTGGAAGTACAAGCTTGTGCTTTCAAATAAACCTGGTGGTGTGTGATTCTTAACTTTGTCTGAAACAAACTGATTCTTCTATTCCTGATTCTCTTACACCATACTCTTCTTCACATCTACCCTGTTGAGACCTCCTCCTCATCTTCAGATTGCCTTCAGAAGGATCTCTGATGTTGAACTGCTCTCTTTAGTTCCTTTTGATGACCTGCAGCTTTTACTGATTCGTAGTTACTGTTGTAATGCCAGAATCTAGCAGTCAATTTGCATGCATTAAGCTTCAATAAACCATCATGACCAGATATGCTTGTTTTTGTGATTTTTGAGGAATGAATATTGGCTTGGGCATCTGTTCTTCAAAATAACTGCAATCTCTTCTATCGACTGAGAGGTCTCTCTCTAATGCTTGATCTGAGAATGGTACTTCTGACAATGCAGCACCCCCTGACTACAGCTCCTGGACTTTTGCACTCATGCTTTGTGGTCTTTATTATATCTCTCTCTATTTATTTATTTATTTATTTATTTATGTGGGTTCTATGATCTGTTACTTTATATAAGCTGTCAAAGCAATAAGTTAAATACTTTTCTGTGATTCACTGCAGAAAATTAATTGCTATTCTATCTCATTTATAGCAAATTAAAGTGTATCCATGAACATGCCTTCGCTGTTTTATTGTGCAGACCCTCACTAAGTGAATAGAAAATTGAAGTAACTTTTAATTGAGAGAAGTGTTACAAACTTTATTCAAAATAAAATGCAAGTGCGCCGTAAGAACCAGTTTATTTATTCAGTGCAGCTCAGATGCATTGTTAACCTGAAATTCTAATTTTGTTTAATATAGCTTTGCATAAATTAAAGGCGTCATTTGCATAAACATCTTCAAATTCTCCTCCAGGCTAAATGTGGCACTGACTTTACACCTTACGTAGTCTAGTGTTAATTTTCCTGGATCAGTACTTGGCGTTCTTCTGCTCAGGCAGGAAATAAACTATGATCCCACCCCCACAGTTGGAAAAATACACGCCGGTTTCTGTTTTCAAAGTCGTTGTCACTTGCGTACGTTATCAGAGGGCTGTTGACACCTGTAGAACTGCACCATCAGGCAAGAAGACATTAAATGTGCAGATTCATGCTGTGAATGGAGATTCACTAACTGACTGGATTTCAACTGCTTGGCGCCATTAAAAGCTAACAGTCGATCGGACAAAAGGCATTAAACAGTGTGACTCAATGGTATTATTGTGTTAAATGAGAGATGCTTTATAGGTACCTTGATCTCAAAACAGCTGTCCTTTTTTTTTAACATGTTGCATTTCCAAAATGTGAAAGGAAAACTTGCCGTGAATTAGCCATTTTCTCTGTCAAAAATAAACACTTAATAAAATAAAGGCAGCTTTCAGAACAAACCTAGTATTTGAGTGAATTTTTTAAATAAAGAGTCAGACCTGTGTTTTAAATCACTGTTGGGATGCAGCAGGAATGCAATGATTGTAGGAAAATCTGTTCTGAATTTCGTCTTTCGGCAAAGTGATATCCATATTCTGTAGAATGATCTTGTTTGTGCGTGTCCTATAATTTCGAAGGGGAATTTTGTTTTTGCTTTTGTTCCCTGATCTGACTCAAGTCTATACTGAGTGTGAGGAGGCGGTTGGTGAAAATGACCTTGGCCAGTTCAGTCTGCCGCCTGGATACCCTGTTAAAACCCTGTGTCTTAATGAAGAATAGGACCTGTGCTTCCCCCCCCCCCCCCTTATTCTTCAGGGATTGCAACATGAAGCAATCTGTCTTGCATTGATCTAGCCACAGACGAGCCAGCTGGTTTTCCCTGAATGTAGTGAGGAATGTTGCATGTGACTGAGTAAAGAAAAGGAGAAGCAATGCTAATCTATTATAAAAGGAAGTTGGAATTAGTTGCTTGTAACTTGATTCATGTGGCAGCAATGGTGTGCCCCAGTTCTGAGTCAAGAGTTATAACCCATGCATTTGCTAATGCAGAATTCTGGAACCTGATGATGGATACTTCAAATTCCCTTTCATCATATAGCTGACCAAAGAACTCTCCCACCATCACATTCTGCCATTTAATATTTGTTTTGAAGGAATTGCAACTGGACATTCACCCTGTTTTCCCACATTATGAACGCATGCCCCTTGGCCATCCAGTCCTGGAGTGAATCATCCGGCAGTATGGGGCTTGTCAGGGCTGTTGTGGTGCTGTGATAGTGACTTGAACGTGGAGCCTTTGGCTCAGAGGTAGCAACTACTCACTGTTACAAGACCTTGATGTTTACCCTAGTCATTGCATAAGATAATGACAGTAAATTGTCATCTACAGATTGATAATGCAGAATAACTTTAGGGTGCATATTATGATGAGACATCGATGTTCCATGTCTCATGATAACTATGATGCTAATTTTTGTTATAAATCACATAACTTGCTTCAAAAGTAAGTGAGTACTGTTTTGTTTTCAGGTACTATTCAGCTGTTTTGACTGGGAGGGAAAGCATTTCCATTTGAGCAACTTATTCTGAAGGAGATGAAATCTGTTTCAAAATGCTGCTTTCCCATGCAGGTGGAGTTTGAAGGGTGGTCCAAATCATCCTACGCTAGAGGCCTTGTTAGGGCTTACGTGGTGCAGTGATAGAAACCAGATTCAAATACCACCTGTTCTAAATGTTATAATGAACACTTTGATTACAAAACATTTGAATTCAGACTATGAAACTAATCTATGATCTTCCTATTTGCAATGCTCTATGCTGACAGGCTAAAGCGCACTGGGCACACTGAGGCAATGTTTCCTAAATTAATCCTTAATCCTTCACAGGCTAAGTTTGCCAACTGATCCTAAGTCATGAAAGTTAAATGCTCCTTATGCTGGGCGGCTTTATTTGTAATGAGTTATTTGTAGATTCTGAGATTATTCTGTGGCCAGTTGATTCTATGGATTTGGATACTGTTGCAAAAACCTTTTTTTATGGTATTTAACATAATCTGGAAAAATCTGGGTTTCTGGACTGCACTCGCGTTTTGTTGAACTTTGCTAAATGTATTTGGTATTGAAAACAAGTGGGGATCGTGTAGGGTTTTGTAGTAATATTGCAGAGATTATTAAAGTGGGACTGTTTTGATAGCTGCTGGGATTCTTTATTATTGGCATATCTGATGAAAAATGTGACCAAAAATTGATCTCAAGTTTGTTTTCTTAGTCCAGCACTACATTTGAGATGAGATGAATGCAGTACATTCAGTGAAGTGATGACCAATACAGTGTTGAAGGGTATGGTGCTTTGATGTTTGATTTCAACTATTGACTTCACACTCTCAGGAAGGAAAGTATGGTTCTCAGTTGAAGTCTGCAATTGGACAAGAGGAAAATACTACAGATGCTAGAAATCTGAAACAACATGCTGGAAAATCCTGGTTCTGGCAGCATCCACGGAGAGAGAAAGAGTGAATATTTTGAGCCCAGATTGATTTTCCCTTAGTAAATCATACCGGACACAGTTAAAAATCACATAACAACAGGTTATAGTCCAACAGGTTTAATTGGAAGCACACTAGTTTTCAGAGCGCTGCTCCTTCATCAGGTGGTTGTGGAGTGCACTATTGTAAGATACTGAATTTATAGCAAAAGTTTACAGTGTGATGTAACTGAAATTATACATTGTGTCCATACCGGACACAAAACATTAACTCAATTTTTCAATCCACAGATACTGCCAGACCCGCTGAGTTTCTTAAGCATTCTGTGGTTGTTGAAATCTATATTTTGTCCTCCCTTTCCTCCATACTTTTTCTCTCCTTCCCCCCCCCCCTCCCCCCACAGTAGAACTTGGGCAAAAGGAAAAATCATGGATTTAGATATTCCCTTACCCCCTCCTGCACTGAACTTTATTTTCTGTCTTCTGACAATCTGTGTCTGCCTCTCCCCTATTGTCTGCCATCTTCTCCCTCCTCCATTTTCCCAATCTAATTAGTTGTGCTGTTTGACATGAACTTTTTCTGAAATGAAATGTTTGAAGACAGTGTATCAATGTTAATTTGACCTGATTTCTGAGATCCAGGGCCCTGGTCATTTTTAAAAAAAAGTTCATCCCATCAGGCTAGCTGTCACTCAGTAATTTTCTAGAATGGGGTGGAGGAAGCAGTGTTTTTTTTCCTTCTTGCCCCTAACTTAATATGAATTTTTTTGTCTGTGTGGAGGGAAAAAGAAATGCGAATGAATTCATATGAAACAATGAAATTCTGAAATTGACCCTTTCAACAATTTAGCCTGTGACAAGTGACTATAATTCAATTTCCTACACCTAAAACAGTGCCTGGAATAACAGATGTGAAGGTGGACGGTGTTAAAAATGGCATGACACCAGGTTATAGTCCAAACAGGTTGATTTTGAAAAAACAAGAATAAGAGACAGTCCCTGGATTTTCCCTATTTCACAAACGGGCTGGAATTTTCTGGTGCTAAATCTGCCCAAGAGTGACACCACTGGTCAGAATCTCACAATGCTCTGGGTATATTTTCAATTCCATGACTGACCAGTAGTGTCACTGTTCAACATGTTACCACTGTTGATAGCAACTTTTTTGTTTGAGTTGAGCTAGGCGTTCAGTTTATTCAGTGACTTTTTTTCTGTAATCTGTCGTGGGAGAAGAACTTCAGCTGTTTCCAAGCTGCAACTCAGAATGACTTTCTTTCTTCATCGGGAAGAGTCTACACCATCTTATTTGGTTTTTGCTTGGGAATAATTTCTAATGCATTGAAAACATTGTTGTGTTTTGGAGAGAAGAGCCACGTTTCTATCCTTTGTATCTTATAAGGAAATCTCCAATAACTTTGACCGGTTCTGTTACTGAAGGTTTTATGGAGCAAAGCCTGTTCACTTGAAGTCTAATTTTGTGTTAACTATACCTCTTTGTAGTAATGTACAGTTGTATTCAATCTTCCCTAAATAGACTCAGCTCTTCCTCTTTAAAAGTATTGCGATCTGTCAAATTAAAGGGGGAACATATCGGCAGTGAATTGACAGCTCCATCATCTAGCTTTGATGCTATGGCGACATAGTGAGCCTAGATAACTGAGTGCAAGCAGAACTGTGGAAAGTCACAAACTGAATGGAGGGACGTGTGATTCTCTTAATATAAGGTTTGTCTCTCGCTGAAATGTCCTTTGATCTTCACCTGTATGAATCACGAAACAACAAACTTGATGTTTTGTGGTCACTAAGTTCAAAACAATCAACAAAAGTTTATTTTCTCAGGTGAACAAAAAACACAGCTTTGATGTCTTCTCTGAGGAAGTTTTGATGATGTGTCAATATGTGTCAATGACCACTTCTGAAACATCAGTTTCAGGATTTGTTTATTCTAAAAAGAAGTTTATATTAGAAATGTCTGTTTTAATTGCAAGCTTTTCAATTCTTGTTCTAAATGTTTTGCCCATGTTCTATGACAAATCTTTTTGCTGTCAGTGGCTCCTTGCTACAGTCTTGAATGAAGTACAATAATACCTCCGCAACCACCTGATGAAGGAGCAGTGCTCTGAAAGCTAGCGCTTCCAATTAAACCTGTTGGACTATAACCTGGTGTTGTGATTTTTAACTGAATAATATTTGCATTCACTTTCTGACAGTCTTGATTTTTATTAATATATTTTGCTGTATTTTTCATTCCCTCATACGCTAAAGGTTGAGAGGGGGTCTGTTTGCAAATGAATGTCAAGTTTTTGATGTTGGATGAAAATTAAACCACTTTGAAGCCTCTGTTCAGTTTAATCTGGTAACACTCACAGAATATTTGCATCCGATTTGTAGCTGTTGTCGTGCCAAGGACAGCAACTATCCTGACCATTTCTAGCCATGAAATAAATGGTGAGTTTTTATTGTCATTGATTTGAGGAAGAAATGTTGCCTAGATACCTGAACTGCTTTATAGGTTTTGTACAGTGCGATGGAATCTTACATGTTCACTTGAGCTAAGCCATGGTTCATCTGATTAATGCCTCCACATGAATGGTGCTTCTGCCAATGCAGCATTTTCAGATTGCTACCTAATAATTGTGTGCATGGTCAGTGGAGCCACTAGGTGAACTCTACTATTGCTAGGTGTGACAATATTTGCAGCAAAAAATAATTGCCCTCTATAATGGGACTGAACACTGCCCAGGACTGTGAAGTTGCCCGAAGATCAGAAGCAGCATTTCCCGCTTTATTTCTGACATGAGAGCTTGACAATTAGAGGTGCACCAAAGTGGTGGCAGGTATGGGGAGACAGTGGCCTCTGTGTATTGTCGTTAGACTGCTAATCCAGAAACCCAGGAGACATTTGGGGGACGCAGGTTCGAATCTCACCATGGCAGATGGTGGGATCTGAATTCAATAGAAGTCTAGAATTAAGAGTCTAATGATGACCATGAATCTATTGACAGTTGTAAGGAAAAATCCATCTGGTTCACTGATGTCCTTTTTTAGGGAATAAAACTATCATCCTCATCTGGTCTGGCTGATGGGTGACTCCAGACCCTCAATAATGTGGTTGACTCTTAAACTGCCCCCTTGGATGGGCAATAAATGCTGGTTGAGCCAATGATGGTATCATCCCATGAATACATTTTTAAAAAAAGGTGATGCCCTATAGTAGCTTTCCCAGTTAGTGTGGTGTGGTGGAGAATTTTCACACACTTGCACACTCTGGTTTCCTGATATCTGTGCTCCACTCTGCCAGGGTCCAATATACCAATCAGTTAGTTTATAAAATGATGAATTTCTAGCAATTGCTCAGGCTTTGTTGACAATCTGCTAAATTTCCTCTCCTGTTAATAAATCTTTCAATTCACCAAATGCAAGATTTTTTTGTTGTTAGTCTAAACTAGACAACCTCGATTAGTGAGCATGTTTTTCAGCAAATGTAAGTCCTGTGCATTGGCTGACCGCTCAGAAGTGACTGAGTTTGCAGGGGTGTTTGAGAATACATTAGAGTGGGAGGGGGGGACGTGGCGCAGGGCTTTTAATTTCTCATACTTTTAAAGAGCAAAATATGGGGAAGAGGCAAAAGACCCAAATTGTTCCCTCTACCTGCACTTCACTCCCTACAACTATTCATTATTTTTAAGCCAGTGAACATTTCAATTCTCTCAGCAGCAATTCCAGTGGAAATGAACTGTTACATAAAGAAAATGAAGAGAAGACTGTTTGCGATTCTAATTCCAAGGTGTTGAGGGAATGATTAGCAATTTGCTAATCACTTCTGATTTGCTTCTGAATTCCAGTTAACTTTTTTAAAACCCTGACTGTTCTGTCAGATAAATTTAATTTTTCCCAACTCCAGGAAGTTACTGCACCATTACATTCTCCTATGCTCAGTGGGAATGCCTCCTTTTAGCTTTGTGCTTTTAATTACTTATCAGCTGCTGGTAGTTGGTTTGCTCAGTTGGCTGGGCAGCTGGGTCATGATGCAGATTCAATTCCTTCACTGGGCTGGCATTACCATAAAGGTCCCATTTTCTCTACCTTGCCCCATCAGCAGTTGTCTCCCTGTTAGATTAGATTAGATTACATTACAGTGTGGAAACAGGCCCTTCGGCCCAACAAGTCCACACCGACCCGCCGAAGCGCAACCCACCCATACCCCTACATTTACCCTTTACCTAACACTATGGGCAATTTAGTATGGCCAATTCACCTGACCTGCACATCTTTGGACTGTGGGAGGAAACCGGAGCACCCGGAGGAAACCCACGCAGACACGGGGAGAACGTGCAAACTCCACACAGTGAGGCGGGAATTGAACCCGGATCTCTGGCGCTGTAAGGCAGCAGTGCTAACCACTGCGCCACCGTGCCGCCCCACCGTGTCTAGTGAGGGAGCACCCCTGTGGTTCTCTGGGGCAATTAGCTGCTGGTACCACAGCTACCTGGCATAAACATCCCAATCAAAACCATTGTGACCAGTCAACCCAAATACCAGTCTAAATCCAAAACCCGCGCTGAGCCTCTCCAGATTCTGCATTTCCAGGAGTTAGCAATAATGGCTTGAAATGTTTTACCAATTCCCAAGGCAAGGGCACCTGAATTCACTCACCATCCTACATCAGGGTCTATATTTCTACTCCTCAATGGATGCCAAAAGATCTAGAGATAAGACAATTTCCAAGTCCTGGACCATTCTGTTTATAAAAATAACTGGAATTGTTTTTTTTACCTAAACCAGGAAGTACTTCTGTGGATATTTGTGTCTGCACATAGCCTCAACTCCTGTAACCTAGAGCTATGAGTAGAGTATGTCCTGGACTGTTCATTGAGTGTTGCGGATGGGTGATGCTGGTCAATCAAAAATGCTGGGTTTGCATCTTTCACCCATCCAAGAGCCCCTGATGATCCTGTGGTGATGTGGGTGTTAAGCACACTGATCTGCACAGTGCTGAGAGAAGATGGTATTGCAGTACAGTGGGAGGTTGAGATCAGAGGGAGAGAGAATTATAATTAACAGCCCATGGGTTACTTATTTCCAGATGCTAATTGTGGGGTCAAGTAGCAGGCAATGAAGCGCACCTTGGGTTGCAAATACTCCTGATCTGATTTTGAGAATGTACAGAAGTGGACCTTGATATTACATTCTTGTGTTCCAGGTAAAGACATTGACCACAAAATCAAATAACCAACCTGGTGTTTTAGTAAGTGTGAAGCTACTCTGTTACAAGTTAGGGAAAAGTTTCATTCCCTTCAAGAGCAAACAGTAATATCTTGTCTCACTACTGTGTGTACCTGACTCTAGAATGTTGACTGTGATGTATTGGGCCTGGTTCTTTATTGAGCACAATGTCAACAGTTGATGAGACATCTACATTTGTCTATTCTATAAAAGAGCTTTTTTTTTCCCAATAAAATAACAAAAAGCTAGTTACTGTGCTAGAAAACAAACTAATGAGATTTGTTTGGATTCTGGCAGCAAAGCTAACATTTTCAATGTAACGACAGAACAACTTGCATTTGCATAATACCTTTTTTTTTCAATATAACCTTCCCAGGCTCTTTGTGGAAACATCGCCTCGGATGCTGTGTCAAATTAAAGATAAAGAAGTGTTAATTAAGCATATGGGCAAAAGTGTGGTATGTGCGTTTAATGGGTGGGACAAGGTACTATTTCTAAGTTGAGTAGTTAGAAACAGTGACACCTGAGGGTGTCCCATTACACTAACCACTGTCAAGAATAGCTGCAGAAAATAATCAGCAATACTAATGGAATAAAATGAAGCCAAGCACTGTGAATGCTAAAGATCTGAAACAAAATGGTGGAAAGACTGAGGAAATCTGGCACATCTGAAGAAGCTGGAAATGTGTTGCTGGAAAAGCGCAGCAGGTCAGGCAGCATCCAGGGAACAGGAGAATCGACGTTTCGGGCATAAGCCCTTCTTCAGAAGAAGGGCTTATGCCCGAAACGTCGATTCTCCTGTTCCCTGGATGCTGCCTGACCTGCTGCGCTTTTCCAGCAACACATTTCCAGCTCTGATCTCCAGCATCTGCAGACCTCACTTTCACATCTGAAGAAGGGCCATTGAACTCTAAACAGTAACTCTGCTTTCTGTCCACAGATGCTGCCAAACCTGCTGAGTTTCTCAAGCTTCTGTTTTTGAGACTACTAGTTTTTATACGTACAGGGCTGCAGTGTATGGGGATTGATATACCTTGCGTAGAAAGTATTGGACTGCTCATGAGCAATGATAATTTGTGGAGACCACATTCATTTGTAAGTCTGGGATTTTATTGATACCGACTTTTGCGAACCTTAAGTATCAAATGTTATGGGGGGGTGGGGAAAGGCATATATGGAATTAGGTCACAGATCAGTCATGCTTTTAATGAATGGCAGAGGGATTAAATGACCTCCTGAAATATCAGGATTGATGGCCAAGAACTTTGATGAGGTTGGTTTTAAGGAATATTTTGGAAGAAGGGAAGAGAGTATTTCTGGATAAAGTCTTTCTAAGCCAGCTTGTCTTGTTAAGTGCTTTTTTTTTCCTGAGATTCTTACAAGCTTGCTGGAACTGCAACACGTCAACTTTTGTGAACAAGCAAAATTTATTAAGCACAGTGCAATACAAGCTTTTGGAGAAACCCTGAACAGTCTTTGCCATGGTTGCGAAGCGTGTCCAGCGAAGCCCTCTGAACAAAGGAAGCCATCCTTCCTTTATACAAAATCTTTACTTTATAGTTAGTAATGCTTACAAGACAACCCCCAGTCACTCCCTCAGTCATATACCACTCGAGACAAAATGCAGTGACCACATCACCTCTAGAAATAATTTAATGCAAATCATCCCTTTAATGGTCAGATCTGGTGTGAATTGTGTTTTTTTTTAAACTACAAGGAGTAGCCAAATTCCAATTGTAAAGTTCTTATTGATTTCTGAATAGGGGATGCAAATGTAAATATGCTTTTGAATGGCAAGGAAACGGCCATGTAGATGGCTCTAAATGATAGGAGATTATAATGTAATTTCTTACAATCTATCTGTACGTCAGAGGCATCCCACCCTGGCCTCGAGACATCCAATTTCCTGCCGATCAGAAGACCAAGTTAACTATTTAATATCACATTTTGAGCTGCTGTTGTAAGATGTGTTTGTCGATACTTCACCTCAAACCTTCTCAAAACATCCCCTACTTTCAAATGTCTCTGATATTTTGATAACACTGCATGGTCAGAAGGCCTATTTAGGATAGACGGTGTTCGTTTTTAGTGTCATTAAATAGTGACCTTGGTTATTGTAATATTGCTAAACATCGTGGTGGTTTCTTTTCAGAATTTAAATACAAATTTAAATTCTGAAGTGTTTACACTTCACTGAACTTTCATATTTTGCTGATGCTGTTTCTTTCACTGTATTTTAATCAAGCCTTGAGGTTTGAAAATTACTTTGGAAAAATGTTTTCCAGATGTACACTTGGAAATATGTAACTCTGTGGTTTAGAAAATGCTGTAAAGTTATTGATCCCTGATCCAGGAATGTCGATATTTCTAATTTTTTTTTGGCATGGTGCTGTGGTGAACTTCAGAAAGGAAGGAATTTAATGCTTAGAGGAGTTTTGATCTTTTGAAAGCATCTTATCCATCTCTCAGATATTCGGATGTGGCCATAAGCTTTTCAGGTAAAAATACTGAAAGTTGTCTCTGCAAGTCTTGTTTATCATCTTGTTTGAAGATCAACTTTCATGCAGAGCACCTTCAACAAGCTTAGAACTTCTCAAAGTACTTCACAGACTTTGAAGTATTTTAAAGTAATGTTGGAAGTGTTAACTTTGTGGGCACCTGAGCCCAACAAAAAGCAGTGTGCCACTAACGCAATAACCTAATTTTAAATTAGATTCCCTACAGTGTGGAAACAGGCCCTCCAGCCCAACAAATCCACACCGACTCTCTGAAGAGTAACCCACCCAGTCCCATTTCCCTCTGACTAATGCACCTAATACTATGGGCAGTTTAGCATGGCCAGTTCACCTGACCTGCACATCTTTGGACTGTGGGAGGAAACCAGAGCACCCAGAGGAAACCCACACACAGACAGGGAGAATGTGCAAACTCCACACAGACAGTTACCCGAGGCTGAAATCAAACCTGGGACCCTGGTGCTGAGAGGCAGCTGTGCTAACCACTAGTCACTCTCGTTGAGGGATAAATATCAATCAGAATACTAAATAAAGCAGTCTTTATTCAAATAGTGCTGTGGTATTTCTTGCTGTCCATTCAAGAGCACAGTTGGTACGTTAGTTTAACAGCTCATCAGAAGATAGAAGGGATTTATTTTTGAGTCCAGAGGAGAAAGTTGCTGTTCCTTACTGTTTGGGTTATCAACTTGTGCAATGCTGTTAGCGTTTACTGGCAGTTAATTTCTTTTGATAAAAGATCCTGATCTTATTGTGCAGTCTTTAGAGTGTATAATGCACACAATTAATCTGGGAAGTAGCTGGCACATGAGATACTCTCTGCATGCTTTAAGTACAGTAAAGCAGGCTTAATTGCTCAGAGGTGATATTATTGATAATGTTGAATCAGCTGTCGAAATTCTCAAGGCTGAAGGATGTGGAACTCGAGCCTCCAGCAGGCTTTGTTATAGGGTGGTGCTAACTCCCTTTTGAATTTCAGTAGCTCCATATATTCTGTTGACTGATCCACATCAAGGAAGTCATTATAACAAGAAGTGACTTATTCTGTGTCTTGAAGTTACCTCCTGGTCACCTCACCAACACTACTTTCTTGATCTTGTCACTGCCTTTAACTTTTCTCACACTGTTTGTCAAATTTCAAGTACTCCACAAACACAAATATCCTCCGACTCAGTATTTCGAGGTCAAAGCCATTCTCCTTGATTCCCATTGTAGCCTCACTTCCCAAGTTAAATTTCAGTCTCTGGGCATTTATTTGTTTGAGGAGAAAGTGAGGTCTGCAGATGCTGGAGATCAAAGTTGAAACTTTATTGCTGGAACAGCACAGCAGGTCAGGCAGCATCCAGGGAACAGGAGATTCGACGTTTCGGGCACAGGCCCTTCTTCAGGAATCTATTTGTTTATTTGTTTGAGACAAAACCAAAGTGGTTGCAACCCTGGCACTACATTTGACCTTGAATTGAACTTCTTGCCATATCCTCTTGTCACCTCCAAAACTGCTTGCTGTTGACCCAACTTTTCCTGGCTTGACCCATTTGCTGCTGAAACTTCATCCATGCTTATCCCATCTTCAGATCTGGTTTGTTTGTTCTCCAGGCCAGATGTCTACCAGTGTGTAAACGTGCGCATCCAAGGTTCTAATCCCAACTGTTGTCACTTCGTTGTCATATGTTTCTGTCCTATATTGGTTCCTGATCCAGAGGTATCAAATTTCAAATTCTTACCCTTGTGTGTTCAACACAAAATTCCCTCTCTGAGTCTGAGCATCCTCTGGGAATGAGACCAGTTCTGGCCTCCTCAACATCCCTCCTAATTTCCCCGGGCCTTCAAATATCTTGGTCTCATTCCACTGCATTCCCCTCAAACTCTTCACCTACCTGAGTATGACACTCGACTGTTTTAAAGCTTGAATATCTCTCTCTCTTTTTGGTTATCCTTGTAGTCTCTCCTTGTATGGTTCAGTGAGATATTTTGGCTGATAGCCCTCTTTTGAAACATGTTGGACAGTGGCACGGTGGTACAGTGGTTAGCACTGCTGCCTCACACAGTGCCAGAGACCTGGGTTCAATTCCCGTCTCAGGCAACTGTGTGGAGTTTGCACTTTCTCCCCGTGTCTGCGTGGGTTTCCTCCGGGTGTTCCGGTTTCCTCCCACAGTCCAAAAATGTGCAGGTTAGGTGAATTGGCCGTGCTAAATTGCCCGTAGTGTAAGATGAAGGGGTAAATGTAGGGGAATGGGTCCAGGTGAGTTGCTCTTCGGAGAGTCAGTGTGGACTTGTTAGGCCGAAGGGCCTGTTTCCACACTGTAAGTAATCTAATGTAAATGTTTTATTGTACAAAAGGATTGCTTTAAAGTTGTAATTTAATCATAAGTTCTCTGTCCATCTGTTCCAAATCAACGTTGCATGGCACAATCTGATTTGTTTTCAGTAACCAGTTGATTCTTTAAGTTGTGTCCCTGACAGAAAATTAATGCCTTGCAAACTACTTCCATTTGCTAGATTATTGTTTTGGAAAATAAATGTATTGCCACCATTTTTGCTTCCATGTAACTGAGTACCAGACCACCAGTCATTGGCGCTCAGAAACTTTCAGGCAGTCCTGAGGTTGCACACAGGTCCCCTTCCTGAGTCTGTTCATAAGTAGCTTTGTCTACAAGCTGAAACAGAATGCAGGTCGATGTAAAGCAACCATTCGCAAGAACAGGAAATGTTCACATTTGGATCTTTAAAATTACACCCCTATATGAGATTGAGTTTGTAAGACGGGGACCCCCTCTATTGCAGCAAAAGATTAAAACCTGAAAGGCTCAGATAATCATTACATGAAGATATTTGACTTTAAGTCTACATCTTGGCTTGCAGTGCACTTAATACTTTCCACACTTGTTTTCCTGCCTAGCACTGTCCTGCAGTCTATGCACACAATCTGATCTGACTGTCATCAGCAGTCTCATCGAGATTGAGATGAATGGGAGAGCTGCACTGTTCTTGACATAAGTTGGTCACGTGAGTTTGTTGAGAACTCCGGAGAGTCAAGTTGTCACTCTTCAGTAAGCCAGAGATAGATGCAGCAGATTCTGAATAGAGAGCAGTCCAATCCAAGAGAACACACATTATACTGTCGGGTCAGAACCCAGATGCCTATATGTTAGGCAGAGTGCATGTGGAATCCATCATATCGGGTTGCAACAGTGAAAGTGTTAGTGCAATCCATGGAGGCAGCTCAGACTGATATAACCAGTAGCATTATTGATACTCTGTTGTTTCTAATGGGACTGTTGTGCATGAAGTTTGCATTCCCTCGAGCCGCAGTAACTAGCCACTGCTCAATTTTGTAAGTGATTTTTTTTTCTCTCTAATGGATCAAAACACTTGCCCCTAAGAAGGGTTGAGTCACTTTTTTCATTTTGTTCACAGTGGCAGTTGTAGCTATCCTTTGTTGTCGACAGAAGTCAGATTCTGTTTTTAAAAATGTCAGGATTATCAGTTATCCAAAATGACATTTTAAAGAGGGAATTGTCTGTTCAGAAATAATACCTCTTCCTAGGATACTAATCTTGTGCAAGAGTTTCTAAGTTGCAGAGTAAAATCAATAGCTCTTTCCTGCTGTTTAAAGATTTAAAACTGTGTTCATTGATCTGGTCTAAATGAAAAGAACAAATGAAGGTGGGAACTCACTTTTCGCAATTTACAGCCGATGATCTGACCAGTTGGTTTGGAGTAAACTGGGACAGGATTGTTGCTTGTATTCTGGGGAAAGTTCCACTCTGGATATCCCTAATTTTTGTAGCTTATAGTTTTTCTTTAGTTACCTGCTGAAGTTTGTAGTTTTGTGCAAATTAGTCAGATGTACAGTATGTAAACAGACCCTTCAGTCCAACTCCTCTCATGCCGACCAGGTATCCTAACCTAATCTAGTCCCACCTGCCAGCACCAGGCCCATATCCCTCCAAACCCTTCCTATTCATATACCCATCCAGATGCCTTTTAAATCTTGCAATTGTAGCAGACAGTTCCACTTCCTCTGGCAGCTTGTTCCGTACATGTACCACCCTCTGTGTGAAAATGTTGCCCCTTAGGTCCCCTTTATTATCTTCCCCTCTCATCCTAAACATTTGCCCTCTAGTTCTGGACTCCCTCACCCCAGGGAAAATACTTTGTCTATTTACCCTATCCATGCCCTTCATGATTTTATAAACCTCTATAAGGTCACCCCTCAGCCTCTGACGCTCCAGGGAAAACAGCCCCAGCCTATTCAGCCACTCCCTGTAGCTCAAATCCTCCAACCCTGGCAACGTTCTTCACAACATCTTTCCGACCAGAATTGCATGCAATATTCCAACAGTGCCTGACCAATGTTCTGTACAGGCTGCAACACGACCTCCCAACCCCTGTACTCAATACTCTGACCAATAAAGGAAAGCATACCAAACGCCGCCTTCACTATCCTATCTATCTGCGACTCCACTTTCAAGGAGCAATGAGCCTGTACTCCAAGGTCTCTTTGTTCAGCTACACTCCCGAGGACCTTACCATTAAGTGTAGATGTCCTGCTAAAATTTGCTTTCCCAAAATGCAATTTCTTGCATTTATCTAAATTAAACTCCATCTGCCACTCCTCAGCCCATTCAAGATCCTGTTGTAATCTAAGGTAACCTTTTTTGTTGTCCACTGCACTTCCAATTTTGGTCTCATCTGCAAACTTGCTAACTGTACCTCTTGTGTTCACATCCAAATGATTTGTATACAAAAATGAATTTTAATGTCAAGTCCTTCAAAGCTATAGCAAAACATGCTGTCTCTGATCTCTGCTGCTGATTATGTATGTCTCCTTTATGTTTTACTTGCAGGAGCTGTTGGGTTTGGCTGTTTTGCTGGACTAATGATCCAGAGGTCAGGATTAAAATGATCCAGAGTTAAATTCTTAAATTTCAGCTGAACTGAGCTCTGAGGAAGGGTCACCGGACCCGAGATGTTAACTCTGATTTCACTTCACTGCTGCGAGACCGCTTGAGACTTTCCAGCAACTTCTGTTTTGCTCCTGATTTACAGTATCCACAGATCTTCCGGTTTTTATTTAGTCTAAAGGCTTGCTTGGTTTAGCTGGTAGAAGAGAACCACTAATGAGCCTTAAACAAGTTGCACTTGATTTCAATCATGCAAGACAAGACGCTGGTTAGGTCTCTAGGTGGAGTATTGCGTATAGTTACGGGTACCATGTTGTAGAAAAGGCGTGAATACGTTGATAAGTATGTAGAAGCGATTTACAGGAATGGTTCCAGGAATGAGAAACTTCAGGATGTAGGTTTGCTCACTGAGCTGGAAGGTTTGTTTTCAGACATTTTGTCACCATACTAGGTAGCATCTTCAGTGAGCTTCCGAATGAAGCACTTGTGGGGTAGCCTGCTTTCTGTTTATATATTTGAGTTTCCTTGGGTCTGAAAATGAACCTTCCAGCTCAGCGAGCAAACCTACATCCAGAACCTCAACCTGAGCTACAAATCTTCTCAAAATTGGCGATGAGAAACTTCAGTCATGAGGATTCGTTGAAGATGCTGGGACTTCTGGCCTTTTGTGAGAGGAGATTCAAGGGAGGGCTTTTTTTAAAATCATGAGCGGGTTGGATGGAGTAGTTAGGGAAAAGCTGTACTTGCTGATTTAAAAGAAATTCAAGACTGCTTAGGTGTAAAGTGACGTGCAGATGGTGGTTGGATGAATTGAGGAAACACTTTCTTACAACAAGTAGTCAGGGTGTGGAATACATTGGAAATGTGATGGAGACTGGTTTCATTGAAGCATTAATGAGGGCACTGGATGATTGGTAGAAATGGTACTCCAGGATATAGGGGTAAAAACAGGAGACTGGCACCTGGTAAATAATGATGGACTTAATGGTTTCCTGTTCTGTAACAATTTTTTAAATCATTAAACTATAAGTTGCATTAGTCAGTTAGACAATGTTAATAATGCTATTAGTACACCTGTGCTTATAGGCCTTCATTTGTATTTAGGAGCTGGTAGAGTGGTGTGCTGGAAAAACTCAACAGGTCTGACAGCCTCTGTGTAGAGAGAAACAATTCCTTATCTCTTCACCTGATTGGTAGTGCTTAATGCAATCTCCAAGGTTAACCTTTTTTCAGAACCATTGTTTTACGCTTGCTTTCTTTCTTTTATATGGTTACTGTGCATCAAGCTTCACCTGGCTTCTATTGAATATTCAACTTTTAGAGACGAAAAGCTGAGCAATCTTAAAATAATGGAAGAATGTTGTGAAACGTGAAAGGGTTCAGAAAAGATTTACAAGGATGATGCCACGTTTGGCAGGGTTTGAGCTATAGACAGAGGCTGAATAATCTGGGGCTGTTTTCCCTGGAGCAATGGACACTGAGAGATGACCTTATCGAGGTTTATAAAGTCCTGACGGGCATGGATAGGATAAATAAAGTCTTTTCCTTGGGGTAGGGGAGTCCAGAACTAGAGGGCATAATTTTAGGGTGAGAGGGGAAAGATATAAAAGGGACCTATGGGTGGTACATGTATGGAATGAGCTGCCAAGAAGAAGTGGTGGAGGCTGGTACAATTACAGCATTTAAAAAGAATAGGAAGAGTTAATAGGGACATGGGCCAAGTGCTGGCAAATGGGATTAGATTAGGTAAGGATATCTGGTTGACATGGACGAGTTGGACCGAAGGGTCTGTTTCCGTGCTGTACATCTCTATGACACTATAACTGAACAGAGCGTTCTCCACGTGTTCATCTCTAGGTCACTGTTAAATAATGTGTGTACACTGTGAGTTTCTGTAGTCTTTGTGTAAAGAGAATTCTGTTATCTAACTGTGGTGTTCCCTCCTTCCTTTTGATATCAAGTTACAAAGATTTTGCAAACGTTGCTTCTCTAGAATGTGAACAAAACAAACTGGGTGTGAAGGTTTATCACTCATACCTTACAAGCCACATAATAACCGAGAGCCCTGAGGTATTCTGTTTTTTTGACGTAGCATAACATTTCCTGCCTCACACAGACTGCTAAATGAATGTACTGAGAAAGAGCAGCTCGCTTGACTGCACTGCAATGATGTCTGTGACATTGTGGCAGAAACACTGCTCATAAATGTGAAACATTATGGTTTTGAATCTTGTAAGGTTTTGCTTAAAATTGAGTCAAATAAGTGCAAGCAAACATGGGTGACTTATGACCTTCTCCTGTCTTGAGTGTGATTTATTCTGTTTTAAAATGGCTTTTTCTCAGCTTGTGATGATGACTTTTCAGATACTACTCTGCAGTTAGGATGTTCAGTTCATTTTTACCCTCATCCAAGAGTTGATGTATAATGAGCTGTTGGATATAATTTGTAGAAATATTCAAGTTACTGGGCTGGTGCTGTATGACTGTCGGGGGAATTACTTCTCACGCACCATCATTCTCCTGCATCGTGCACTTGCATATCAACTAATTCTGCCGTGACAGAGGCTATATTGCTCCAAGGTAGAAACACCAGATGCTGGAAGTACACAGAAGGCTTGACAGCTTCTGTAGGGGCTGGAGAGAGAGCGAATAAAGCTGCCTCGATGGTTCAGACAATGTTGTCTCATCAGATGAGCGGGGCTTTGAATCCTGTTGTCACATGGAATTTTTTTTCAAGAAACAAACAATTGAGGACTGTCAGTACAAGGATGAAACTAAGTGGTGACCAACAGTGAATATGTGGTGGGGACACAACAAAGAGATGCATGAACTGTTCCTAAAATAGCATAATAAGCAAGCCTCTGTGTTAGTAGTGACAAGTCGAGATCTGCCTATATGCAGAGGAACCTTGATTATCTGAATATTGGATAATCCGGCAAGATCGCGATATCCTGATAAACTGTTATCTGGCATTTGATTATCTGGAATCTGATTTAAACCAAACAAAATACTCCCCACCCATATCCTTCAGCTAAACGAGATTCCTCTGTACATCCACATAGACTGGCCCCTCAGTAAATATCTAAACTGTTACGTTGCAGTCTTTTCCAAAACTTTTACTGTTACATTCCTCTTTTTTTTTTTGAATTGTACAAATTTGTGACCATTTCAAAACTGGGAATCTGTAAATAATATAAAAGGACATTCCTTTCTGTCCATTCTATCATAATATTCTTCAAAATATGCATAAAATCATAACATAGAGTCCTACAGCACGAAAACAAACTCTTCGGTCCAACCAGTCCATGCTGACCATAATCCCAAACTAGAGTCAAAAAGTGTGGTGCTGGAAAAGCACAGCTGGTCAGGCAGCATCCAAGGAGCAGGAGAGTCGACATTTCAGGCATAAGCCCTTCATCATTCAGGCACCAAGCTAGAGGGTTTTATCGGCTGGGCTGCATTTGAATGAGGAGAATATGGACGACACTACCTCAGGAAATAGACAGCAATTGGGAGGCCATCTCATCAGCACCCACTAGAAGGCAGTCAGCAGCAATGTCGATCTGTGTGGATGGTTGGGCTTGCTTACTGGTGGATGTCCTGCTACCCAGGGTAGAGTCCTGTTCTGAGCACTCTTTGAGCCAACGGTTCCAAACCAAATTCCAATTTTGATGTGGACACATTTCTTCATTTCTAGACAGGAATTGAAGCTTAATAATGCAGCAACAGTAACTGGGTTCTGCTTTATATAGCCTCAGGTACTGTTAACATTTTTTTGTTTTAATGAAATGATCCATTTTATTTGCAAATGCATGCAGCAGCTGCATTCCAAAAGGCTTGGGTGGGGTTTGTATTCTGACTCGAAGCTCTGGCAGCTGAGTTGCATAAAAACAAATGAACATTGATTTGTTAATTTTATGTTTCAAGTTTGGTTGGGGTGACTGGCAGATGGATCATTGCCAATCTGCTTGGGCATTTACGCTTTGAATTAACTTGCTTTTTGCAGCTTTTCCCTTCAATGGATCATTTTGCAGCTCTCTTCTGGACAACACTGACTCATTCTGGTTACAGTCTGCCCATCTAACTTTCTCATTTCTGTTCCCAAATAGTACTTTCTTTTCAAATCTCTCCTTGGATGGCAACAGCAGACAATTTAGCTGTGGGAGGAGGGTCTCTGCCAGCTGAACCCTGCCAAGTCCACCCAGGGGCATTTTGTCTTGTAAGTGCTGCTGCATAGTCATACGATGGTATACCTTTATAATCAGATGTTCCTCATGCTATTTGAGCAAACCAGGTGTTTCTTCAATACCTTCTTTCCATCTTCATAAAATCATAGAATCCCTCGAGTGTGGAAGCAGGCCATTCAGCTCAAGTTCACACTGAAGTTCTGAAGAGCATCTCTTCCAGATATCCCCACCCCTACAAATCCTTGTAACTCAGCCATTCCCATGGCTAGTCCACCTAGCTTGTACATTCCTGGACACTGGGCAATTTAGCGTAGCCAATCCACCTAACCTGTGTATCTTTGGACTGTGGGAGGAAATTGGAGCACCTGGAGGAAACTCACGCAGGCGTTGGAAGAATGTGCAAACATCACACAGACAGTTGCCTCAAGTCTGGAATTGAATCCAGCTCCCTGGCGCTGAGAGGCAGCAGTGCTAACCACTGAGCTAACGTGCTATTGTTAAGGATCATTGAATGGAGATGACAGAAAAGCAGATATTGAGGAAGTTATTCAGTTCATTTACTGCCAGAACAAAATATTAAACCTATTTACTGGCTAATTACCCCTCAACTTTTTAATGAGCCTCCCATTCTGGGAGTGGGTTAGCTCAGTTGGCTAGACAGCTGGGTTATGATGCAGTAACCCCCAAGTGTGGATAACATTCCTGCACCAGCTGAGATTACTACGAAGCACTCTCCTTCTCAACCTCTTCCTTCCCCTGAGGCAATTTGACCCTCCTCTTTGTATCCAATGGGACAGCAGCCCTGCTAAGACCATTGTGACTATTTTTTTCAATATTTCCTGCCGCTGCGCTATACCCCTTAAACGATGACTTGCCTGGCATTTACCCAAGCTTTCCTTTCACCCTCGCATTCTAACGTACCTTAAGTTGTACACTGGGTTAACCTTATCTGTGACATTTATTGCCTCCTATGCCCTTCTGAAGTGAACTTTATCTGATTTTTGTTTTAATGTTCATTTCCACTCCCCACTCCACCCAAAAATCTCTTCTCTCACAACTCAATCTTTTGATGTTTGAGATTAGTACCTTGACCTTTCTCTGTAACACACTCTCTTTCTCCATGGTTTGCTTTTCTTCTTTGGCTTGTTGAGCAAAGCTGAGCGCCATCCTCTAGGTCTCTGCTGCTAAAATTGTTTGTTTGTATTTGGCTGATCGTTTGGTGCGCTTAAGCATTTCAAATTTTATTATTGTTTCTGGTGAAGTATTGTCAGCCAACTGTCAGTGGCTTGTCTGGATTTAACAAATTTCCATTGTTGTACCCCTTCAAACCTCGGGTTCCTGGGAATTTTAATTTTCTGTCCTTTTATGTTTAATTAAAACCTCCCAGTTCAAGTTAGTTGTTGAGGGCATTCTCATGCTGGAGAACTTTGATTTGAAATAGTAGGCAAGTAAAAGTGGAGCAGAGGGTTTAAGATGGACGGCTTCAGGTAAAGTTCAAGTCAGCACTGTCCCAGAGGCTTGGTGTCTCCTTGGAGGAGAGCGGCCTGGTGATGAGTTTAACTTGAAGACAGGACCTTCATGGTGCAGGAATTGAACGTGTGGTGTTGGTATCACTTTGCATTGCAAACCAGCTATCCAGCCAAGTGAGCTAACTGAACCCCTGATTTCCTCAATTTTGTGGAAACAGCAGCAGCCATCTGAGCATAGCTTCAAAAGTACAGATATTTGTAGCACAAAAATTATTTTTAGAGGAAAGGGCTAAAAAATGAGTGATTCCTGTTCAACTGTTTGGTGGCACATAAATTTTGTGAAGTGATTGTGTGCTTCATAGCTTGCAAGAAGGATATCCTAAGCATGATTTTCAGAAGTTTGTTTAGGTAGTGATCACCCCATGGTAGTAATCGCCGAGACAGTACTTCCACCCTAGTGTACGATTTTAGATTGCTGTTTGGAAAATGTACTTTGCATGTTCAACAGACAAATAATAGGTGTAACTTTTTAAACATCATTCTTTATTTTTTAGATCTTAGCAAAATAATTATTGACTTATTTGCACAAATTTACTCCATATTGTATCAAGGCTCAAAACCGAATTTTTGGAAAAAGATGATTTCAAGCTCCTGGCTTCCCTGACAGCTGCCTGCAATTTTAATTTCTTTTGAGAATCCGTATTGAATTAGAATAATGTAGTGGACTACACAAGTGCCCTATAGCATATTTATGAAACCTACCTAACCAGACATCGGGGAATCTCCCACAAAATTTTCTTTATTTGTAAATGGGTGGATAGGAAATACAATTTAGTGGAACCATGAAGTGTGAAATCTATCTTTTGAAGGTTTAATAATTGTGGATTTAGTGTAAGTTTGTGGTGCTTACAATATGATCCACAGATTTAATTTTATTCAAAAGACAGTTGTTCTATTGCTGCCACTTGAGCAAAGAATGCAATAAACTTTATTAATTGGACATGTCTATATTTTTTAAATATTCTGACAGGGCTAAGCATAGAAATACAAAAATGTTCACTTCCATTTCAAGTTAATGGGTTGAATGTGCTTCATCTGCTGTGTAGCTGGTGAAATGGAAGTGGATCTTGCCCGTGGTGATATTCTTTATCATAGCTGTGTGTACCATGGATTGATATCTGGGTCATGTGGGCAGGGGAATTAACATGATGCAATCCATCAAATACATACTGCAAAAGCTGAATTGGCCATGTTATGGTGAGCTGAAAATGTGTTGCTGGAAAAGCGCAGCAGGTCAGGCAGCATCCAAGGAACAGGAGAATCGACGTTTCGGGCATAAGCCCTTCTTCAGGAATCATGTTATGGTGATTCAAACAGCATTCTCCACTGGGAACAGAAGATGTTTGAAAAGTGTTGTATGTTATGCAGTGTTTGTGGAGAGCTGAACTGGTTAACTATTCATCCTAACTTCCACACTGCAGATGTATTTCTGTTGCAGGTTTTCAGCATCTGTGATGTACTGCTGCTTGACTCACGCAGATTGGTGCGGTGCAGTGATCGTTGACCAAATTGTACAGAGATAAGAGTTTATATCTTTCACTAATCGTTCAGCCTTCTAGTTAACTTCCTGATGCCATGGAATTGACAAAGGTTCCTGTCTGTGCACATTGGAGTGAAATGATAACATTGGGGACCTTCTGTCAATCACAACATCGTTGTTTCAGTCAAAATGCACAATATCGTGCAATTCTTTATCTTTTATTATTTTCTTAGTACAGAAGCTGATCTTTATTTGTTATGGCTGCACTGGTTCTTCCCAGTGCTGTAATTACTCACCCAGGAATCGCTGGAATGAGTAAAGACAGGTTATTTTGAATTTGCAGCAGTATATCATCCATCAAAAGAGGATCCTGTCCAAATATTCCTGCTTTAACCGATCATTTGTAACATATCTGAGCTAACCAGCCCTTCAAATACTGGGACTTAAATACTGGTTTTTCTTGAGACTTAGCTAGTTGTTTTTCACTCTGGATGATCTCTGTGATGCAGTCTCAATGCAGTTTTTAACCCTGAATGACCTCCCAGTGATGCACATTCAATACAGTTTTTAACCCTAGACGACCTCCCAGTTTCAGTGCTGTTTTCAGTATCTTCATTTTGGATAGAGCAGTCAGAACCTGTATTTCTAAGATGACCCCAATTATTGGTAGATAGTTGTTTTCAGGGACATAGTGAGCATTGTATTTGCAGTCTTTACTATTTCTTTTAAATTTCTGGCATACATTGTCCACTCTTCCTTTATGAACCAGCAATAAACTGGAGCAAGCCATTTAACACCTTGAGTCTGTTCTGTTATCAGTCGGACCCGAATGATTCTGTACCTCAACTTCATTGGTTTATCTTTTGTTTATATTTCTTGATGGCTTTACCAAACTATATAACTGGCCAATTTTCAGCCTCTTATCCCTCAGCATTGACCACCCAGTGGAGGGAGACAATTGCCAGATTTCTGCTGCTTCTATGTATATGAGGTTGGATGTCTAACTATTGTGAAACACATGTGGATATCCAGTTACTATAGTGTGCAAGTCTGAGTTGCCCTTTTTATGATATCTGAAATCCCAGTGTAATTTTAGAACCTTTTTTCTGAATCATGTGTAACTGTCTCTCGTGTGCACCAACTTGTACAAGGACCTGTTGCTTTGATGTGGAAATCTGATGTTGATGTGCTGTCTGTGTATGTATGCCATGGAACAATTCCCTACTCCACCTCCTTCCATACCAAAACAACTGAGGCCACTTGTCTGTGCCACCTCCTGACTAAGGTTAAATAACTTGACATGTTGCAGCGATCAAGTTATGCACCTGTCTAGTCCAAATGGTTCTGCATTGCAACAGACAATATGTATTTGTTTTTTGATCCTCTGCATTTGCTCAGAGCCCAGGCTTGTTCATCTCTTGTGGATTTGCTGTAGCGGACACTGCAGTGTAGAGTCCATTTGTGCTATCAGCTTTACTTGTGTAGAGCTGGATTCAACTCAATATCTTGTAGTTTTCCCATGCACCCTTGCTTTGGCATCACAGAAATTGCTCGTTTGTAAGCTTTAGATCCATGAATCTGAGATTAGAGGAGCTAAATTAAGCAGTTTTTCTACTTTCTGCAGCAGACCTTCCTGTTGCAATTTGTACATGTCTGACTGAATTGCTTAATATGTTGAACCATGTGAAAAGTTCAGAGATGCCAGCATCTCTGAAATGGTTTTTTTTTCTTTCTCTCTCTGCTCCCTCAGGTTCTTTGATTCCAAAGACATTGAAACAGCAGAACAATGAGCAAGAAAACCATAGGATGCATCTGGTTCAGGCTGGATGAGGGATTGTATGGAAGGGGCAGATTAGCCATGATTTAATTGAATAACAGAACAAGCTGAAAGGCATAGCAGGAGGAAGCCATTTGATCTTGTGGGTTGATGGTTCTGCCTCATGTAAGGTTAGCTTTGTAATTTTTATTTTGTGACTTTCTTTTTCCTTGTCACTTTTACCTAGTATAGAAAAGAATTGTTATGGAAAATGATTTTGAAATGTGGAAAAAGCTCCATTGCAAATTACATTGCAGAGGTAAGCCTAGGGATCTGACTGGTGAACAATTCCGTTGAAGAGAAGGTAGTTTCTGTGCTTTGATCATAGTTCAGGAATTTCATGGTTTGTCCATGGGGACATTTTTAATGTCAGGTGTACATCCACATACTTGCTACTATTAATATTAACGTGGCTAAAACTGTACTGTCACGATGACCTTTGTATTTTAAAGAATACAATGCTGCAATTAATATTCATCGCTATACATATAGTACAGTTTGTCTAGTGAGTTGTACATAAGTATGTGAAAAGCATGCTTTGCCTGTTCTTTCATTTCTCTAATTTCTGCAGCTCATTTGGAAGAAACTTTACCCTTTGCCCTGTTTGCAGATGAAGTTTGACACTGGAATGTTTTATAATCCTATACTTTCTTCTTTTGTATAAGCAAAAATTTCAGGTTAGCATTTCTTCAGGCTTAAAGTATGACTTTTTTTCCCAAACATCACAGAGCTCTCATTAGCTGATGTATGCCTTGAGGATTCTAATTCACATCCACTCCCATTCTAATTCACATTCACATCCACACGTGATTCCTGGATGGTAGACTCTCCGGGAATGAGAGTGAGTGACTACTGCAGATGCTAAAGATCAGTGTCAAAAAGTGACACTGGAAAAACACAGCAGGTCAGGCAGCATGCAAGAAGCAAAAGAGTCGATGTTTCGGGCAAAAGCCCTTCATCAGGAATGTTGTTGGGGGCGGGGGGGAGGAGAGAAGGGGGCTGAGAGATAAATGGTGGTTGTGGGTGGGTGGGGGGGGGGGAAGTAGCTGGGAAGGCAGTAGGTAGATACAGGTGATGAGTGATAGGTCAGAGTGGTGGGAGGAGTGGATAAGTGGGAAGGAAGATGGCACCGCCCTCTTGACCTGTCCAAGTTGGAGGGTCAGATCTGGGATGTGGTGGGGGAGAGGGGAGATGAGGAATCTGGTGAAATTGACATTGGTGTGTGGTTGGAGGGTCCTGAGGCAGAGGATGAGGCATTCTTCCTCCGGCATCGGTTGGCTGGGATTAGACAGTGGAGGAGGGCCAGAACTTGTGTATCCTTAGCAGAGTGGGAGGGGGAGTTGATGTGGTTGGTGACAGGGCAGTGGGATTGGTCCATGTGTTTTGGAGATGTTCCCTGAAACGTTCCATGAGTTGGCGCCCGGTCTCCCCAATGTAGCGGAGACCACGTCAAGAGCAACAGATGCAGTAGATGAGGTGTTTGGACATGCCAGATGCGGAAGGATCCTTTGGGGCCTTGGATGGAGGTGAGGGAGGAGGTATATGGATGTAGGTTTTACACCTCTTGTGGTGACAGGGGATGGCGCTGGGAGTGGAAGGTAGGTCCATGCCCCCCTCCAACCTAACGAGGGGGTCACTAAGGGAATGGTCTCTGTGGAATGCTCATAGGGGTAGGGAAGGATATATATCTCTGGTGGTGGGGTCTGACTGTAGATGGCGGAAATGGCAGAGGATAATGCGCTGTATCTGGAGATTGGTGGGGTGAAAGGTGAGGACGGGGGGTGTGGGGGGGGTGGTTCTATCTTTGTTGCTGTTGGATTGGAGGTCAAGGGTGGAGGTGCAGCAAGTGGAGGAGATGCACTGGAGGGCATTGTTGATCACATGGAGGGGAAATTGCAGTCCTTGAAATAGGTGGCCATCTGGGATGCTCTGGAGTGGAATTGCTCCTCCTGAGAGCATATATGGTGGAGGTGGAGGAATTAGGACCCGAAAGTGTGGTGCTGGAAAAGCACAGCAGTCAGGAAGCATGATCCCTTCATCAGGAATGGATCTAACAAGGGAGTCATGAAGGGAGGGGTCTCTGCGGAATGTTGATGACTGGTTTATGCCCAAAATTTCAACACTCCTGCTCCTCAGATGCTGCCTGACCTGCTGTGCTTTTCCAGCACCAAACCCTCGACTCTGGTCTCCAGCATCTGCAGTCGTCATCTTCTCCACAGAGAAATTGAGAGCAAGGGATAGCACAAGGGGGCTTGGTGGGAAGACATGTAATCCAGGTAGTTGTGGGAGTCAGTGGGTTTGAAGTAGACGACCATGTTGAGTTGATCGTCGGAGAATGTGCTTCCACATAAGTTTACAAATCAATGTGGCAGCGTTACTAGTCTGATCTCCTGGTGGATCTAGATTAGAGTGGTGTTGGAAAAGCACACAGGTCAGGCAGCATCCGAGGAGCAGGAAAATCAACGTTTTGGGCAAAAAGATCTCCTGGTGGTTCAACTTAAGCTGGGGCCTGGGTGATGTCATCTTTGAAGGTTATGGTTTTCTTTTTTTTTAAAAAGCCTCTCTCCTCTTATCCACCAGCCTTTCAGCACTGCTTCCCCAGAAGAGTGTGTAATAATTGTGAAGTAGTTTTGCTTTATCTTTTATCCACTGTAACTCTCAACCATTCAGAAACCGCAAATCAAGTACATTGTGTTGATGAGAGGGGCAGTACTCATATATTTGGGAGTGAGAGGTGGATGGAGTTTGGAAATGGTAACAATGCCACTTCATTCCACATCATTGAATTGTGTTGTTCAAAGTTTAGGATCAGCGGGGCATTTGGTTCAATTTAGAACATGAAGGCTAATATCCAGTACAATAAAATCGAAGAAATGTGAAGAGGATTGGTCCAGAGAGGCCAGTGAAAAAGGAGGTGGAGTGCTTTTTCTTGTACGTAATGTACTTATTTCCATGGTAACAACTGGGCTGCTGCCTTTGTACCAACTTGAGTGGTTAACATTTGGCAGAGATCAGCGTGAATTCATGGATCACTTTAACGAATGCAATACTCATTAAATCTAATGGACAAGGACTTGGTGCTAAATCCATTCCAAAGTAGCTGATATGTAAATAGTAGCATATATTCAATACACATCAAAGAGTTTGTTTTTGGGCTTGAGCTGAGAGTGTTCAACTTTGATCTGGAGACTGGCCAGGATACACTGCTACAACTTCATCAGTATTTCTGAAAGGAAACGTGGCCTTTTGTTTTTTCTGTTGGCCTGTGGATGAAGTTACTCGACTTCTGAGTATATCAATGGACTCGACATGCATGTGGATGCAGCTGAGCTTCCCGAGAGCATAGCTTCCCACCATGTTAGAGGGGTAAACTCTACCTCTGCCATCCAAGATTTGATTCTTGAAACCAAAGGCAGAAACTGAAGAGTCCATGTAAATAAACCGTTGCAATTGGATATGACCCCTAAGGTCCATTCAGTTGTGATGGATTTATTTTACAGGACAAGCTGCCCTGATCTGCATGACTTCATGGTTGGTTTCCGTGTACTTATTGGACCCCATTTCAAATTAAAGTCCACAGAATTTCTGTAAATGCAAAGCTTTAATCGAGCCAGTTCTGAAAAAGTGGCACCTGGACCTGAAATATCTGTCCACAGATGCTGCCAGACCTGCTGAGTTTTCCCAGTGATTTCTGTTTTTGTTGCCACTTCCCAGCATCTGCAGTTCTTTGGTGATTTCTTGTTTACTCGAGCCTTGTTTACCAACTCCATAGAGGCACTGATGAAATCAGATTTTGATTCTAGGCTGAACGGTGTATCGTAGTAAAGACATTTTTTTACTCTAGTGCATTATGCACATGCACATGATGTTTGGACAATTGAAGCATTTCTTTGTGAACTTGAGACAGCTGGTTCATATTATGGCTAGCAATGGTTTGAATTCCAGTGTGAGGTCAACTGGAAATATTAATGAAACTCCATTGGCAAAAATCCGTGGTTAGCATAATGGCATTCCTGATCTGTTGAGTACATTTAGGAAAAGGTCTCCAAGTGTCTGTCACTTGTCTTTCTGACTAAAGTGGCTGTTTACAATGAAAAGGCTTTGTGTTCAGCTTAGTTGTAATTTGGTGAGGGTCATTCGAAGAAAGCATCCTTTGTATTTAGTATGGAATCATTTTGATCCAATTCTGGCTGATGAAAATTGGATCTCAAACTTGGTGATTTCCGGTTGTGCTTGATTTTATTCTTGCGTCTCCGGTTGCCATAACCTGCTAGTGAGAGTCGCAATAAGAAGATCACCTGCAAAATACCAGGGTAAACCGATCCTTTGTCTCCATGTGAATTGGGTGACTGCAGACTTTGTGCTCCAGAACTAGCCAGGCTGTCAGCATGGCTGTTACTTTACAGCTACAATGCTGGTATCTACCTTACAATGTGGAAAATTGCCCAGGTATGTCCTGTCCACTAAAAGCAGGGGACCTCCAGCCTGACCAGTTGCTATCTCCTTGATCTACTCTCACCTTACTTTACTTTTGATTGTCCTCAATGCTGCTATCAAGAAGCATTTACTCAGCGTTAGCCTGCTCTTTGCTCAGTTTTGTGCTCTGTGAGGGTCATTTAGTTCTTGAACTTAGAATGTTCATGATTCAAACATGGACTGAAGAATTGAATTCTAGAGATGAAGTGAGAGATTTCCTGTGACGAAGTGTGGCTTTGATTCCCACAAAATGTGAGGGCTCCGGGAACGGGGTGGGAAGATTTTTACTTGGTTAAAGTCAAACTTCCACAAGGAAAATGCTGGTGGTGGTTGCAGGAGGCAGTCATTTTCAGCCCTAGATCATTGTTGCAGGGCTACCTCAGGGTTCTACCTTGGGCCAAACCAGCTTCAGTAACTTCGTCAAGTACCTTCATCCACTGAAAGGCCAAATGTAAATGTTGCTGATTGTACAAATGTCCAGGCACTTCACATGTTATACAGTCACACAGTAAGGAAACACACCCTTCAGTCCATGCGAACCATAATCCCAAATTAAACTAGTCCCATTTGTCTACACTTGACTGACATCCCTCTAAACATTTGTATTCACGTACTTATCTAAATGTCTTTTAAACGTAATCATACCCACATCCACCATTTAGGAAGTTTATTCTACGCGTCAGCCACTTTTTAAAAAAGAATGTTGTTCCTTGTGTCCTTTTTTTTTTTAAATCCTTCTCTCACCTTTAAAAAATATATCCCCAGTCTTGAAATCCTCCACCAGAGAGAAAACACACTCTTCATTCACCTTATCTATTGCCCTCATGGTTTTATGAACCTTTATAAGGTGGAAGCAGTCCATGCCTGCAAAGCTGCAAGACCTGGGGGATGTTCCAATTTGAGTTGATGTGTAATAATGTGCACTCTGCCTCACACATGTCAGGAAATGACCATCTCCAACAAGGAACCTTTTGTCATTCAACACATTTATTGTCACTAAAATCGCCACCTGCAGCAACCTAGGGTTACTGTTGAGAAATTCAGCTGAACCAGCCATCTAAATATTCTGGTTACAAGAGCAGATCAGAGACTGGAGGTTGTGTAGTAACTCACCTCGACTTTCCAAAGCCTATCCTCTGTCGGCAAGAGACAGGATTGCGATAGAATACTCCCCATTTGCCTGGATGAGTGAAGCTCCATCAATATTCCAAAATCTCAATGTCATTCAGGGCAGAGGTGCCACTCCACTGGTAACTTATCCACCACCATCAACGTTCACTCCCTCCACTACCAATGTATAGTGGCATCAGTGTATACCATGTACAAAATGGACCGCAGTAATTTCCCCAAGCTCCTTTTTGATGGCAGTAATTTTGACTGTGAAGAATGAGGGCAGCAGATGCATGGAAACGCCAAACTGAGTAAGCACCCCTTCAACACACAGTCTTGAATTGGAATTGTATTGCTGCTCCTTCACAGCCACTAGGTTTAAAAAAAATCTCCTTTCCCTATGCGATGTCTCCAGGGAGTCCTGCCCCCTTTTTTTTTTACAGAGGGATATAAATTGCTAATACCCACTGCTGCTTGTAATTGGAGCCATCTCTCTTGGCATGGATCAGCAAGTGAGGAAATGCAGGCGGTCTATTTAGTCACTGAGCTGTTAAAGGAGTCTGAATGAAGTCGAATTTCAGCAATATTAACAAACACATAATTTGTATTGTGGTCATATACCACACCATTGTTCTAAATGATACCAAAACAGAAATTGCTGGAGAAACTCAGCAGGTCTGGCAGCATCTGTGGAAAGAAAGCAGAGTCTATATTTTAAGTATGAGGAAAGTGTGTCCAGCAGGCTAAGATAAAAGGTAGGGAGGAGGGACTTGGGGGAGGGGCTTTGGAAATGCGATAGGTGGAGGGAGGTCAAGGTGAGGGTGATAGGCCGGAGTGGGGTGGGGGCGGAGACCTCCCTCCACCTATCGCATTTCCAACGCCCCTCCCCCAAGTCCTTCCTCCCTACCTTTTTATCTTAGCCTGCTGGACACACTTTCCTCATTCCTGAAGAAGGGCTTATGCCCGAAACGTCGATTCTCCTGCTCCTTGGATGCTGCCTGACCTGCTGCGCTTTTCCAGCAACACATTTTCAGCTCTGATCTCCAGCATCTGCAGCCCTCACTTTCTCTCTATATTTTAAGTCTCATGATCCTTCAGCATAGCTGTTTCAGATCTTAATCATCCACCATTTGGTTTTATTTTACTCCGAAAGACAGATAAATGGCTGTCACACCTGCATTTTTTTTCCTTTTCATGGTTTATCAATTCAACCCTGAAGTAAGTTTTTTTTTTGCAGATTTGACAGTGTAATGTTTTGTTGATGTAGTTGGAACTCCTTTTCCGTCAGGCTGGCTTTGAGGCACGTTACCTTGCATCCTTCTCTCATATCTGGGAAATTGCTGTGACTTCACTGCATTTTATCTTGTTGCTCTCCTTGGAACAGAGTAAATAAATAACATAATTCAGTATTTTGCCCTTGGCGTGACTCGATACTGATTTGTTGGTGCAGGACAATTATTGACTTTTTGAGTTCCCAGTGCAGTGTGTTTTGAAGAGTGTATGCTGCAGTACCTGGAAGCCTGTCATGAAAGCATTCCATGCATTGGCAGACTCTGGGCGTTGCAGACAATGTGCATGGAACATTGCCACTGGGATTAATGTCTGCAGTTGTTGAAAGCAGCTGTATGGAAATTCAGAGCAGAGAGAAAACTGATGCTAAGTTCTAAGCTCTTCAAAAGCGCTGTGCTTCCAACTTTTTTTTATCTACAAATGCAAGCTCTACATCAGCCTTTAAAACTGAGAGCTGCACTCAATCAGCTTAACATCAAGGGCATGAAAACTGATTCATTCTTGAATCTTCTCTGATCAACTCCTGCCCCAGAACCCTGGGAGAGTTTGTATGGTTACATTGAGTGTCTATGAGAAGCTGTGTTACAGTTATCCATTTGACGAAGCATACTGCTTCCGGTGTCACCAGCAAAAATAATTATTTAATCAAAGCATGCACAATCCCTAATGTTTGCCTGTCTGATGGAATCAAGTTAATGGAAAGTGCAAATCAGGTTCCTGCACTTAGCAAGGATCAGCAAATAAATTCTAATCTCAAAGACAACCATGAATTATCAACATATGGCTCTACCTTTAAAGCCCCTATTCAGATGTACAAGTGTAGATAAACAAAAGAAAATGTTGACCTTCTGGATGTAGGGGTAAGAAGCAGGAAACACAGCTCAATAGCACCAGTTGAAACTTTATTGCTGGAACAGCACAGCAGGTCAGGCAGCATCCAGGGAACAGGAGATTCGACGTTTCGGGCACAGGCCCTTCTTCAGGAATGAGCAGAGAGTGTTCAGCAGGAGAAGATAAAAGGTAGGGAGGAGGGACTTGGAGGAGGGGCGTTGGAAATGTGATAGGTGGAAAGAGGTCAAGGTGAGGGTGATAGGTCGGAGTAGGATGGAGGCGGAGAGGTCAAGAAGAAGACTGCAGGTCAGGAAGGCGGTGCCGGGCTGGAGGGATTCGGCTGAGACAAGGTGGGGGGAGGGGGGATGAAGAAACTGGTGAAGAAACTGGTGGCCCAGAGGTGCTCTCTGAATCGCTCCGCGACTCCCTTGTCAGATCCACACCCCCCACCGACCCAACCTCCACTCCCAGCACCTTCCCTTGCAACCGCAGGAGGTGCAACACTTGCGCCCACACCTCCCCCCTCACTTCTCTCCAAGGCCCCAAAGGAAACTTCCATATCCGCCACAGATTCACCTGCACCTCCACCCACATCATCTACTGCATCCGCTGCAGCCGGTGCGGCCTCCTCTATATTGGGGAGACAGGCCGCCTACTTGCGGAGCGATTCAGAGAGCACCTCTGGGCCACCCGGACGAACCAACCCAACCAACCTGTAGCACAGCATTTCAACTCCCCCTCCCACTCCACCGAGGATATGCAGGTCATTGGACTCCTCCACCGCCAAACCACAACAACCCGACGGTCGGAGGAGGAGCGTCTTATCTTCCGACTGGGAACCCTCCAACCGCAGGGGATGAACTTGGACTTCACCAGTTTCTTCATCCCCCCCTCCCCCCACCTTGTCTCAGCCGGATCCCTCCAGCCCGGCACCGCCTTCCTGACCTGCAGTCTTCTTCTTGACCTCTCCGCCTCCATCCTACTCCGACCTATCACCCTCACCTTGACCTCTTTCCACCTATCACATTTCCAACGCCCCTCCTCCAAGTCCCTCCTCCCTACCTTTTATTTTCTCCTGCTGAACACTCTCTGCTCATTCCTGAAGAAGGGCCTGTGCCCGAAACGTCGAATCTCCTGTTCCCTGGATGCTGCCTGACCTGCTGTGCTGTTCCAGCAATAAAGTTTCAACTTTGATCTCCAGTATCTGCAGACCTCACTTTCTCCTCAATAGCACCAGTGCATAGGGTCCATTGGGATGTTTCTTTTGCTCGCTAAGACTTTCTATACTTTTTCCTCATCTCCAGGTTCTTTCCCTTCACAATTAGTACACTACAAAATATTTCTTATTGTTTAAAAGTAACAGCTATGGCAGCTGATGGGGAAAAAATAGATGGCTTTGTTCAGGCTTCAAGTATTTTTACTGCAGAGAGGCCACCAGCCTTTCTGACATTCCAAAGGCTTCTTACTGTATCATTCACTGCTCCTGCAAGCTGTTTAGCTATCCAGGAAGAGTTGTCCGTGGACTGATGACTTTTGCCTCCATGCCTGGTAACTACCAGCTCCTAGTTTCTAGCTCGATTGCACTGTGAGTACACACCACAGCACCAGCTCCCTTCACTAATTGAACAAAGCAACAATGTAGGCTTTACACAAGGACTTCCATTGGCATGCTCTTAAACATAAACCAATTCCTTTTGGTTTTTAAACAGCCTTTTTTTTTTCCATTTCAGTCCAGAATCAACAATAGTGTTTGCATGAGAAATCCCTGGTCTTGTTTCTCGAAATATGGATATTAAAATATTTGTATAAGCTAATGGTTATGAAAGAACTAACATTTGAGACTGCATTATGCTTCATCCAATTTGGTATCCAGTCAAACTGGCTTGGATGGGTATAAGGCAGTATATTTTAAGTACTAATATGTACAGGTCTCCTCACTTTCTTAGTAACAACATCAAACTAATTGAATTGCTATTGAATTACATGTGACTTGTTCAGTCAAGAACCTCCTCTTATCACTCACTAGTGGCTGTTCCTCTACCACTGTAAACCAAAAAGACGTGTAGATCCAATCAAGGAAAGAAATTTAGTGGCAGTATCCCTCTACTCTCACATATCTCAAATGTATTGAATTAATCGAGAATGGTGACACCAATTTGCTATCAGCCAAATTAGACTGCTGTTGGGAATTGATGTAATCACTGATAGTGGGTTACTTAGAGGATCGTGATGTTGAACTTAAGAGCTGGTCACAATGGACCTTCCTTTCTTGTCAGGTTTTCATTTTCTCACAGACTGGCATATAATTGCAAAAGGTTTCTGGGGTTAGTACTGTGATTCTCATTGGACTGTTTCTAGACCTGCATCTGTAATGCAACAGGAGAACCTAAGGAGAACAGCTTGATTTTACTCGAGCTGAGATTCAGTACTTTGTGTTGACCTACAAATCCAGTGTTACTGTTGGCATTCCTAAACTAATTTTCACTTGTGCATTTCATAATATTAAGTGTAATGCTTTTGTACATGGATGTTATCTATCTATAATTGACAAGTTATGGTATGTGTTGTGCATTTGCTTGTAAATATTTAATTTTGGGTGATGTTGTCTTTTAAAGCTTTATTTGTTTCCCTTGACTAGGTAATTTTTTTTCCATGTCTGACTGACTCGAATTCTACATCTTTCAGTCCCTGCTGGTGTTTCCAAAATCTGTAATGCCATTCTCCCCAGTGTCAGCCTATGAAATTTGAGCCTTTCTGTTGTACTGAATTTCTCTTGTTCCTTTTATGGTGAGCTTTCGCCACTTCAATGCCTAGGGACTCTTAAGTGCTAGTTACTTTTGTGGTGTATCCTGTACCCTGCCTGATGGAATCTGACCTGTTGTTCTTGTCAATGACTCAGAAACAGATGTCCATTTTGCAAAGAATGTTCCCTTATAAGGGAAAGAGGATATGGAGAATCTCTGCTTGCATATTCATTGTTGAGATTCCAGCCCTTGTAATTGTTCTAGACCCTACAAACCATTCAGTGCATTTGGATATGCTGTTTCCTCAATAACACCCTTTATTTACACTGTACCCAATCCTGGGATGACCATAGTTCTAGATGGCAGTATGCTCCCTATTGTCCCATGTGCTAGGACCCATTCAACAGTTCCCAACTCCAAACAGTTGAAGCACCCTTGCTTTGCCCACCCTTTTTTTTAACACCCAAAGTTCTTGTTGAATAATTTTATTGATGTATGCATCATTTCCACACCTCTCTCATCCTTCCTACTGCTTCCAAAGTGTCACTATCAATCTTGCTACACCGAATAGCTGTCTCTCCTCTTCACTCCTTTGCCCTGTCTTGTGGTTCCTACACATTGTAGCATGTACTGAATACTGCATTCAATTCTGGTCTCCCTGCGATAGCAAAGATGTTCTGAAACTTGAAAGGGTTCAGGAAAGATTTGCAATGATATTGCCAGGTTTTGGAGGGTTTGAGCTTAAGGGAGAGGCTGAATAGGCTGGGGCTGTTTTCCCTGGAGTGTTTGGAGGCTGATAGGTGACCTTAGAGGTTTATAAAATCATGAGGGGTCATGGATATGGTAAATAGTCCAGGTCTTTTCCTCAGTGTAAGGGAATCCAAAACTAGAGGACATAGGTTTAGGAAAGATTTAAAAGGGAGCTAAAGGGCAACTTTTTCATGCAGAGGGTGCTGCATGTATGGAATGAGCTGCCAGAAGAAGTGGAAGCTGATACCTTTTAAATGTTGTAATTGTGTCTGGATGGGTATAACAGTAGGAAGGATTTAGAATGATATGGACCAAAGGCTGGCAAATAGGACAAGATTATTTTAAGATTTGGTTGACATGGTCGAATTGGACCGAAAGGTTTGTTTCTGTGCTGTCCATCTTTGACTCTCTGTACTGTATATTCTAATAGTGATTTTAGAAAATGTTAGTGTAGATTTTAGAAAATGTTAGTGTAGATTTTATTGGCCAAATGGCCTCATCTGTGCTGTCATGTTTCTATAGAAAATAAAATTGCGTGTTGCTAAACAGGCATTAAACAATGAAGACCGTTGACATTTAAAATCTATTATGTGAACTTATCATTTTTCATAGGTAGAGTTTTTTAAACCAAATTACACCCTTTTTCAAGTTATTTTCTAGCTGGTGTTTGCTCTTGTTTGTTTCCACCAGTCCACAATATGACTTGCCATTAATATTGTTTAAAAATCACACAGCATCAGGTTATCGTCAAACAGGTTTATTTTGGAAGCAGCAGCTCTTGGAATGCTGCTCCTTCATAAGGTTATCTATAACCTGGTGTTCTGTGATTTTTAACTTTGTCCACCCCAGTCTAACACTGGCTCCTCCACATCATTTTAATATTGTTAGAAGTTCTGCTTTTGATGTTACTGTGTGGGATAAGGTTAATGCTGATGGAGAACTTTGAATACCAAAAAGACACATGTGAATTTATCTTGGATTAGGCTGAATTAAATTGGGAGTTTTGCTGACCGACGTGGAATTCCATTCCAAGAAGCTGTGATGTTTGGAAAAACGCAAGAGCAAAGAGAGAGGAGAAAAGCCTATTCCACAAAAGACTTGCTTCGTCAGTGCACATGTTTCAGTTGATTAATCAACTGAACTTGTTAAATCAGTGATGTTCCTCTCAGGTCTCTACGCTGTAAACGAAATGTTGCACTGTGCAGTAATGCTTGTGTGAAATGATCCAGAAGGTCTGATTTCATGAGTGTATCGTTTCTGAGTGCAGCTCTTCCTGCATGTCTGTGATAAACCAGAACTGATTTGGCCACTGATACCTAATCCTCCCATTGTCCTTCTGTTACTTCTGGGTTGATGGCGGTCACCACAGCTGCTGACTTCATCTTGCTGATTTGCCAGTGGATGACCTGTTGTGGAGCTGTGACTTTTGTTATTTTTTTCTCTCGCTGCAACTGAACTGTGGCTGTTGCCAAGGTAACATGTGATGGTGCTGAATTAATACAGAGACTGCCTCCATTCACTGGTTAAGTACAATGTGTTGGCAACCTGTTGTCAAGTATGTATTCCACCCCTTCCTTAGCTGTTTTCTCTATCATTGCTCCTCCTGCAAATTAGCCTGCGCAACAATTAATTAGTGTCTCACTTTGGCTATTGACCAGAATGAAAGGCTGGAAATGGGGGAGTCGTGGTGAAAATTGATCTTTACGTATGGTTCATTCTTCACATTCTCTATCTTTGTGGTCTTGTACTGTGAAGGCTTAGAGATCACCTGCATTGTCCTGCCAGTGCCCTGGCTGGTCAGTCCACTAGGCATAGAACAGGAGTCCTTGTACTGGACCAAACCCCTCATCACTTTCTTAATGTTGAACTAAATGCTACAAATTTTACTTTTTCAGTGAGCTTTGGGTTTCCCCTCAGCAGGTTCAATCTGATAGTCACTGAAATAGCAGCTGAACCTTTTTCAATCATTTAAATCATTACTCATTTTAACGCAACATAGCGTTGATGAATCTCCGATGCCAAGGTTTGGTGGATCCTAGCCATTTTTTGTTATTTTCGAAAGTGCCCATACTACGTTTTCATGTGAGATTTGAACTGATTAGTGTAATTGATGACACCTTTTGGTGTATTCAACCAAGTCTTGCTCCTCTTGCATATCTCCTGTGCACTGAGGACACAGATACTATAATGGGGACACTGCCTGTGTCAGTGTCCACATTGTGCACAGATAACATGAACCTGCATCTGTCCCATTCATTTATGTAGGCAGCCCAGCGTTTATTGGCTATCCCAAATTCTCGAATTAAGAGTCAACCGTATTGCTGTGGGTCTGGTGTCACATGTAGACCAGACCAAGAAAGGATGGCAGATTCCTATTCCTAAAGGACATTACTGAACCAGAGGGCTTTTTAAACAGCAATTTGATAGTAGTTGCCATTTATGCTAGCTTTTTTTTAAGATTGAATTCAAATTTTGCCACACTGCATGGTGGGATTAGAGTCCCTGTCCCCAGAGCACTAGCCTAGAGCTCTGGATTACTAGGTGTAAGTGAGTACTGCAGATGCTGGAGATTAGAGTCAAGAGTGTGATGCTGAAACAGCACGGCAGATCGGGCAGAATCCAAGGAGCAGGAAAATCGACGTTTTGGGCAAAAGCCCTTCATCAGGAACTGGATTACTAGTCCAGTAACATTATCCTATGTGACTGCCTCTCTTCAGTGGTGGCACTTAGGTCCCATATTCTATGTAGATGTGGATGTTTTTCTTTCCTAAAGCTATGAATTGTCAGTCGATGCAGTGTAAAAGTATATTTCTGTTCACAAAAGCAAAATGCTGCAGCTGCTGGATGGAGAACATCACTTTTTTTTTTCATGTGCAGACATATTTCAGTTAACAGCACTCCTAATGTGTCAGACCAAGATTCCCTTGATGCCAATAATGGTGCTCTTGGGGAGAAATCAAAAGCTAACATGAACGTCAGCAGAGAAAGGAACAAAATCTTTCAACAAACTGGCTGAAATATTGTAGACTCAGTGCACCACTGTAAATCTGCAGCCTCCCCAACTCATGTTAGCAACATTGGATGTTTATTGCTCACAAATGCCCTTTAGAAGTCCCACACAAACGTATCGGGATGTTGCTTCACAAGTCTGTCAGATGAATTTCACAAACCGTCTGCTATCGCATGTATTTTTTATTTACTGTAACCAATAAAGTCTATCTTTTCAAATAACTTTAACATGAAATTGGTCATGTTGTCTGTTGAGATGTGAATTGCTCTTAATAGTAGCTCCTGTGGTCGTAATCCCAAGAGCTAATGCTTTGCTGGTACTGGTTTACATCCAGTCATGGTAGCTGCTGGAATTCAATACTAAACTAATCTGAAGTATAAAACTAGACTTAGTAATGTTGACCAAAGTACATTTTAATTATTGTAAAAACCCCTCTGGTTCATACGATGGGATATGCCATCCTTGTCTGATCTGTCAAATGAACAATTCCAGATACACAGACATGTGATTGACCCTTGATTCTTAATGGCAGATGTGTTCAAAAAGCAACAGATGTCAGCGACACTTACATCTTTTTCACAACATGCTCACTGTTGAGCCAAGTTTGCTTGGTCACCACTGGAGCTGCTTGACTGATTAGACTTATGTTGATGACGCCCCCAGTTTTTGTTTCCCTTCTCTTCCCCCAATACCAAAATACTTGAGGGGGGCTGGGTGGCGTTTGCTTGACAAGAGGGTGCTGTACCTGTCAGCATGAGCTACTTCAACCAAAGGTGATTTCCAGTTCCTCGTCCTGTCTGAAACTAGGGCAGAAGTGATCCGAAAGGCATTCCAGGCTCTGGATTCTAGGAATATTCAGCGATCAACATGAAAGTTATTTTCAGTTGTCTGTACAGTACAGGCAGCACTGAAGGTAGAAATCTGAATGCAGTTTCCTACTCCCAAATGGAATTTGGAATGGGCCTGAGAATCTTTGGAATGCGGGCTGGCTCTTTCTCCAAATAATCCTTAAACACAAAAGACCCCTGACAGTTTGAAGTTCTAATGCACTGTTCTCCATGCCAGGAAATTTAGGCTGTGGTAAGTGGGTAGAGGTGCACTCAAGTGTAATCCTGGTTCATATTCCATTACTATTGTCCAAGTTGCAACACTAATGTGTGGAATTAATAGCTTCGCTCATAGAAGGACCCACCAGTTTGGTTTGGGTGCCTTTTGAAGGGAATCCCAATAAAGCATGGAGACTTTAGGAGGGCTCAGAAGAAAATTCGAGGAGCAAAACTTGAATATTGGTGATTACATTTCAGTGAAGTTTTTGTTTTGAGCTAATTAAGATATTTTGCGAGAATATCAATAAGAAAAGAAAACTGACTTTTGGATGAAGAAGGTTGCTGATCTGGTTGGCAAATGGATTCTGGTCAAGATTGCTGTGGTGCATACACCCATTAATGCTGAATGACAATTTCCAGACTTTGTTTAAATTTTAAACCAGGCAGGTTGGTTGGTCAAGGCATCCTCATGAATGATGAATCCGCAATTGGCTGTCACCCATTTTGAGTTGGAAGTAGGCACAATGTGAACGTGTTCATTCTGTCTGCAGAGAACAGGGCCCTGTGTACTACACATAGTGCCAATGTTCAATCCGAACATGAGAAATTACGCTGACAACCAATCAGGATTATCCGGCAAATGGTGTCCATTTGCAAAATGGCATTTCATGTTGGGCACCAGTTTCAAATTTTGCCAGCTGATTGGATATAGTCAGTAACTTGTTGTGAACGGTCACGGGGATATACTGTTTGATACCATCCGCCAATAGTTTGGGTTGTATGATCTACACACCAGGCATAACACCAGCACTGAAATTCATATATCACATTACCTATTTGTATAAAACATAATTGTCTATTAAGCTTGAAGCAAACATCTGGTTAATGGTGAACACCACTTGAGCTGCCACTGTACTGCATCATAACAGCGAGGGAGCAGCATGATTCACTTGATGCTCAACACTAGATCATGCCACATGATGTAGATACTTTCTAATCAACCTGACTCTGACGTGCTGTGACAGATCACCTGGAGGTCTTCAACCTGGACACTGCTACCACTTCACCATTACAGCATCCTCTGGATATTCACAGCCACAAGGTACTGACCGTACCCAGATGGCCTGCGCTTGCAAATCCCGCAGGTGTCCAACATTTAAATGTAATTCGACAATAGGACAGCATTTGCTGGATAATCCTGAGCACACAAAATAATTACACTGACAACCAATTTAGATTGCTTTAACATTTGACCAAAATGTGCCCAATTGTTTTCCCATAATACTGAACATTTTCTTAAAAGTAATCTTTTTGTTTTGAAGACTGCTCAGTTTGTTGGCTTGAAAGAATAAATGGACCAGAAGTAGTACTGAATTGCCTTTTGATTAGCTATCCACATGCTGGTTTGTTAGTTTTGCTGGCCTGTATTTCCCAAGACTTATCCTAATTTAACTCCTTTCCTTCTATTTTATTAATCCTTCTATTTTATTAATGCTCTGCTGGCAAATACTCAGTCTAGCTCCTTATCTACTGTGTTTTCAGCATATGATTTTTGTTATAAATAGCTGGAGAATGCAGCCAGCATCTTTAGAATTTTTTGTGGCTTGATGTGGGGTCAGGTTGGAGGTGAATGTCAAGGAAATTTGCAAGGTCAGCACTCTGGTTCCGAGTCAGTGAAGTACATTGACGTGTGGAATGTGGTGTTGGAGCCAAGAAAATTGCTTTTTGAGAAGTCTTTTCTTTATCTGGAATTCATCCACATCCCCAAGTGTTGCGTGCCACATGCACAACAGTTAGGATATTTCATACATCACGATGAATCCTCCTCTTTGAAAAAGCTCCCATCAGTTAAGACTTTTTTAATGTATTAAAGTAGTGGGTGGTCCTTTGTTAGCTGTATCTGGAGGACCTGAGAGCTTTCTGGTAACATTGAATTATTTCACAACAGCCTCGAACTCCGTATACTATGTACAGGGGGAATATGTGCAAAGAGACATCCTGGTATCTCAGTTGCAAGCAGTTTATAAATCATACAAGTGGAATTTCATTCATTTCACCGCATATTCTTGCAATTGAATTCGGTCTTAAAAATTGCAATGACAAGATAAGAAACTGCTTGATTGAAACACAGACACCGATTCAAGTCCTACAGCTTTATATTAATTAACTATGACCCAGGCTTTATTCATTGTAAACAAAGTACTTTCGTGCTTAAATTTGCTTTTTGCACCTGTTCTATCTTCCTGTGTTTGGAATTTAAACTGAAGTACTGTTTACTCCATCATAAAATCTCTCTCTCTTTTTCTCTCCCTCTCTCTCTCTCTCTCTTTCTCCCTCTCTCTCTCTCTCTTTTTTTTCTCTCTCGCTCTCGGTCTCTCCCTCCCTCCCTCCCTCCCTCTCCCTCGTGCCATCCTTCAAAGGTTGAATATTTCAAACCATTGCACCTACACCTCAACTGAGTTTTCTGGTACTCGGGATAAAATCTCATTGCCCTCCTGCTAACAGGTTTGGTGATCCTGATCCTTGTCTCTAACTAGAACCGAATACAGTCAGTATTCGGGATGCAGTCTGGTAAACGTCTCCAATAGGGAACGTTGCCAAGTTTTGACAGATTTCGGCAATGTAGTCACCTTAATTGAATCTGTTGTGGCTTTTATTTCCAATGTACTTGAATTTATATTAATGAAATGCTGCAGCAGTAAATAACAATCTGATGTAATTGTAATTGTTAAATTCTAATTAATTGAACTGAATTTATCAGGGTTTAGTGACCCAAATAATTTTTTTTTTCTCTAAAATGTAAAGCTAATGAACTTATTTTAACCCAGCAATCTAAGCCTCCAGATTGATCACAAACCACCTCGACACAATAAGGGCTGTTAATTTTAAAAATGAAAAATCAGTAGATTAAAAACATTTTTAAAAATATGCACTCTAAATGCAGTCAGTTTTCTCATCATGTATGTATGTTGAATAGAAATTATTTTTTTGTAGTTTTATATTGGAAAGCTTAATGTTCTTGGTTTGCTTTTTGCTTCTCAAATTTTTGCTTCTCAAACAGTTTAGCCTGGGCAACAAACAAATGCCTCATCAATGAACTCTTCCCTTTTATTTAAAAAAAATCCAATAAAAGGTGGTGGACTAGATAGCTTAAATATTCATAATTCCAATCCGTGGATGTCAATGAAGTGTATAGCATTCAGACTTACTGAAGTTTGATTTGGAGATGCCAGTGTTAGTCTGGGGTGGACAAAGTTTAAAAATCACACAACACCAGGTTATAGTCCAACAGGTTAAATTGGAAGCACTAGTTTTCGGAGCGCTGCCCCTTCATTAACCACCTGATGAAGGAGCAGCACTCCAAAAGCCAGTACTTCCAAATAAACCTGTTGGACTATAACCTGGTGGTGTGATTTTTAATTTTGAAGCTTATTAGTGGGTTGACAGCTGAGATTAGGAAATCTTAAAAGTAGTTTTGCAGATTTAAAGTTTTTTTTTAAAAAGTTAAAATCCATCTATCGCGTTTTTTTTTTGAAAAAGAAATGCATGTGCTGCATAACATGTATTGATTGACCTGACTCCAAATATTAGAGGGGTTTGGTTGCCAGGCGGTAGTGGGGTCCAGCATTCTCTCCGTGTTTGGGAATTAAATCTGCAACTACTTGTAGTAGCAGTTTTGAGCAATGTCATTCACAAAAAAATTCTCTCATTCACTTTTTGTTCGTTCATTCGTTCTGTTTATATGTAAATGCAGAGTTTCATTTGGGGGAATAATCACCTAATTAGCTAGTTCCACTGTCTACAAAAGGTAAAGTGACCAGAGTCCCACAGAACCATAGAGCTGCTGTCTGTTTTGATGACTGGTTTAACCTGAGGGTCACCACACCTCTGGTGAGGGGAGACGTCGAGATGGAGAGCCGTTTCAAGCTAATCCCTATGTGTAATGGGCATGTAGAAGAGGCATTGAGGCTCCAATACCTCTCACTGACTCTGTTCTCCTGAATGCATGACCTTTTCTTCCTAATTTGCAATATTGCTTCAGAGAAACAGACATTCTCAGGGTTAAAAGGATTGTAGGGTGATGTTTGATCTTGTTGGTAAAGTTGTGGCATCCAAGGTAGTCCATCAAACAAGACCAGGGGCAGTATGATTCAGATGCTACTTTCATGTTGACCCTTTGAAGGTTGATGATAATCTCCAAAGGATAATATTTATCCGCAGTGTGCCCAGAGAATGGTCTTGGCTCTCAGATAACCGCATCAAGAAAAACAATCACGTGCATCGCTTCAGAACTCCTCACTTAGCTTCCATCAGTTTGTGCCTGAACGCAGTAGACTTGCAAATAGTGAATTTGCATTTACACATTGAAGCAACTGCAGTACTTCAGCTCAAAGCTTATCTGAAGTCCTTTTCTTCGAGAGAGAATTGGCCTGCTGATTTTAACCTCAGCCTTTTCAGTTAAGCCACTAGATAGAGATGCCATGATGCATTTAGAAAATTCACTCAAGGAATGCAGATCTGATGTAGGGATGGAGCTGTTAATGTAAAAGTGAAGGGCTAAAGATTGTACAGTCAAAGTGGGCCCGGAGCAATCTCTAATTTAAGTCACCTAATTTATATGAAAATGGATTACTTGAATGGTTGAGTTTTCTACATTGAATTTGCCAAGGACCGTTTTATTTTTAAGTAAATAAGTAAGATCTGATTTGCTGTAAAGCCTGGCAGATCGTGCAATTGCAAAGATCAAAGCACCATGCAAAAGGTTTTTGGACTCCCCTCACCTGACTACTGAAGCTGCCAGTGTGTTGTATTGCAGCACCATTTCTTAATGGAGGAAAGTAGTCTAGCAGCAGGTAGTCTCTTGGGGTCAATTGGATTTTTTGCACCAGGTGTGAAAAGGTGAAAAGATTGATTTCAAAGTAAGCTTCTACTTCTTTTCATGTTTTCCACTTTGGATTGACATGACGTTTTTGTTGTGAGTCCCATGGCGACCATTCCACTTTTTTTAAAAAAAACAAGAAAATCGAGCACTCTGTTAATAGCTGATTGAATGATACAACAAACTTTCAAATTTTCAGACATTTACTATATTTGTCATTTTACATAAATGATTTGGATGCAAGCATAAAAGGTACAGTTAGTAAGTTTGCAGATGACACCAAAATTGGAGGTATAATGGACAGTGAAGAGTGTTACCTCAGATTACAACAGGATCTGGACCAGATGGGCCAATAGGCTGAGAAGTGGCAGTTGGAGATTAATTCAGATAAATGCGAGGTGCAGCATTTTGGGAAAGCAAATCTCAGCAGGACTTATACGCTTAATGGTAAGGTCCTAGGGAGTGTTGCTGAACAAAGAGACCTTGGAGTGCAGGTTCATAGCTCCTTGAAAGTGGAGTCGCAGGTAGGTAGGGTAGTGAAGATGGTGTTTGGTACAATTTGCAGCATTGCACTGACCTTTTAAGTAGCCATTTTAAATCTTCCAAAATCGGTCCAAAGTGATTCTCAGCATCCGAGGATTTATTTCTGTTACTTTTCTCGGCTTAAATTTGTAACTTGGGCAACAGTCTTTTGCAGGATATCCTACCATTGGCAGAAGCTGGGTGAATCTTTCAGCCTTGTTTTATGCATTTGACCTTTTGCAATTTAAACAGGAGCTTCCAAACACACTTTAGTTGGCTCATGCATATTCCCGTGCTCGCTCAGCTCCATCTATTGCCCTGCAACTCCCCCACTCTCAGCCTGGAAGAACAGCCCGTATGCCAATAATATTTGGTGATAATTTTGTAAATTCTGTAATTTTGATCATCTTCACAACTGTCTCTTTTTTTTCACTATTCCTCATGTTATGGTGAGCCATATATCCAGGTAGCAGTGTTGAGATTTTTAACACTTGCCCAGATCGTTTGAGGCTGGCTTTTTGACTACCAGATTCACAGCTGCCTTCAGCATTACGTGCAAATGTGTACACTTTTCGCCACCTTTTCTAGAAAGAAAATCTAGGCCTGTTTTTAATCTTTAGCAGTTCCATCGTCAGGCTGACTTCAGCACAAGTTCACATGACATCTTTGCCCACTTCATAGTTCCCTAATTTAAAGACTCAAAACATTGTTGAAACTTTATCATATGCTTATTGAGCTATAAACATTGAGGAGCTTCAGTATGAGTCATTAATGGAAATTTTTAAAGCAAAAGTTGTCTGTACAGGTTTTGTATTCGGTAGTTGTTTGCCTTTTGTTGTTGAGGTGGTGTTCAGATGTGGGGAATTTGAGACAATATTTCAGAAGTTCTCTTTTAAACGATGCAGAAATGTAAGTTATACACCTGCAAGCATTTGGAACTGATAGCAGTCACTAGAAAGGGTGCTACTTGACAGTTTTCCCAGTTTAACTGTGGAGTCTGCCCTTGCAATTCCTTCAAGTAAAGAGTCTACTTACACCCAGCTTTCAATTCCCTTTGGAATTGAGGCAGCCCACCATTGAGAGTACCAGAGTAATTTGGGTCAGGTATTAATAGCGGGGAAAGGTTTTGTAAAGGATAAGCCTGATTTTGCCTTATGCTTTGGTGATTGCAGAGGAAATAGTCCATATTCACAAAATAAAACTTGGATTTTTATTATCTGAAAATGTACATGAATCGCTAGGGCTCTCTTTCCCTAAAGAAAATGTAGAATGAAATGTGAACACATTTACATACAATGTCAGATGGTCATGGGAATGATAATTGAATGTGTCATAATGAAAAATGAGTCTTGGTTGGAAATGTGTAATTACATGGCGTGGGGTCAGGTACTGGAACAGTACAATGCCACAAGCAGAATTCTGAGCTCCCTGGGCATTGGCTCCTGTGTTTATGAATAACTCCTGCACTGCCTCTGTGCTGCCAATTTCACCATTGCACTTTCAGGCTGGTTTTCTGCTGATTTAAAACAGTGAAATTTGCTGAGTTTGTTTCTTCAAAAAACATTTTTGTTTTGCTCAATAATCGAGCTCTGGTCAGAAAATGGACAGCAAATCCGTTCAAAAAAAAAACAACGAACTGAAGATGCTGGAAATTTGAAACAAAACCACAAATTGCTTGAGAAACTCAGTATTCTTCTTATCTTTGCCTGCTTTTGATCGGTTTTTCTTTTCCTCTTTCCCCGACTTCTCCACTCCATTGCCTCTTTGCTCCCCTTTTACCACCTCTCTGCATAGGAGGCTAAAAATATTCCGAATTATTTTGTGGGATGTGCCCTTTGTTGACTAGACCAACATTTACTGCCGATTTCATCTGGAAGGTGTGATCTGTCATTTTGACCCACTGCAGCCCATGTCATGTCAGTACACCCACAGCACTCTTTGGTTTCCCTTGGGAGCAAATTTTCAAAGGAACGCGAAGGAGAAGGATTTTCTGTACTGAATCTAAGCATCTTTGTTTTCTTTTTATAACTTTGTATCTGAATTTGACTGAAGGTTCAAGCCTGGTAATCTAGTCCAACAATTTCTTGGAAACTCTTGTTTTTAACTTTGTTCTGTTGGACTTTGGTTTAGGGAAGGTTGTTCTTCGCACTGTTGCCTCATTGATGGAAGTAACTGAATCTGAACATACCCTTGACACACTGCTTGCAAATGGCTATATGGAAACTAACAAGAGCCATTGATTTGAACTGTGTGAGGTATACACTTAACCTGTAGAGGGCTTCTTTCCAACTCTCAGCCATTTCCTGTCCTGCTGGAGAGGAACTCTGTATTTGGTGGTCTTGTTTTTCAAGCCATATCTGCTTCGATATTACCTATGAGAGGAGCATCCTTCATGTTGTTGAGGGATGCTGGAGTAGTTATACTGGGGATACAGCACTTGATTTTACTGAGAAAAGACCAATGGAAGACCACATTTTTGTACTGTATGAGAGGAGATTATCATTTCTTGTGAATTGTCCTGATAAGTACAGGAGAAAAGCTTTGACAAAAAATGCCTTTCTTTCAGTGGCGCTGTAACAGCAAACTAAGGTTTAGCAAAAATTTTTAATCTTTCCTGCATTAATCTCCTCTGGCTCTGCGGCATAGCCCTGGTTACTTTAAAACCAGACCATGGCTCCCCTAGCATTCCATAGTGACTCTGGTAATGGTTACTGATGCTTTCCCAAGATCATTCAAGTAGGAAAGGGCAGCCAATTAGTATGTTGACCTGTACTACAGAGATGCCTCTCTGGCACAAACCAGCTTGTAGCTACTTGATCTAATTTTCTAGTTTTGAGTTATTTTGATCCTAGCTGGTGTTACTACCAGACAAGTTACATTCCAGAAAAAACTCTGGATTCTTAGTTTTTTGTTAATTAACATGGTGGTCTGTCACTGAAACATAAGCCCATCAAGCTGTAGATTTAGTTTTAATAATAAAACAAGTTTATTATGCAAAAACAAAGAAAACAAACCAAGCTGTCCACATATAAAGCAGCTTAAAAGATTTCAACACCCAGCAAAACAAAATCCTATCAATCTCCAGCACGATCACTATTTGGTAAATGAAAATCCAGAGATTTTTATTTCCTGTCAGATCTGGAGATGGTTTTTGCAGTGAAAAGCAATTAAATCATTTTCCTTTGACTCGCATGGACTTGAAACTTTCTAATCTTTGAATAACCAATGAAGATTTCTAATCAAACACTGCAGTTTTGTATATTTTCACAAATTTAAACCCCTGTACTGAGGTAACTCATCAACTGCTCTGAACAAACTTCTTTTTCTCAAAAAAAAACCTATTCTTCCATCTAACTTCAGTCAGGTGTCTTTTAATCTCCTCAAAGACTTCCGTCTCTGGGTGCTTCTAAGCTAAAATCGATCCTTGATTCCTCTAAAGCCAAAAGCAAGCTGATGTCTCTTGATGTTTTCTCTTTCCTGTCATAAATCCACGCAATATAATCAAACTTCCATGACAGTACCAAGGCTGTTCAGAAGTTGTCCTCTGACACATACTAATTTTAAAATCATAGTTCCAGCAAGACTCAGCATAATTAATTATTAGACACTGTCTCAAAAAAAAGACCAACCCCCATATGCCACTAGTTTGAAATCTCAATTCTTCACAAAAAAAAAATTCAAGGTGAAGGGAGCTGCCTGAGATGTCGAACAGGGCCCATGTGAGCCTCCAAATCCTGCTCCTGAAAGGGAGTGACTGTGCCCAAAAAAAAGCATTAAAACTCAAGTTGACAATCACTGCACATCCAGCCACAAGTCCAATTTAGTTCCAATCTGCCCTCGAGTCTGGTTCACTGCTTCCAATGTCTTTGTCCTCATCTCAAATTTTGCATGGGAGTTCTCAACATGAAGGTGGACTCAGATCTCCGTAATATCAAATATCTTTTTTATTTTTGCGATGACCAAGCTATAGTTCGACAATGCTGTTCTCTTCTTTGGTGGTCTCTTGAGATCAAGGATGATTTCACTCAAGACCATACTAGACATTGGCCCTGACAGCCAGGACTTAACACACTTGCATGCTGGGAAGGTTTGTAGCCATTCATGTTACCTGGAATGGTCATAAGATTTGTTCATAATAAATCAAATAAAACTTGATTTATATTTTACTATAAAGGTACATTTGAGGCCTGAATCAGTCTTAATGGAACTATGCTGCTAAGGTTTCTTTCTCAAAACATTATTCATTTGTTTCAAATTGGGTAGATTGGGTAGACAAGTTGTCAAGACAGTCACTGCTTATTGGAGTGATGTTGAGCAGGTCAGACCTTGGATGCATGGCTGTAAGCAGTGACTTCAGCCATCAAGGTATTGTTGGTTCTGATACAACGCAATAGTTTGGTACTCATGCAATCTTACGTTAAAAGAGAATCCTGCAATATCCATGCCATTTAACCTAAAGGGGCCGGAATCATGTCATAGCCAATACAGATAAGGAAAGTTTGTGTTCTACAAATGACAGTCTAAATTCTTCAATCGCATTAAAGCCAATTCGTGTTAACACATGTTACAGCAGAACTGACCATAAATATAGTTGCTCGCTGTTGACAGAATGGGTCCTCTATGATTTTTAAAACTGGATAGGAATAGAATTGTGGTCTTAGTGATTTGATGACCGTCACACATCCATTAAGATACTTTAAAACTAAAGTCACAAAGGGGAAAAATTGCCGAGTCATGATATCTGAAATCTGTAACCTTATCACATGGTTGGATAAATACATTAAATAGGTAACTGATAATGTGCGCCCTGTGTGAATGTGTTCTCTATGACATTTGAAATGGTTGATTATTATTCATTTAGCTCCCTCCTCCTGTGGGAAGGATTCTGGAGTGTACAAGTCTTGCAGTCTAACTGTTGAATTTCAAGATATATTTTTTTCCCCAATCCCAGTTACCTCCACCCTTGAAAAACAAAAACTACTCGATGTAATCAATTTCATTGTTTTGAGCTGTGTGAGGTGACATCTTGCAAAATGTCCATATTACAGAGGAGGAAGTGCTAGATGTCTTGAAACGCATAAATGTGGATAAATCCCCAGGACCTGGTCAGGAAGCTAAGGAAGTAATTCCTGGGCGTCTTGCTGAGATATTTGTATCATCGATAGTCACAGGTGAGGTGCCGGAAGACTGGAGGTTGCCTAACGTGGTGCCACTGTTTAAGAAAGGTGGTAAGGACAAGCCAGGGAACTATAGACCAGTGAGCCTGATGTCGGTGATGGGCAAGTTATGGAGGGAGTCCTGAGGGACAGGATGTACATGTATTTGGAAAGGCAAGGGCTGATTAGGAATAGTCAGCTTTGTGCGTGGGAAATAGTGTCTCACAAACTTGATTGTGTTTTTTGAGGAAGTAACATAGAGGATTGATGAGGCCAGAGCAGTAGATGTGATCTATATGGACTTCAGTAAGGCATTCGACATGGTTCCCCATGGGAGACTGATTAGCAAGGTTAAATCTCACAGAACTAGCCATTTGGTTACAGAACTCTGTCAAAGGTAGAAGACAGAGGGTGGTGGAGGAGGGTTGTTTATCAGACTGGAGGCCTGTGACCAGTGGAGTGCCACAAGGATCGGTGCTGGGCCCTCTACTTTTTGTCATTTACATAAGTGATTTAGATGCAAACATAAGAGGTACAGTTCGTAAGTTTGCAGATGATACCAAAATTGGAGGTATATTGGACAGCGAAGAGGGTTATCTCAGATTACAACAGGATCTGGACCAGATAGGCCAATGGGCAGAGACGTGGCGGATGGAATTTAACTCCGATAAATGCAAGGTGCTGCATTTTGGGAAAGCAAATCTTAGCAGGACTTATACACCTTAATGGTAAGGTCCTATGGAGTGTTGCTGAACAAAGAGACCTTGGAGTGCAAGTTCATAGCTCTTGAAAGTGGAGTCGCAGGTAGGATAGGATAGTGAGGAAGGCGTTTGGTATGCTTTCCTTTATTGGTCAGAGTACTGAGTACAGAAGTTGGGAGGTCATGTTGCGGCTGTACAGGACATTTGGTTAGGCCACTGTTGGAACATTGCGTGCAGTTCTGATCTCCTTCCTATCGGAAAGATGTTGTGAAACTTGAAAGGGTTCAGAAAAGATTGTCAAGGATGTTGCCAGGGTTGGATGATTTGAGCTATAGGGAGAGGCTGAATAGGCTGGGGCTGTTTTCCCTGGAGCGTCGGAGGCTGAGGGGTGACTTTATAGAGGTTTACAAAATTATGAGGGGCATGGATAGGATAAATAGACAAGGTCTTTCCCCTAGGGTGGGGGAGTCCAGAAATAGAGGGCATAGGTTTAGGGTGAGAGGGAAAAGATATAAAAGAGACCTCTGGGGCAACTTTTTCTCAGAGGGTGGTACGTGTATGGAATGAGCTGCCAGAGGAAGTGGTGGAGGTTGGTACAATTGCAACATGTAAGAGGCATTTGGAGGGGTATATGAATAGGAAGGGTTTGGAGGGATATGGGATGGGTGCTAGCAAATGGGACGAGATTAGGTTAGGATACCTGGTCAGCATGGACAGGTTGGACTGAAGGCTCTGTTTCCATGCTGTACATCTTTGACTCTGTGAATGCATACTATTTGCAGTCTGACATTTCTGCCCTCTATTCTAAACAAGAAGAAGCCTCCCTACTGTAAATTGTGCACTGTGTGCTGTTAACAACAGGTTTGAGTCATTGAGGGTGGTGGGATGGGTAGAGGTGATGATCTGTTGCTAAGAGCTAGAAGGTTGAACAGGTTCTGACAATAAAAGGAACAGAACAATTTAATGAATTGCACAGGAATAGCTGAATGTCTCCTTTTGTGAAACCTGGAAATTCAATAGTGAAATGGAGTACATTTGCTGTAAACTTGGACTCGTATTTTGCAGATTTTGTCAGAAGGGGCATTGAACCAATCTGAGCGGGGCAAAACCAGGGATGGGGGTGTTGGAAAAACACAAGTGTTCATTCTTGCAGCTAATTGATTGTGGAGACTTTAAATGGTAGTTGCCTTTTTGTTAGGGAGGATATTTTTAAAAAAACATTTATCAGGTGAGTCTTTGTGAAAGCAGTGCATAGCTGTGTCATAAGAGGTCAGATTAGATTCCTTATCTGAGTTAACAAATCTTTACTGGACCAGTGGGAATTCCCCTCTTCTGAAGAGCAGGGAGGGGAAGCTGTTTGATTTGTGTTTAATTGCCATGCAATGACGACTTGTGTATTGTGGTTGAGTACTACTTCAGGCTTGATGCTGCACAGCCTCATAGTTCCCTGATGCTCACTGGAGAGGCTGATTCTTAAGAATACAAGAGAATGTGGAGTGAAGCCCCATTCATGGTCCCATCCTCACCCAACATTACACCCATGCACATGCACCCGAACCCATCACTTCCACTCTCCCTTTCGCTCTCCATACCTAAGCCCGCACTCCCCTGCTACAAAGGGAGGAGAGCATGCAACAAGAAATGGTTAAAAGATTTGTTTTTGCTTGAAATAAGTGCCCTTAGTTGACATGTAATCATTTGTTATTAATCAATATTTAGGTGTAAATTGTGCTGAAATACAGAAGTTGCTCTTGTTATTTCCTCTAAACCTGAGGATCAACTTGCCTTGTTTGGATCTTGCCCACTTTCATTCGTCACTCCAAATGTTGCGATTATCTTCATTCAAAATGGCCAGTTAGCCATCAATACATCCGTGGTAGCCACGTATGCAGTTTTCCAGCCCCTCAGAGTATTGATCCCTCAACCAAACCCCCAACAGGACAGATTGACTGGTCCTTCATTACATTACTACTGTTTGCACAGCTTTCCGTTAGCAAATTGACTGCCACTTTTGTCCCATAAACTGACTCAACATCAAAAGTGCTGAGGGGTTTTGGAAATTATTCAATACTTAATTCCTCATTGCAAAGGAATATAGAAAAGGATAATGTTAATGTTCTGAGTCACCAGTGTGGTAGTGATATCCCCTTTGGGCTAAATGGGCACTTTTCTGATCTATAAAACTACTGCAATACATTCACAAAATTTTCTAATCTGTGGCTGTGACACTGTCTTCATACTGGAGTTGGTGACACAGATCCCACAAAATCCTTCAATGCTAGCTTGTCAATTCATCGATCATGTAAAGATATTCCTAAAATGGCTAACTGGAATTTTTAATTATTTCAATGTATTATCAACATTATCTCTGAAGATTTCACTAACTGATTGGACTGGTCATTAGCTTTTGAGAGTTCCGTATTGTGGTAAATATTCAGTGCATGGGGAAAATTTGATTCAAAGCTGAAAGGTGTTGGCTATGGTTTTAAATGTGTTCTTCACATTACTTTTATGTAGACTGAGCGTGTCAGTAATAACATGGCTTTTACTTTAATCTGCTGGGAATCAGAAGTCAAATACGCAAAAAAAATATTAATGAACCATGAAACTGTTGTCATGAATTTAAGCTGTAATTTGTTATATTTTTAAAATGAAATCTTTTGTTACATCTTAAATACATATGAAATCAGATTTGTGAAGTTAACCTGCAAAAGTATGCTAAAGAATACACATTGGGCTAATTGCATTCATGATTGAGGCTTATTCTAATGAGCTGGGTTGAAATGCTGTATGTTGTGTATCTTGACAGCTTTATTTGTATAATAGATTACAGAAGCAGTGTTTTGACACCCACACACTGCTACAGTTGCATGCCACGTGTGATCATAACACAGAATTTGTTTTCATTTCTTGCTGTAACCTGGACAGTACACCATTGAAGACAGACTGTGGTACCTTCACAGAAGAAGTTTTTAAACTTTGTTCTTCTTCTACATCCCTGCTTGAATTGTGGGCCTTCTGCAAAAATTGTTGCGTTTTTTTTAATTATTGAGGCATCAGCATATTCTTGATTTGATGCAACTACTACAAGGATGTAACTTTAATACTGTGAGTGTATTTGTCATATCTCGATGCAGACAGCTTACATGGCTTATCTCACTGCATTGGGGAGCATGTTATCTTTAGCGAGCAGGAATTGGCAAGAATTGCCTTGTTACAAGCCTGCCTGTGGTCAGAGTAGAGTCTGCTGTAAAGAAATCCCTGGGCCGAACACATCTGGATATGCTCAACAGTGAGCTCCTAACACGCTCAGCTGCTTTGTAATCCAGCTCGGCTCAGCAGGCACAACCAAAACTTCCCAATCCTCGCTTCACAAATTGGGCAAAACAACACAGCACTGGAGATCCTGAGATGCCTTGACAATGGGCACTGAGGAACACTTGTCCATGTGCACTGGAGTTATAAAGGAAACACAGGTATTTCATGGAGATGAATAGTCACTGATCATTCAGTTTATTTCCATGCAAGAGTCTTATCATCAATAAAGTAATTTCTGATATTTGCTTCCTAATTTCTGAAGTAAAGCGAAGCAGCTAGTTAACATATAAAGTTAAAAGAGAAAAAGTATAACATAGCAAAGATAAGTGGGGAAAACTGAGGACTGGGAAGCTTTTAAAGAGCAACAGAAGATTACTAAGAAGGAAATACGCAGAGGAAAAATGAGGTACGAAGGTAAATTGGCCAATAATATAAAGGAGGATAGTAAAAGCTTTTTTTAGGCATGTGCAAGGCAAAAAAATGGTTAGGACTAAAATTGGGCCCTTGAAGACAGAAACAGGGGAATATATTACGGGGAACAAAGAAATGGCAGAGGAATTAAATGGGTACTTCAGATCTGTGTTCACTGGGGAAGACACAAGCAATCTCCCTGAGGTAACAGTGGCTGAAGGACCTGAACTTAAGGGAATTTATATTTGCCAGGATTTGGTGTTGGAGAGACTGTTAGGTCTGAAGGTTGATAAGTCTCTGGGGCCTGATGGTCTGCATCCCAGGGTGCTGAAGGAGGTGGCTCGGGAAACCGTGGATGCGTTGGTGATTATTTTCCAGAGTTCGATAGATTTGGGGTCGGTTCCTGAGGATTGGAGGGTGGCTAATGTTATACCACTTTTTAAGAAAGTTGGGAGAGAGAAAGCAGGAAATTATAGACCAGTTAGTCTGACCTCAGTGGTGGGAAAGATGCTGGAGTCTATTATAAAGGATAAAATTACGGCACATCTGGATAGTAGTAACAGGATAGGACAGAGTCAGCATGGATTTATGAAGGGGAAATCATGCTTGACTAATCTTCTTGAATTTTTTGAGGATGTAACTCTGAAGATGGACGAGGGAGATCCAGTGTACCTGAACTTTCAGAAAGCTTTTGATAAAGTCCCACACAGGAGGTTAGTGAGTAAAATTAGGGCGTATGGTATTGGGGGCAAAGTACTACATTGGATTGAAAATTGATTGGCTGATAGGAAACAAAGGGTAGTGATAAACGGCTCCATTTCGGAATGGCAGGCAGTGACCAGTAGGGTACCGCAGGGATCCGTGCTGGGACCGCAGCTTTTTACAATATATGTTAATGATATAGAAGATGGTATCAGCAATAACATTAGCAAATTTGCTGATGATACAAAGCTGGGTGGCAGGGTGAAATGTGATGAGGATGTTAGGAGATTACAGGGTGACCTGGACAAGTTAGGTGAGTGGGCAGATGCATGGCAGATGCAGTTTAATGTGGATAAATGTACGGTTACCCACTTTGGTGGCAAGAACAGGAAGGCAGATTACTACCTAAATGGAATCAATTTAGGTAAAGGGACAGTACAAAGAGATCTGGGTGTTCTTGTACACCAGTCAATGAAGGCAAGCATGCAGGTACAGCAGGTAGTGAAGAAGGCTAATAGCATGCTGGCCTTCATAACAAGAGGAATTGAGTATAGAAGCAAAGAGGTGCTTCTGCAGCTGTACAGGGCCCTGGTGAGACCACACCTGGAGTACTGCGTGCAGTTCTGGTCTCCAAATTTGAGGAAAGACATTCTGGCTATTGAGGGAGTGCAGCGTAGGTTCATAAGGTCAATTCCTGGAATGGCGGGATTACCTTACACTGAAAGACTGAAGCGACTGAGCTTGTATACCCTTGAGTTTAGAAGACTGAGAGGGGATCTGATTGAGACATACAAGATTCTGAAAGGATTGGACACTCTGGAGGCAGGAAACATGTTTCCGCTGATGGGTGAATGCCGAACCAGAGGACACAGCTTAAAAATACGGGGTAGACCGTTTAGGACAGAGATGAGGAGAAACTTCATCACCTGGAGAGTTGTGGCTGTGTGGAATGCTCTGCCCCAGAGGGCAGTGGAGGCCCAGTCTCTGGATTCATTTAAGAAAGAGTTGGATAGAGCTCTCAAAGATAGTGGAATCAGGGGTTATCGAGATAAGGCAGGAACAGGATACTGATTAGGAATGATCAGCCATGATTATGTTGAATGGCGGTGCAGGCTCGAAGGGCTGAATGGCCTACTCCTGCACCTATTGTCTATTGTCTGTTGTTGGACCATGAGAAATTTAATTTTACAAATACCCCTTTCTTTGAAGATATTCATGTATTGTCCTTTACACTCCTTTTGTTTGTTTATTGTTCAAACTTAGTGCTTCTCTACTTGCTGCTGCTTTGAAAAGATCTATTGGAGCAGTCAATAAGTTATCATCTGAAGCAAATGGTGCACTTATAATGCATCAGGTTGGATTTGAGCCTTATTCCATTCTGTACACTCTACATCCTTTCCAAAATGTAGTGAATTGCCAATTTATCTGATGCTGTCAGGTATGCTACAACAGAAGTAGGAATACCATAGGTTGGGGGGGGGGGAGATGCATGGTGAGGGATAGAAGGTGGTCAAAATAAAACTATTGCTATCTTTGGAAAAGACCAATGAATCGTCCATATCCAAGGACCTATCTTCCACAATGGTGTAAGGACATCTCTATCGGGTCCATCCAATTCCACTTTTCTGTTGGCTCTCCACCCCCTTCACTGACCTTGTGCTCTCTCCCTGGCTCTTTTCATTGTGAAAAGGAAGCTGTTCTTTTTGCCAGTCCCCTCACTTTCCAAATCAACTACTGCCACCATTTTTTTTCATTGCATGTTCTTCCTTCCCTGTATTCTGGAAAGGCCCCTGCTTTGTCACCTTTGCTTCTAGATTTTCATCACACGACTACCATAAGTGCACTGTGCCCTTTGTTATCTGCTGGCTCCATTGACTAGGGCCTCCTGATGAAGGGCTTGTGTCCAACATGTCGATTCTCCTGCTCCTTGATAGACAATGAGTTTTATGTTTCCAACTTGGTTATCATGGTGGGAGAAAGTGAGGACTGCAGATGCTGGAGTACCAGAGTTGAAAAATGTGGTGCTGGAAAAACGCAGCAGGCCAGGCAGCATCCGAGGAGCAGGAGAATCGACATTTTGGGCATAAGCCCTTCTTCAGGAATGAGCTCAGGAATGATGGTGCCTGGCCTGCTGTTTTTCCAGCACCACATTTTTCAACTTTTGGTTATCATGGTGGTCAGTTACTGAATGTAGACCACATGGATCTGTCAATATGCTTTTAACAAAAGAGTATAAGTTTATTGCATGGAAGAAAGGGGTTTTAAAAAAAGGCTATTCATAAAAGAAGATTGAGAAAGATTGTCCTTTTTAAAATCCTATTAATATCCTTTCTAGCCACTTTACTCTGTGATTTATCAGGCCTTGTTATACAACGTGTACCTGAATTGACCAGGTCACCTTTGTCATGTGGACTGCGATAGATCAAGAAGGTCCTTAACTGTCTTCTCATTAGCAACTGGAGGTGGATCGTGTTGTTCACATCCCACTAACAAATCTGTTTGAAAAAGGGTTTGTGAAGCCAAGCAAAACATACAGAATGCTGGATGCATACAGGCCAAGCCTGTCCAATTCTCATATTTCAGGTTAGAAGATGAATCCATACCCAGATTTATTAACTTACGTGCTCGTTCTTCAGATGCTTACTGGCCTGTGTACTTCCAGCATTTTCTTTTGGTTTTTGTTTATTTAACCTTGTGAACATCTATGATCCTTTTTTGGTTTTTGATCATAAAATGGATGAGAGTTATGCTGATTGTCATGTGGAGAAAAAAACCAATTCAGGAGGCCTGGCAGAAACAATTTGCCTGTGAGATGCTACAATTTTGGAATTCCCGTGGAGAGAGTTGGCAGTTCCAGTCTCTTGAAATGTGTTCACTGCAACTAATTTTGTCTTGATGTTTTAAAAGCAATATTTTGTCATATACCCTGTCGCCTAACAATACTTCATCTGCTTGATTACCAATAGTAAGACTTCTGTATGATGATGACAGTCTACACTTCATCAATATCTGTATTCACATGAGCTCGTTAAAACAAAACAGAACAGCATGTCTCTGATCTCAATGTGGCTCTGTGTCAGCCACTGGAAATTGTTCACTAGGAGTTTTATTTTAACAGATGGCTTAAACTTATTGCGTTAGTTAAGCTGCCGTGAAGTGTGGCTATTTTGAGCTAAGATTAGGCCAGACAATGAGTGACTTTAGTCAATGACACCGTATACAAATAGTTCAATACCTAATCTCTGGAATGCATGTGTAGCTTCATTATCCACTGATGTAGCAAGACAAAGATTTCATTGGATCATGGGAACCAATGACAGAAAATTAATTGAATTATTCATTCCTAGAAAGATAGTGTCCGTCGTCAGCCTTGCTCCTTTCATGGACTGATCTTTACTCTCGTCTGGAGATGAGTACAGCTTTGCTGATATCCCCATTTTTATTCCTGGAGAAGCTACTTTAACCAGGGAGGGCTCTGAGATTGCAACTGATCAACCCAGTATAACTGTACACTTTTTTTTAACAAGACTGTAAAGCCTATTTCCATATAACATGAAATAAACACCAACAATTCACGAGCTCACACTGCATTTGAAGTTTCACTGATCAACGTCTCGAACATTGGTTAGTTCAAATAAGCAGTGAATCAGAATTGATTGGGAGCTTGTGGAGTGTTCAAATGAGCCATGTCAGCTATCTTGTGTGTCTAATCATGGCCATGCAGCAATGCTGCGTATCCCCAAAGAAATAGAAGAAAGGGTGAAGATCAAAAGACAGGGAAAAAAAAATTAGACCATTTGGGATAATTCACATTTTGATTACTTGGGTTTGGCAAAAGATGAAGTAACTTTTTTTTAAAACCTGGTGTCTGACAGCAGGGCTTATCCTGAGAAATGTGTTTATGGGCCGCAGATGGAGTTATTTCTTAGATACGCTGCCTTGACGGATTGCTTTCCTAGGTAATAAGTTCTTCTAATTTAGGATGCAGGTTTTTACCTCAGTATGTCATCTTGAGAGCCTGCAATGATTAATCACTATGTCTTTGATGTTACACAAGAGGCAGGAATTGGGACTTGTCAGGAGTGTTATTACATTAGGGAATTTGGGTGTTGTGAACGAAAGAGGTGGCCAAGATGTAGCTTGACATTTGTCGAGGCCCATGGTCGCCATGGGAACACCGTTTTAATTTTTCCTCACTGCAGATAAATAAATCTGAGTTGTATGGTGTTAATCTAAATGAGGGGTTCTGATGCCCTAAAATCTGAGCATAAAACTCATCTAGCTTAACCTCAAAACCCTGCAGTTGACAACCTTGGTTTCTGTTTCCTGTGGTGTGTTTGTGTGGGGGTGGTTTGATTGGGTTTCTTTGTCATTGCTGTTGCTTAACCCTTGCATGTCCTTGATGCAGCCTTGAGGATTGAGCACTTTGTGATGTTGGAGAGTTTCTGTGCAGCAGCACAAGCTACAGTTGTGATCTTTGCTCTGACTGCCAGCTAAAGACTAGAATAAATCCTGCTGCCTCTTTCATAAATGTAGAGCAAGAGTGGGACATTCAGAACCTCATTTGTCTGCTTCTGGCATTTAATAAGATCATGACTTTTCTGATTATAACCTGAAATCTACATTCCTGTCCACACCTAGTAACCTTTCTTATCAAGGGTTTGATTTATCGATGCGATGATTTCAAAATTTTGTCTTTACGCCCGTTTAGGCATACCTTATACTTAACCATAATTGGGCATAACAGTTATGGATTATATGCAAGACTTTGAAAATATGTTTTATAAAATCTCAGCCTTCTGTGGACACTCTACCTCTTGGGGAAAATCAATTATCTTGTCTTTTAATCTAATTTCACTGTAGGGAAACACTTTGTCGAAGTGTAAAGGATGCTTCCCATTTCATTGTCTGACTGGCATTCCAAGCTATTCTCCGATTAATAGAATTTTCTTCTTCAAAGCTTGATAAGTTTTTTTTTTAAAGAATCACTATTTTGTTATCTGGTCTGCATGGACAAGTTAGACCAAAGGGTGTGTTTTGTGCTGTACGTCCGTGACTCTAAGTTAAAACAAGATGACCAACCATCTTTCCTTGGCCTTTAGATGTGAGAATCTAGTTCTCTATCACCTGAGATACAGATGTATTTGCAGTATTAGACACTGATCCCGTTTACCCTCTTGCTAACTGTGGCGTTAACTGTAGTGTCACCAAGGGGGTCGTTTGACATCTGGGAAGAGCAGGTGGGAATGAAAAGTAAATTAGTTGCTGACCCTGGAGAGCTGTGCCTCTTTAAGAGTTTTTGGGTTTTGCCACCCACGTGAAAAAAATAGTTTGGATTATGTGCTAGTGGGTGTTTGCCAACAACTTTTTGCCTGAAAGCAACTGCACACCGAGTGCAGAAGGATTGATCAGGTCTCCTCAACAGTGCTTCCTGTCATTCTTAGATTGAGTGTTTACATGCCAGTGAAATGGTTGCAGATTTTGGGAGATGATGAAAGAGGTGATGTGGGAAGAGTGAGAGACAGTGTGGTTAAGACTGGTTCAGTTCTGTTCTGACACACATGCTTGAGCTTTTAAGGAACACTGCTTTTGCTACAAGAATGAGAAACTCTACTTGCCTTGGCTCCTAACCTCCCTCTCTCTCTCTCTCCTTCACATACATGCGAGTTCTAAGTATTGTGTGACTGACTATTGGTGCAGGGAAGATAGTACATTTTCGCATGTCCTTGACTTGCCTTGAAATCTCTGGTAAATTATTAGTACTCTGCTAAATAGAGGAGCTTTATATTTTCAATTTTTTTATTTCCATTCCATGCCTCAATGGCAACCTCTTCTTTGAATGTAATGGTGTAGCTCTGAACAGAAATAAAATGTCCCAGAGAGCTGAAGGACTGAAAATATTGGATAAACTCACAGTCAGGAAGCCTGCAATAGAGAGAGAGAGAGAGAGAAAAAAAAGTCTTTCAGGTCTGTGATTTATCATCATCAGAGCTGAGAAAAATCAGAACTGTAATAGGTTTTAGGAAGTGAAGAGAGTTTGGGAGCAAACCCATGATTGCCCCAGGTCCTGCTTGTTGGGACCTGATGTATCCCACCCAAGGCAGGGACAAGTAGCCTTCGTGTCTTTAGGAGATCTTTGCAGACTGTATTCCAAAGGGTGGATGAGTGATTAGCGTTGCTGTCCCACAGTGCCAGGGACCCAGGTTCTTATATGGCATTAGGTGACAGTGTGTGGAGTTTGCACATTCCCCCCATGTCTGCATTAGTTTCTACCAGACTTTCTAGTTTCCTCCAGACTTTCTAGTTTCCTCCCACATTTCAAAGATGTACAGGGTAGGTGGACTGGCCAAGCTAAATTTCCCTGTAGTTTCCCAGGATGTGCAGGCTACGTAGATTGACTGTGGTAAAAGCAGGTTACAGGCATAGGTTTTGTTAGGAGGTGGAGGGTGGATCTGGGGGGTATGCTCTTTAGAGGGTCAGTACAGATTAACCGGCTGAATGGCTTTTTTCCCCACACTAGTGATTCTATGACTCAAAGCTGTATTCAAAAGTTGTGATTGAAGACGTACAGAGACTGATGGTAAGCCGTGAAGCAATCATCAAAGTTGCAAGCATTTAAACAACTGTTAAGTGTTAAGAAGCTGGCCATTAGACTCCGTTTAGAACAAATCTGGTTTTTGAACCATCTGCTCCTCAACAAAACTATCAACAAGACAAACTATTGCTGATGTGTTGCATCAGTTTAAACTGGGTTTCGATTTGTTCTCCTATTCCAGTGACTATTTTTTTAAGCGTGTATAATGGCGGAACTAAGGAAAGCAGTAAGAGGTTAATTTTAAATCAAAACTGCTTCATTACCTTTTTACAAGGAGTTGCTCACTTCAGTTGTATGCAGCCCATTATAACAAAGGCTGTATGCAACAGGAGGCCAAATTGCAGCTGCCTTCACATGTAATGTTCAGTAAACCTTCTGCTCCATGTGTCTGACTTAGGTCACCATCTGTGTTGACTCATTTCCTGGAAGATGAGAAATTCCACTGTTAAACTGTGTCCACATCGAAACAGCAGCACCCAAAAAATTGTATTTAGACACACTAATTCCAAAACAAGCAAGCAAAGTCTATTGTGGCATTAGCCCTTTTTTATAAAACAGAAACAGCAAATGGTATTACATCCACCAACTCTAACATGGGTCAAAAGCTGATTTCTAAAGTTTTTGATTTGGATGATTGACAGCGCTTTTAATGTTTTTAAAAACATTTTCATCTAACGCCTGCTCTACCCTGAGGGCTACCTTAGATAGTAACTGCAATCCTGATTCCAGTTCCTTGTCCAATGCTAAAGAATGAAGATATCTATACACACACTCTCACACCATGTTTCAAGGTTAAATTTCTTTGCTGACTTGGAAAAGCTGGTTTGAAGGCATTACTAACTCCATCAATGTGAGAGATTAGTAGAACCATGTTACGGTGTCAGTCCCTGCTTCCAGCACCTTGAGCTGTCTCATTAACCCGTCTCATGGACCAGCTTCTCACTAGCTCAAACTGACTCATTTGACCTCAGCAATGTTAGTACTGAGAAGTCGTAAAGTGCGGCGCTGGAAAAGCATAGCACCTCAGGCAGCATCAGAGGAGCAGGAAAGTCGACATTTTGGGCATTAGCCCATCATCATCCTGACTTTGATTCTCCAGCATCTGCAGTCCTCACTTTCTCCCTGTACTGAGAAGTGCCTGCTTAGCATCTTGAAGATTCCTTGGAATCTGGTTAAACCTTATGGGGACATAAGGTCAGAAGGGTCTGTCTTTATTTTCATTTCCATTTCCATTCATATATCCAAGATGTAAGATATCGGTCTCTTCTGTGGATTACATGTGGAGCAGGTTTTGTATTTGATAAATTAGTATTTTTGAGACTGCAATGTTTCATACAATTAAGTCCACCTTCCTTGTTCCTAACCTGTGAACTTTTTGGAATTTGTTTTTAAACCTTGTTGACATTTAGATGAATATTTTTCTTTCAAGTTTGAAGGATGTTTAAGCCAGAAACGTAGACATAATTTCAAGTCACCATAACTAATATTTCATTCATTTTACCATGTCTCATAAGTTAATATTTTTAAAACTAGTCACTTGGTGCAGATGGAATGTGTGTGGCCTCCAAATAGCATCATCTGGTAAGTTATTGCTCCATTTGTACCAGCACTGTGGCCACCATCATCTTTGGAACCCTTGGCTGAGATGTCAGGGTACTGTTGCCATCTATTCCAGTTATTAATATTTTAAATAGCAGCCTGGTGACATGAATAGGTTTTGATCAGGCTGGTAAAGTAACCTTTCCAGTCAAAGTCTTGTCCTTATTTGCCATGCCACTGATCTCTCCATTTGAATGATCATGTTCCACCGTTTCACTACCTTCAGCACAATGCCTCCACCAGGCCCATCTTCCTGTCCCCTATCAGGAAGCTGAAGGTACAGTTCCCTCTGGTACCCTGGTCCACTCCTCCATCACCGACTGCACCTCAGGCCCATGTGCAGTCTTTTATTCATTTGTGGGACATGGGTGTCACTGGCTAGGTCAACATTTATTGTCCATCTCTAGTTGCCCTTGAGAAGGTAGTGGTGAGCTGTCACCTTGATCTACTGCAGCCCACCTGCTATGTGTTGACCCTCAATGCCCTTAGGGAGGGAATTCCAGGAATTTGACACAGCAACAGTGACGGAATGGCTATATATTTCCAAGTCAGAATGGTGAGTCGCTTGGAGAAGAATTTGAAGGTGGTGTTCCCATGTATCTGCTGCACTGGTCCTTCTAAATGGAAGTGGTCATGGGTTTGGAAGGTGCTGTCTAAGGACCTTTGAAATGCTGCAGCATATCTTGTAGATGATACACACTGCTACACAGGGTTAGGGGTGGAGGGAGTGGATGTTTGTGAAAGTGGGCTGTTTTGTCCTGGATGGTATCAAGCTTAGAGTCTAGTTGAGGGAGGTGTAACATCCTCCCTTTCAACCCCCACCCTACTTCTCCTCCCTGTCGTATTCCTGAAACACATATTTTCCAGGTTACTTTTGCTGCTGCAATGTTATTTGTTGCTCATAATGGGGTCTTCATGCCTGGCTTTCCCAATGTAGGGAAGTGGTCACTGCTGTGTGGAATATCTCCATTTAGCCTGAAAGCATGAACTGAACCTTTTTTCGATTGTTCATCATTTTCAATCATATTTTGTTCTCAATTCTTCACCTTTTTTTTTGTCCTCTACATACTCCAGTAGGAGGAAACTCCAATGCAGGCTTGAGGAACACTACTTAATCTTTCAATTAGGCACTTCTGGACTCCATATTTAATTCAACGACTTGGCTATGAATGATGTTCGCTGAAAAATGTGTTGCTGGAAAAGCGCAGCAGGTCAGGCAGCATCCAAGGAGCAGGAGAATCGACGTTTCGGGCATAAGCCCTTCTTCAGGAATCTTCATGAATGATCCCTCATTTTGGTTTTATAGTTTTGGATAAGACCCAGTCTGTATCTTTTCATGCTTAAGCATTGAGGCAGAGCTGATCTTTATTCTACACTCAACCAGTGCTTTATTTCTTCACTACAGGACTGCTGAACATTTTTTTTTGCACTAACACAGACTCAAGCATAACCTTACAGAAATATTTTGGAAAATTTCATTAATGTAAAAGATATTAATTAGCTTTTAAACTAATGGTTTGAAGTCTTGTTTCATTTACATTAAATATTAAATTTGTTTTGGAGAAACTGGGAGCAATCATGGGATTGCTTAGTGCCTCGTCTGCTCTGTTGGGTTGCAGTATGTTGGTGAGAGATTGTAGAATCAACGATAATGTGTTGGGAGCTCACTGTTTTCCTATGAGTGTTGGTTCAAAATGAAAGCAGTCTCCGTGTGTCAGCCAGTATACAGTCTGCATCTTTTTTTTGTCTTTCCGTATTTTTTGATGTTGAACTGAGATTGAAAAAAAACTCTTTTTTCCAGTAAAGGATTCAGGAAGGAATTGGTGCATTTTTTAAATGCATAGTTACTGAACCTCATTGTATGTCTTGTTTACACTGCTGCGTTATTCAAACAGTTGGTTTGTGGGGGTGCGGTGGGGTCTGCTGTCCGCAGACAGACTGCATGTCATGGTTTGTACACAAGAGTAAGAATCACCTGGCAACACGTTGCTGATTGGTTTGCAGTGTTGTGACCTATTGTGGATGACCAGGTCATCAGCCTGACAACAACTATTTGGCTCCTGAACAGCTTGTGAATGTGACCGATACTGGAAAATCCTTCTGGACTGTTGTAAGGGGGAAATGATGTCTTGAAGAAAGCCGGTTTATGTTCCCTCAGCAGTTACTGTAAGTTGTGGCATTAACCAGCAGCCGAGACGCTTAGCAAGGAGTGTACAAATTGCCTCAACTAATCTTTCCTGCCCTCTAACCTTTACCATAACTTTTTTCTTTTTCCCCTCCTTTTTATTTATTAAAACTTCAGATTCTACATGTCTTCACGTTACACTTGGCTAAGTTTAAAAGTAAAACCCTTTTCATCATGCATTTGAGCAAGTCAGGTTTATTAAACTCTCGAGTTTGACAAGGCTGTAATTGCAGTAGCAGAAATTGCTTCAGGATGAAGATCGAAATGGAGTGCTGGCTAGTGGACTGTGTCCTGAGAGGACTGTAATTGGGACAGTGGGTGGAGTTGAAATGTTCCTTTCATCTCCTGTCTTTGACAGACCCAGACAGCCCTACCATTTCAGTAAGATAATTGATCTGCTCCAGGCCCCTACTCTGCCTTTGTGACCATTCAATATAGCCCTAACTCCTTTATTTCACCAATCTATTGAACACCTTTTTAAATACTTTTCAGTGATCTAGCTTCCACAACTCTTTGGGATACAGATTTTAAGGCATTCACTACTCAGAGAAGAAATTCCTTGGTATCATGTCTTTTAAATGAGTGTCCCCTTATTCTGCAACTGTGTCCCCTAATTTAAGATTCCCTCATTAATCAAAACATCTTCTCAACATCTACCCTTTCAAGCCACCTCAAATCTTGTGTTTCAATAAGATCATCTTCTGGACCAGATCAAACTCTTGCAAAATATATTCAGATGATAACCTAGACCCCTATGTTTTCTTATTTTGAACGTAAATGTGAGGCGTTGTATTCTTGATGCAAGTCAGTTGGTCAAACTACCAGGCTTGAAGCAAAACAATCTTTATTGATACACACTATAGTTAAAGCACAACAAAAGAAATTGGAATAATTGAACTCCATTGTAAAACTGTTCCAATATAGTGTGCGTCTGCGCGTAGACTGCCTGGCACCTTTCTCTCACTCTCCTGTGAGAACCCAGGACACCATACATCTCTTAAAGCCACATCACCATCACATGTTGAATTGGTTGCATCGTTGAATGCAAAGAAATATGGAAATCTGTAAGATCTCTTGCTCTCTGGAGCTTTTCTAGATGCTTCTTAGAAAATCTGACAAATATACAAATACTTCCTGTTGTAAAGGTTATTTCTCCCTCGAAATATTCAGCTGGTGATCATGTTCAAAGCAGCAGTGAAGACTGAAATGAGAAATCAATCTACTTCAAGAGCTGGGCTGCTTGTTAAAGTTCCTGTATCGTAAGTAGGGCGCATGGTTTTGGTACTACAAAATCTTCGTTCTTGGTATCTCGCCCCATACTCCACACTCTTGTGTAGGGGAGAATTCCTGTCTGAGTCAGCAGAAAATGTGGATTTGCTTCACAGTAAACTGTGGGAAAGAATGTTTTGTCATGCAATGTGGCCTACAAAAAAGCATCTGATTCAGTCCAATTCAACACTAATTTAAAAACCTACCCAGCTTTGTCTCATTTTCTAAGTTTTAGATTGTTTGCATGACTCTTAACCTGCTTCATCCGAGCCTATGTGAATTTGGGCACTGAATCAGTACAAATGGCTTTATTGTCGTGGACCTGGTGATGACCTGGTGAAATGTGGCTGGCACGAGCAGAATTTTCAACCAAGTGACGGCTTCAGCTTTGTGGAAATGTTTCTTGACGCAAGAGGTGGAGTGGGGAGGTAGAGAAACCATCCCTATCATGCTGGAAGGACCGTGTGCCTGGGTACTAAAGCATAATTCATTGCATCCATGTGACTGCATGTACTTCTTGAGTCACCCCGGTAACAAAATGAGACCTTGTAATGCTGTGATTGGTAAGGAAGAAGTTGGCTGTTCCCTTGGGCACAAAGCAAGAGAACAACAGCTCCTGCAGTCTGCACTTTCAGCTTCTATAAAACCACGGGTGTGAATCAATGGAGATCCCAGTGTGTGGATTCAGAGCGCAGTAAAAATAATTGAATTCTTCAGTGTTCTCAATTGTGTTGTAAAATGGTTTAATAAGGAACCTAATCATGGAAGATGTGTTCCTGCAGTATAGCAATTTGCTGCAAAAGCTAATGGCAAAGATGAACAGACATGAAAATGGATCTAAATTTTACACTATTATGTTGATTCAGCTTTCTACCTGCTGTTCTCAATAACTGTTTAATGGTTGGTAATGGCAATCAACTAAGAAAAGTCAGCATTTTGGGGTTCATTTAATTGTCTCATGACCAGTTAGAGGTGCTGTTTTGCTCATTGATTTTATTTGCAAATAATTGATGACTGAAAACTCTCGATACCTTTTTTTGTCATTTCATGCCAATTTAAGCACTGCAGTACATTGCTGTCTCTGATATTTTTAACATGCTGAAACACCTAAGCCAATGTCCAAGTACTGGTCAAATTGTGCTGAAGCACTGGTTTTAATTAGCCTGCTGTCTTGCTGCTAAATAAATGAAGCAGTTTTAAAGGATGTTTTAGTCGCACTTGAACCGAGCTGTGGGATTTTATTGTAAAGAAAATAGCTTTTAAAAACTGGGACCAGTTTGGTCTTTTTAAAAAACAGTGTCGTATTTAAAGAGACTTGAGGCGGCTTGGACTGTCCTAACAAATGTTTTGTTTCAAACCCACACTATAGAGTAAAATGCAATATGTCTTTATACTTCGAGGTGGAGATGTTATGAGCTGTTGCACATAGGGACTCAAAATGCATTTTCAGCTCTCTTAGACCTTGCTAACCTTCCCAAACCTGCTTCCAGCTGATTCGGTGGTTGGACTCCGTGAGATTCCATTCGAGTTGGAATCTTGTAACTCAATGTCAGCTGTTTGTTATTCTGTTGAAAAGCTTTAATTTATCTAATTGTTTATTTGATATGGTATGGGAACAGCAAATGTTAAAGAGCTGAAAATGTACAGTCTGAGCAGTGATTGAAGAGCCAACTAAAAATTACTTGTAAATCTGTAATTTCGGAGAGCAATGGGACTGAACCGCTAAATGTTTGAATTGCACCAGGGTTTAAAACCTTTTATGTCAAGATTGATTCGCCCCACTGCCTTCCCCTCCTCTCCATTTCCCAAAGGCATCCATGTCACTGCTGAGTAAGAAGAAATTTCAGTGACCGGGAATATTTCAAAAGATGACTATTCCTTCTGGAGTAACATCACCTGCACTACCCCAGTTCACTAATATAACAACAAAGTGCTGGAGAAACACCGCAGGACAGGCAGCATTGGTGGAGAGAGAGAACAAGTTAGCATTTTGAGCCCCATGATTCCTCTTTGGAACCTTGTTTGCATTGGAATCTTTCATTGGCATTGTAAGGGAAAGTACTTTGGTTTCTTGTACAAAACTGCTTCGCTTCCAGGCTAGTATTGTACCCAACACTGAGACACCAATGAAGTCAGTGCATAACAGTGGTTGGTGCTGGGGTTCTGGAACATTCATACTTTAAACATTGGTGTTCTTCTGGGTGTAAAGGAGAAACGAAGGAAGCGAACATCAAATTCAGCTGGGTTTTCTTCCAAATATGGTTCCACATTTGCAGTAAAAGAGAAGCTTAGAATTTTGTTTAAAATAATTTGGAATATTACAGGACCAACATAAATTAATGTTTTGAATTTTTTGGCAGTGCTGAAGATTACAAATAGGAAGTGTACAACTACACAGGACCAAAGATATGTCACTCAGCGAAAGGAGTGATAGAATTTAATAGAATAGATGATAGATTCCTGAAGAAGGGCTTATGCCCGAAACGTCGATTCTCCTGCTGCTTGGATGCTGCCTGACCTGCGCTTTTCCAGCAACACATTTTCAGCTCTGATCTCCAGCATCTGCAGCCCTCACTTTCTCCTCCATGATAGAATTTAAGCCTGGGAAGCTGTGCAAGTGTACTTAATTTATTACCTGAACAAAAATTTGACTCTTCAAAACTGCAAGCAAGAAAATATTGCTTTCATCGGCTTAAATCGATTTATCTTTTCAATTTTTTTATTAAGAATTACGATATTGACTTGATAAGCCTCTTCAGATTACTTGTACAATCCGCCTCATTGGGGCTATAGTGTTCCTATATACATTGGCTGATATCTGCTTCCTTAATACCACTGACAATTTTGCTTCTCTAATATCCTGAAGCATAGACATTTTGGTAATTCAGTTTAGTGTACTTGGAGGAAAGAAAACTTTTATATAATTTTCAGGTAGATCATCAATAATGGGGATTTTTGCTAAATCTGTATATTCCAAATGTATGGCACTGAGGATTTCTGATCTTTTGGGTTGAGTGAATAAAGTCTGATTGCTTTTTTTTAACCAAACAGAAAAGTGTTAAATTTGAGTTGAATCCTTTAGAAATACATGAAAACCCTTTTTCACTTGTGGCTCTCAAAGTTTCATCACCCCAGTGATCGATGAAGTCATTTTAAGATGTGTTCACTTGTATGTGGTAGCCAGTTTCTGCTCAGCAAACTCCCGCAACCGTGAATGTGGTAAAATGACTCCATTTTTTTTTGGTATTGTTTAATGAATAAATATTACCCAGGACAATGGAGAACGCTTTTAAAAATAATTTCTTAAATACATTAAGATGTCATTGTGTCCTTCAGAATATAATTTGTCAACTGAACTGTAAAAGGAAATTTCACAGAGCCTCTGTGTCATCTTTTGCACTAAGTAAGGTGAACACACTCAACTATGACTTTTACTTACACCACCCAACAGAGAGGACAGTTGTGTCACCATAGACTTACCAGACCATTGGGGCTGCTCTCAGAGAAGCAACTGGTGGTGATTTAACCTGAGGACCACCAGATCTCAAGTGAGGGAACAGTTGAGAAGGAGAGTCCTTCATGGTAGCCTCAAACCGGTGATAGGAATTGAACCCACGCTGTTGGCATCACACTGCTTCGTAAACCAACAATCCAGCCAAATGAGCTAAACCAATTCCGGCAGTAGAGCAGAGAATGTAATGAAATGTTCAGATTGCAAATACTGCAATGCTGGCAGTCTGCAAAACTGCAAGAGCTCAGCTAATCAACTCCTGGTAGCCCTAAAACCTTTCTCTGTTTGGATAATTACCTGATACCCATCCAATTTCAAATAATGATCCAATTTGAAATTCCTGTGTTTCATCCAATCACATTTAACAGAATGACAAGCTTTGGAAATTGGACTTGGAAGGTTCAAGTTGTCAAGGTAGATGCTAGTAACTTGATATTGCATAACACAATGTCATTCCTTGTCTCTCTCAATTTGTATAATGATCTGAACACAGTACTTCATCAAAATCACTTACCTTGTCTCCCTGCTTGCACTCAGTATTATTTTCCCTCACTGTGCTGGTCCTGTCATATATAATTCTGTGGACAGGCTGTCTGCTTGTCTCCAGTTCTCTGCCACTGTGCAACTGATTTCTTTGTGGGTAAGATGTTTCTTTGGCAGTGGTTAAAATTAGGAGCTTGTCAACTGATGAAAGATGCAGAGAAGCATGATTCCTGCTGATCCAAGAGCCTGCCAAATACCTTTTCTAGCTACCATAATCAGTATCTAGCATCAACTTCTTAAAAGTCTAGGTCTTTTAAAGATTTTCTGGTCCATAATCAATTCATAAAGATAATGAAGTTCATACGATGAAACGGCACTTAAAGTCATAGAGATGTACAGCATGGAAACAGACCTTTCAGTCTAACTCGTCCATGCTGACCAGATATCCCAACCTAATATAGTCCTATTTACTAGCCCTTGGCCCATATCCCTGTAAATCCTTCCTATTCCTATACCAATCCAGATGCCTTTTAAATGTTGTTGTAATTGCACCAACCGCCTCCACTTCCTCTGGCAGCTCATTCCATACATGCACCACCCTCTTCCAAAGTTGCCCCTTAGGTCCCTTTCATATCTTTCCCCTCTCTCCTTAAACTGATGCTTTATAGTTCTGGACTCACCCACCCCAGGGAAAAGACTTTGTCTATTTATCATATTTATGCCCCTCATGATTTTGTAAACCTTCATTGTCCGATGCTCCAGGGAAAACAGCCCCAGCCTATTCATCCTCTCTCCTCAAATCCTCCAATCCTGGCAACATCCTTGTAAATCTTTTCTGAACCCTTTCAAGTTTCACAACATCTTTCCGATAGGAAGGAGACTAGAATTGCATGCAATATTCCAAATTGGCCTAACCAATGTCCTGTACAACTGCAACATGACCTCCAAAATGCTATACTCAATACTCTGACCAATAAAGGAAAGCATACCAAATGCCTTCACCATTCTATCTACCTGTGACTCTACTTTCAAGGAGCTATGACCCTGCACTCCAAGGTCTCTTTGTTCAGCAACACTCCCTAGGACCTTACCATTAAGTGTATAAGTCCTGCTAAGATTTGCTTTTCCAAAATGCAGCACCTCGCATTTATCTGAATTAAACTCCATCTGCCATTCCCTCAGCCCATTGGCCCATCTGATCAAGATCCTGTTGTAATCTGAGGTAACCTTCTTTGCTGTCTACTACACCTGGACCCAGCACCAATCCTTGTGGCACTCCACTGGTCACAGGCCTCCAGTCTGAAAAACAACCCTCCACCACCACCCTCTGTCTTCTACCTTTGAGCCAATTCTGTATCAAAATGGCTAGTTCTCCCTGCATTCCATGAGATCTAACCTTGCTAACCAGTCTTCCATGAGGAACCTTGTCGAACACCTTATTGAAGTCCATGTAGATCACATCCACTGCTCTATCACTTGCTTTTGGATTTTGGCATAGTTGACTCATGAATTGATACCTCCTTCTCCTCAAGTTGTTTCTGATCAGCAACATGCAGGAGTCCTCTAACTCACTGTGCTATTGAGGCATTGATCTCTACTCTTTTAAAGGGTTGGGGAACCTAACCTTTGTGTTTAGTTTTAATATAACATTCTGCACTTGAAACATTAGCAGTGTCCTCTGGTAGCTTATAATTGGGTCTTAATCAAATGTCGGACTGTGTGTATTTGAATGAACTACATTTTGCAAATCCAAATCACAGAAGGGGTTTCAAGTCAGTCTGACTTGTGTTTCTAGCAAAATAATTTTTATAAATGTTTCTATGTTGACCTTCCTAGAGTTAGCATGTTCAGAGTGTTGACTGTATGACACACAGGCCATCATGTAGGCCATCAGCTGGGCTTTCTCATAGATGAGCACAGAAAGAGAAGGATTAAGTCATTAGTGATTTGACATCCAATTTAGTTAAAACACTAAAATTGGTTTGTGGAAAAAACAAGACCTCATTAGTCTTCGCCCACAAGTGTTTGGTTTTGATAAAAGGAAAAGTGAACTGTATATTTTACTGATTTAAAGATGTCAAAGTGGAGCTTGATGATTAAACAGAATCTCTGTTACGAGAGGCATCAAGCAATAATGAGATTTCTAATAAAAGCCGTAAATGCATTAACTCAAAGGGGCACTTGTTCTTAACTTTTGTCTTCGGTAGAACTCTTTCTTAATGGAGAAATGTTAAACTTGGGTGAATTATTAAAGTAACATTTATTTTGTTACCAATAATGCCGAGAAATTGTGCAAAGTTGTGTTCATCAGAAACAATGAATCATCCATGGTCTGTAGCGTGTTACTTGAGAATTTAATGAGCCCAGTTATCTTTCTGATGTTTGAACGAAACACCACCCCTTGTTGGTCATTATTTTAAAACCCAAGCAACCATTGGAAGGTCTAACATGATGCTAGCATTTGTGGTGAAAAGGTTAGTTTCAGCACAGGAACCAATTGGCACCGGTGGTTTTCCTTGGACTGATCACTTAATTTTAGGCCATACCTGGTGGACAGGTTGTGCCACATCACAAAGAGTTTGCCACTCTGTTCAGGTCATGGCTGAATGGAACAAGTATCACCACCTGAGGAAAATAAATTGCACTGTGCAATATGATTGATTCGCAACGGTTTGCATACCTTCACTCGAGAATTGCATATGGGATTCTGGACTCTGGAGCACCCTTGTAATGCTGTGCTGGAGCTGCACATCACTAAGTATAAATACTGCAAGGAAAGTGGAATTATAAAAATCTGGACAATCTCTACACTAGATTCATTAGAATCTGGGATGCACTTCAATGTATATTTGCAAACACCACATTAGATCAGAATGGAGTATGTACTTGAACACATTAAGTCCCCACCATTACAGTATTTAGTATTGATGCAGATATTTTTATATCAATCTGTTCAGGAATGTTATGACCACCTCTGGAATAGGTGAGACCTGGCTTTTCAGGCCCAGAGACCATACCATGACAAGAGCCGCCTTAGTATAAATGTATGATGAATAGTGTCACTTTGCAGTCCAAGCCTTAAGATAGTCCACTTGTCTTGTCCTTAAGCTAAAGAACCCCAACTTATTGGTTTAATGCCACAATGTGATTTTAAAAAAAGGATGTAGGTTATTAAAAAGGGAGGCTATTAATTAGGAAAATTGGGATACAAACAGCTGAACATGAAATGAAAAGATTACTTTCTGCCTATGACTCTGTTTATGGTTGACAGCATCTCCCAGGCATTGGCTGTTGAAAGTAACACACATTAATTTTTGACTGTTTCTAGTCCCCATTTCTACTTAAAATAAAAAGTGTCTTGGTTTGAAGACTGACTGACTGACTGACTACCTCATGTATGGGAGCAAATCAATTAGCAGTGAGTTTTTGACTACTGCATACATGCACATATTGACGGTCTCAAAGGGATTCTTACGTTTTTAAGATCTCCTCTGATAACGCTGAACTAATGGTACTTCAGTAATTGCTGTGTGTTTTCCAATTGAATGACCATTCTCTGAATTGGAGGTCAGAGTGACATCTGCTGAGGTGGAACCTTTTCTGATTTGTCTAGGCAGTTGCATTCTACTTTGTAAGATAACAAGTCTGAGGAACATGAGGGTCATGCACAATGTATTTATTAAGAGCACTTTTCTTAAGTGTATAAATAATGACCAACAATTTATCCAGGGCATGTGATTAACTTGAACTTTAATGGTATTTATGTAGCATTGTCACTTTGCACCCAGATCAGTGTTCGACGAAATCCACTCTGATTCTGTACCAACTGAAGTATAGGGATGTGACGTACAAGGCATGTATATTTCCTATTCTTGCTTTAAAATGTAAGCTGAATCACTCCAATGCACGAAAAGCTGCCAGCTCCTGCTTATGGAAGTACCATTTACACGCTGCTGTAATTTCTCTTGGATGTGAGAGTGCAAACCACCTGTTTTTAAATGTGTTTTATCGTCTCCAGAGGCACAAGCCCCACTTTATTAATGTGCTGCTGAAGTGCTGTCATAAGCAAGATTGTAAAAGCAAGTTCAGCAGCTGTTCAGTGTCATCTTCTGAAGACATGACCCCATTTTTCACTTCTGCCTTTTTTTTTGTAACCCTGTATGTACATAACTTTTGCCTCCAATGTTTAACTAACTAAAATTTACTGAGCATATAATTGAGAAGGTATTTTTGTTTCCAGAATCAAATGTTGATCCCTAACTTCAAAGGATCTCCGTCTAATTTGGTTTTATTCGATATTATTGATTGGTGTGCAAAGGTTTTGTGTGAATATGTAAATAGTCTCGATCAGTGATGCAAGGCCACTTGATCACGAGGTGGTGGTTCTGTAGCAGCCTCCTGGCAGGGGTGAAACAGTGACTTTTTTATAATTTGTATTTACTACACTTAGATAAAAGTTAATGTTTGCTGAAATTAATTAAGGCTCTGCAGTATTTACTGATCTCTCTCTCTCTCTCTCTCCTTTTCCCCCCCCCCCCCCCCCCCAAGTCAACGAAGGCAGAGTTGATTGATAAACAAGTTTCACTGGAGGAGTTGAGGGGTTATCAATCATGCTTTGTACATATGTGGCTCCCTACATTGTGTAAGTGCATGCATAAAATACAAGTACTCCCATGATGTCCATCAGCATTAAGGATCCAATTCCAAACATACCAGCGTGGAACAGTGATGTGTATTTTCTGTGTATCTCCAAATAAAAAGTGAACCATCTCTTTGTCCTACAATTCTGGCCTCGTGGTCAGAGTCCACCACAAGGAGAGTGGAGCCACTTTCCTCCTGAGTAAGGCTCTGTCTCAAGTTTGAAAAGTGACTGACTTTGTCATGCTGCTTTTGCTTTTTCTACAAAAACATGCTGTGGTTGCGCAGCCTGGGAATTTTCTTTCAGCTGGTGTTGAGGAGGTGCGATGGCATGCAACAGAATTTCAGGGAATGATCAATTTTTGAAGAAGTGAAACTATTTGAAATGCCCTGCAAGATGCAAGTGAAGGGCTTGTAAACACACCATTACACCCCCGACCTACTGTTGGTGAAAAGAAAATGACTTTTACTGGAGCCATGCCCTTCCCAAAGCAGGGGCCTTCCTGGCTGTTTAGATCATGTAAGGGCATGGCATCTTTGAGAGGAGCTGGTAAAACATGGGGAAAGAATTGACCAATATCTGCCTCCAATATCTACGTGCGGGAAATTGCTTATTGCAATGCAGTGCTTGAAATCTAAATATATACTGCTCCTCTGTGACCTATAATCCTCTGTGGCACAAGATGAAATGTCGATTTCAGTGAAAATGTTATGATAGAGGGCTATCCAGTTGAATTCTTTAATGGTTGAAGTGTGATAAATGTTGAGTGTTTATCATTAAAATTCGCTTGAAGTGCCCAAGTTATAATTAGTATTTTGGTGCTTTTTCTAAATAATGTCCCTCTTGAGGGGTTAAATTCCAATTTGCCTCTCACTTTTATACACCCAGTCTGGCGATGTATGTAATTGTGGATTTAATAACTCCCATAAACTTTTTGAAAAATGTGATTTGATATTCAAGGGTTCAAGCTTGGCATTTTATCTATGGAATGATGGGTATAGTGTCCTCTCTGCATTGTTTATCTGACATTACATCACTGCGACCACCCCTACAGCCCTCAAATCTCTGAACTCCAGATCCCCTTTGTGTTGCTGGTTTTAATCACTCCACAATCGGTTGTTCCAGAGTCCGGGACCTTGCCTTCAGTTGCCAAGATTCTGAACTCTGGAATCTCCTCCCTCTGCCCCTCTCTCTTTCCATCCTCCTTTTCAAAACATTCCTTGGAAGCATTCCCTAGAAGAGAGAGACCAGTAAATCTTGTGAATGATGTATACTGGTCTGACTCCTCTTGATTAACTTTAACTTAAAATGGAGCACCAGTGCATTCATGTTGGAGTATTCCTTTTATCTTAATTAGCTTTTCCTCTGAGACCTCTTTGATCAAATTTCTGGTCACCTCCCCTGGTGGTTCGGTGTCTTAAAGGTTACTTGATAAAGTGCTTGCAAATATGCCATTGAGATGATTCTGTCCATTTAATGTGACTGACCTACTGTTATTTTGACCATCTGAACTCTAACCAACCACTGGCAAACCTCTGCAATGTTTTTTTGTGGGAGGGGTGCATGAGAATTGGCTTCTGTTTGGCGGTTTATGTAGCTCACTTTACTATGAATTAGAGGAACAGCTGTGTTTTGCGATGTTGAGATTTTGAATTAGTCCCCAGTGCACATGCGGTCCATTGTACTAAATGGTTCTGGCCTATGTAAAGCCCTTTTGAATAGGTCTGTAAACACTGCAGCAAACAGCACCCCAGCTGTTGCATTTGGTTCTGTGCCTGGATGAAATTTATCATTTAGTCTGACCATGTCCAAGGTGATGAAAAAGCAGCACCTCTGATTCGAGGCGGTAATTTTTGTTTTACAACGTGAACATGAATGTTGGTGCTGCTACGGTGTGTGGCCTCTCATCTCCTTCAGCCCCCTTAATCCTGCATGACACTAGCTAAAATGCTGATTTCAGTTGAAACCCAATGTGCAAAATGCATCAGCAGCTGGCTATCACTCCTTATGTGGCGCTCTTCTGTAAAGTTAAAATCTTATGTAGGTAATAGAATGTGGGACTAATCTCAAGCTAGAATTGAAACTTTGGAGTATACGTTTTCAGTAAGTGTGCATACATTCACACATTGGTACCACTGAGCTGTGAAATTTTGTTTTTCTTCCAATGGTTTATAGCTCATCAGTAGTTAGCTTAAATGAGATGCATCTGTCCATTTGCCCCAATGAATAGTAAGTTAAATTTGCATTGGCCAGTAATAACTATCTTAATTACTTCAGTATTTAAAATTGTACTGCTAATTTTGGGGGTGTGCAGGTATTTTTTCTTTCTTTCTTTCTTGTTTGTTTGTTTTATTTCCTTGAAGGACAATGTTTTATGACTGAGCTTAGACCACTGTTGGTCAAAGATAATCGCTGACTAATTTGTGTTTGTGTGACACTGTTTGAGCCCTATGCAGTGAAAATCAAACAAAGGCATGATATGAATAAATTGTGTTTTTCTATTGACTTGGCAAACACTAGCATCACTGCATTAGTTTGCAGCTTGTCTTTTTACCTATTTTGTTAAAATTATTGTTAACCCGAAGAAGCTGAAATACACTTCTGTGTGACATACAAATATGAATGTGATGAAATGCCCAATAATTGTATCTAATAGTTTCCCAATACATTCTCCATTGATGTAGAGTCACTTCTGTAACAGCATGGAATCATGTGTATAACCAGCAAAGTAAATACATTAATATAATACCTTTTCAGAACTTCACCTTGTCTTAAAATATGTTGCTACCATTGGATTATTTTGTGAGTTATGTAAGCAGTGCTGCATTCAAGTTCTATACAAGGTCTCACCTATATCTGTCTGATCAATGAGCAGGGAAGGATATTACCCAAGAAACTGAGTCATCTAGACTTGAGACGTTAGGTTAGTCGTGCGCTCTCAGTGGATGCTGCCTGGCCTGTTGTGATCTCCAGCACTTTGTTTTTGTTTTCAGCTGTGAATCACTCCTCTACTGATAAGTTAATATCCCATTTCATTATTTCACTGAGAGAAATTATGAAGAGCGTATGACAATTACAGGAAAACAGCCAATGGTCTATACAAATGTGGTGGTTAATGCATCATCACTGTGTGGTTGGAAAGAGCTCTGGTAGAGCTGCCAAATATGTTGAAAGCAGAGGTGGTTACAATATTGATTAACAAGGGAGAGAAAAGTTACCAGTGGGTAGCCATGATCTTTTGAAAAGTGAGAGCAAGCTCATGGGGCCAAGTGACATATTCCTGCTCCCAACTCTCATGTTAGTAAAAACCCAAGCCAGTTAGAGGAAGAACAACTAGGAGTTCTCTCACTGAATTCCATCCATGCATATTCAAGACTCTTTCTAAGCTGTTAGCTGTTCTGTCTTGAACCTAACCCATTGCAGAGGTTCCAGTCACCTTGTTGTACCATGTTCAACTGCAGTGTTGTTTGATCTGTGTGTGAGATGTGTCAAATTATAATCACATCAAAGGTGAACCCAACACCTAAAACCAGGAGCTCCAGTTGTAAACTCTCTGTCCCCACCTATGCATAATTGCCTCCCAAAGGTTCTGGTGGCAACTAAGTGGCTTGTTTGGCTACTTCAGAAGGTAGTTAGAGTCAACCATGTTACTCTTGTGTTCATCACATAGTCCAATCCAACATAAAATGAATGATTTTCTTCCCTTAGTGACATTAGTAAACAAGATTTCTCAATTTGGTGGCTTCATGGTCACCAATCAAAGGCCCGCTTACATCATAAAGATAGAATTTAAAGTTATGGATCGGGATCATTTAGTCCAGGCCTACTAGATTACTAGTTCCCCTAATAACCAATATATTACCGTTCCTCTGAGGCTAGTTAAAATTATGCCTCAATTAAGATTATGCAGTATAAATTACGGTTCATACTTAGACCTTTGTGGTCTTTACAACTAGGAATGACATTTTATTCAAGTTGCTAACCAACTATGGCCTATCAGCTGCTACTCCATCTTTTACCAATAGGAGTTCCACTCTTATTGAAGAGCCACCTTTGTATTGTCGTCATAAACCCATCTATTAATTGCCAACTTCCAATTAATGCGAATTGAAAACCTTGGCAATGCAAGGCCTGAATTAGTAATTAACTCAAACAAGAAAATTCATCTCCATAGCCCAATGATGAATGGAGCTTTGAGCATCAGCATTCTAGTAACTGAACAGAATGAATGTGTCAGAATTTAATACATTTAAACAATCACTGATGGTCAATCTTGAATATTACAGCAAAGCCAGTTTCAAAATTTGGCTGTACTTGTTGCAACATCCTTATTTATATAATATAACATTGGATGGATAAATTTTGATGTTAGCCCAGCTGCCCATCAGGTTGAAACCAATTAAATTGGAATAAATCTGCTGTCTTTGTAATATTGGGCTACATTAAAATCTCTATGTAAATACATGTTATTGCTCCCTCTCTTCCAATTTCCAATGGAAAGATACTCAACCATTCTTTTTATTGCTATTGCTTGATCAACACCTCCCAGAAATTTCTCCTGTAAATCATGCATTCTGTATTTAATGTCACTAACTTTATTGTGGTTGCTCCAGACTGCATCTTGCCCAGTGACAGTCCTTAAGAGCTGAAACCAGTGTAGCACTGTTTTGCTTATGACAAAAATAGATTGCTTTAATTAACTCTTGTAGCCAATTTTCCTTGCATTACTTATAGATTGTCAGTGTTTTTTTTTAAAAAACATTGTGTTGAATAGATAACATTAAATGTGAATATTCTCTATAGGCTGGGGAAAGCAAGGCTGTTTTTGAGTATCACTTTATAGCATTTTGGATATCTGCTGCCCCCTAGCACTTTGATCTCCACAATATAGGGTGTGGAAATGTAAGGTTGGGATTATTGGAGATTTCCTTTTTCATAATTTGAAGTGATTGAATGGCTTTAGATGGTGGGTTTTGGCAGCTGAATCTGACTTGTACTCGTCAGAATTTAACTCTTTGTGTACACACTGAAATTATGTGACAATTGGAAATCAGACTTAATTATGTCATGCAAATCCCATGGCATGGTAGGTTGTCCAATGCCAGTGTCTTCTCTCAGACCAACATCAATATTGAGACACCTGCTTGCGGTCATTCAGCTGCAACAGGTCGGCCACAATGGCATTGGGCACACAAACTCTCAAATCGAGCTGTCTGTTCCTAGCTTCATGTCAAGTGGTTACCATGAGGCCAGAGGAAATACTTCCAGCATGATTAAAGTCTCCCAACAGGGATGCATCATTCCTGTCAAACCATGAGCATCTCCAGCCCAACACAGCGCAAACTGGACAAAAATCATTTTGAATGTCTCTGACAGGCACTGATGGAGGTAAAGTGAAAACCGAAGTTGTGGGGGGGGGGGGGGGAGAAATAAAGCCAAGTATTCCACCCAGCCACCTCTTCAAATGCCGTCCATCCCACTCTGTGGTACGGTGTGAGGGAAAGCATTGAATTGTTTGGCTGCCTCAGGACCCACCAGCCCAGGGTGGAAGAAAGATTTTCTCTCTATCTTGAGGGGCTGCCCAAGAAGACTGAAGTGAATTATTTTAATGAAACTTTGTTTCCTTTCCTACATATTTAACAGATGTCAGCGTTTTGCTCATCAGCTGGAACTTTGTGGAGGTTTGATTTGGGTTGTAACTGTTTCACGCAGACTGCATATGTGAGATTAGTTTGGTTACAGACATCATTGGAGATGCATTGCTGATTTCTCTCCAACAGTTGAGTTCTGCATGACCGTAAGCCAATGTGATCTCAGCTCTATCGTTACAGTTACTTCTGATATTCAGTGTGACATTTCTACCACCAATGCTTGTGTCCCTTCAAACTGCTATTTTTATAACCAGTATTATTCCCGTCTTTGTGTCTTTGTTATGACTGGCCCAGGTTTAGTGAGTGAAGTTGATACTCCATTGGCTTTATTTTATTGATAAGGTATCTGCTTTATTGGCAGTAAATGCAGCCAGGTGCTGTTCATGTTTTTCTCCATTTTGGTTGTTATTACACTGTAATAACAGGTAAATGTTGTTGTGGTTCTGTTCGCCGAGCTGGGAATTTGTGTTGCAGACATTTCGTCTCCTGTCTAGGTGACATCCTCAGTGCCTGGGAGCCTCCTGTGAAGTGCTTCTGTGATCTTTCCTCCGGCATTTGTAGTGGTTTGAATCTGCCGCTTCCGGTTGTCAGTTCCAGCTATCCGCTGCAGTGGCCGGTGTACAAACTCCCATGCAAGGACTGCACAAAACACTACATAGGACAAACAGGAAGACAGCTAACGATCCGCATCCATGAACACCAACTAGCCACGAAATGACACGACCAGCTATCCTTCGTAGCCACACATGCAGATGACCAGCAACATGAATTCGACTGGGACAACACTACTATTATAGGACAAGCCAAACAGAGAACAGCTAGGGAATTCCTAGAGGCATGGCACTCATCCACAGATTCAATCAATAAGCACATCGACCTGGACCCAATATACCAGCCACTGCAGCAGACAGCTGGAACTGACAACCGGAAGAGGCAGATTCAAACCACTACAAATGCTGGAGGAAAGATCACAGAAGCGCTTCATAGGAGGCTCCCAAGCACTGAGGATGTCACCTAGACAGGGGACGAAACGTCTGCAACACAAATTCCCAGCTCGGCGAACAGAACCACAACAACGAGCACCCGAGCTACAAATCTTCTCTCAAACTTTGAGAGGTAAATGTAGAATGATGCCAATAGTGCAAAGTTAAAAATCTCACAACACCAGGTTATAGTCCAACAGGTTTAATTGGAAGCACACTAGTTTTCGGAGTGCCCCTCCTTCATCAGGTGATAGTGGAGGAGACAATCCTAAGGCACAGAATTTATAGCAAAAATTTACAGTGTGATGTCACTGAAATTATACATTGATTGAAAAACAGGCAATGTATAATTTCAGTGACATCACACTGTAAATTTTTGCTACGAATTCTGTGCCTTAGGATTGTGTCCTCCACAATCACCTGATGGAGTGTCGCTCCGAAAGCTAGTGAGCTTCCAATTAAACCTTTTGGACTATAACCTGGTGTTGTGTGATTTTTAACTTTGTACACCCCAGTCCAACACTGGCATCTCCAAATCATGGCCAATAATGCAAGTTCTGTTCCATTACCTCTGCGGCAGTTCATATCGACCTGCCTCCTAACCTCTCCCTATGCTTGCAGAGTGACACCCTTCAAGCTATTTATAATCAGTTGTCTGTCATGGGGAGATGACTGTGATCTTTTGTGGACCGTAATTATCTAATTACCCTTGATGTTATCTGTTTTGATGAGAACATATTGTGGCACTGATACCATCAATGGGAGTGTAATCCTGCTTTGTGACATAGTTTACATTCTGGTACAACCAAGAACAAACTGTGTGTTCATGGCAAAACCGGGTCCCAGGAGCAATGAGGCCTGTTGTATTGAGTACTCATTCTGTTTTTGCAGATTAGCAATTATTCTATAAATATCTTGGACAGACCTTTTGCAGAGATGGAGGGCAGTAATGAGGAGCTGGATGGCAAGGGAATGATGCAGTTGAAATCTGTGTTGACTGGTAATTTTGGCTTTGGCTGCATCAGCTCCACTTTAATGAACTCAGCACTGCTCGATCATGTAAACTTACTGCCAGATTACGAAGTAGATTGCAGGAAGTATATAAGCACATTTGTTTTTGTTGAAGTGCACACCATTGTGCTCTTTGCATGCAATCAGAGTTACAGCTCAAAAGGAGGCGATTTGACCCATCTTGTTTACACCACCTCTCCAATTGAGGAAACCTGTTGGGCACAGTGGCTCAGTGGTTAGCACTGCTGCCTCTCAGCGCCAGGACCCGGGTTCGATTCCAGCCTCTAGCAACTGTCTGTGTGGAGTTTGCGCATTTTCCCTGTGTCTGCATGGGTTTCCTCCAGGTGCTCAGGTTTCTTCCCACAGTCTAAAGATGTGCATGTCAGGTGAATTGGTCATGCTAAATTGCCCATAGTGTTCGGTGCATTAGTCAGAGGGAAATGGGTCTGAGTGGGTTACTTTTTGGAGGGTTGGTGTGAACTTGTTGGGCCAAAGGGCCTGTTTCCACAGTGTAGGGAATTTAACGTAATCAAACCTATTTACACTGTCAAATAGATTCTTTAAAATAATACATCTTTGACATGTGACTCTTAAACTTTGTTCTGTGCATTTCTGCAATATATTTTAGAATCAATCCTGAAATAATTTGGTTTAATCATCATTGAGTTACAAATGTATAATGTAGCTGTTAGCTTGTTGAGTAAATCATCTTGAATTGTGTATCAATAGTACACTGAGAATTTTCAATCATGTCCGTCATTATTCAGCAATGATTGAATATGTGATGTTTAATTAAAAGAACTGTGTTGAGACGATGTATTTAGCATTTAATTTTTGACTAAGGTTCTTGTAGATTTTTCCCTCAAAACATAAAGAAAAGGATTTGCATTTATGCAGCGTTTTGGTGTTCCCAAACATCTTGAGGTGCATACTATAGTTGAAATCTTAACTAGCTGGATGAATGTCAAGAAGAGCAAAATAAAACATTTTGTCTGCACCTGAGAGTCAAGAATTGCATTTATCATCTCCGGTGCATACCCACTGAGAAGCACTAACAGATTTCCAAAGACATGATTTTGAGCTGAAAGGTCGTGTGGAATTACTCAGGAGTCTTTCAAGGTCTTATACATATCAAGACGTTTTTGCTTTCACTGGCTACCCCTTGTGTAAATTCTTCAAAGAAAAATGTAAAAGAGCCAAGCCTTGTCTTGTGCATATATTGATGTCAGTTGACCTTCAGGTTGGACAAGCCCCAGCTTCTTAATCTAATTGGCTTCAATAGTTCCTTCAACTTGGAATTGATCCAGCCTCTGAATAACACCCTGTCAACTGGCTTCAGGAATGTAGCTGAGAAAGGAGATGCCTCACTTTAATTTGTCTGGGGTTTAGATGTTTGTGTAACATATTGGTTTCTTCTTTGTTTTCAGAGTTTTTGGTCACAAATTAGATCTGTTTGATTACTCCCTCTGAAGGCTGATTCATGGGATTCTTGTTGGGTTTGATTCATCTGATCAAAGGCACTAAATAAATATTGAATTAACTGCAAAGCTCATCAATATGCAGGTCACAACACTGAAGTCACAACGTTTGAATTAATATTGCTGATTTTTTTTAAACCATCTGCTGTGTATAAATGTCTACAAATGTTATAAACCTTGTCTGTTCAGTGTAAGTAATTATACTATGCAATATCCAAAGTCATCTCTGCTTTTCATACTTGAAATGAAAAATGATTTTATGAACCACCTGTATCAATTGAAAGTTGTTCAGTATCCCATTGCTATTATCATTGTCCTGTGCATAAGAATAGAAAATTGTATGCATTTCTTGACACTCATGATTGTCAGTGTTTCACATCATTATATTCAATTGATTCATTATTTAGTTTGAGCAATGGTTGTGTGGATAACTGATCTTCAGGTTAATTTTACACTGTTCTTTATGTAAGAATTTTATATTGGATTAAGTGCTATCTGTCAACATCCGAAATGCATTTCCTGTTGTAGCAACAGAAGAAGCTTGTTTGAATCACCAAGGCCAGGGACTGAAATCTCATTCTCCCAACACAGAAGCATCAGACAATGTTAGCATGGTCTCATGCAGTATAATTACAGCTTCTGGGAACTTGAAACTGGTGTGAAGCAATCTCATTAGTTGACGAATCGCACTTTTGTTGCTCTAAGTGTGCATTCTTGTTTTCCGAGTTTAACTGCTCCTTTGCCCACTTTGTAATCGTGGGAATGTAAATAGAACCTTGAATGGTCCAACACTGTAGCTGCTTTGTTTTTAAAGGGGAAATTATTTTGCCATTGAATGTCAGGGGGAGATAGTTAGATTATCTCTAGCTTTGGGATGTTCATTGCCTGACATTTATCTGGCATGAATACAAATTGCCACTTAACAGTCCTAGCCTGGAGGTTGTCCAGGTCTTTGCATAATGGGTACTGGCTACTACAGTATTTGAGTTGACCAACGGTGCTGAACATTGTGTAATAAGTAGCAAATGTTGCTACTTATGAGCTAATAATGGAAGAAAGGACTTTAGAGCATCTGAAGATTGTTCCGAGGACACTACTTTGAGGAACTCCTGAAATGTTCCAGGATTGAAGTGATTGACCTTGAAGATGGACTGCAGAACTTCAAGAAGGTGGCTAACCCACCAACTCTCCGAGTAGAATTAGGATGGTTGATAAGTACCGTCATAGTCCATGATACACGTGTCCCATGAAAGAATTTTCTTTTAAAAGAAATAATCTTGTTGCTAGGTAAATATCTAATCAGTTCAGATTTCCCTACCCCAAGATTCTTATTAACATGAGCTCTGCTGAGACCCCTTGATATCTCTGTTTCACTTTTAAACTAAAAGACTTCAGAACACCGTTAGCATGGGTTATGTTCTGTAGCAGGAGTTGCTACTGCTGAATTAAGTTTACATTATATTGGCAATTTTGTTTTCGTTATTTCTGGTAAAATCTTGTCAAACCTGGTCATTTTCCTAAGTAGGAGTGGCTTAAAGTAGGGAAATAAACAAAAATTCTGAGGAGACAATAGGTATGGGATAGATAATTGTAGGAATTGTAAATAATACATTTAGCTTTATGAATGCCTGTCTAACTTGATCAGGGCAAATGGTCATGAAAACTAATAGTTCAGAAATGTAATGGATGTCAGTGGTCGAATGTCGTCGGTTCTTTTGCTCCTGAATTCTGTTTTGTGGATCTAACCTTCATTCATGTTTGATGTAATGTCTAATGATAGCCCCAAGAGAGAAATTAGGCTGACTTATTAGCCTATTTTTAAGATGGTGTTTACACACCTGTACAGAGGCTCTAGTTTGTTGTGTCTTTACTTTCAACAATCTCTGCTCTATTAACAACTGCTGGAGGAGGAGTAAATCTCAAAAAATGCACTTTAAGCAAAGGCTTCTACTACTCTATGCAAATCTATGCAAAAACATGCCAAAATGACATTTTTTTTTTCATGTGAATTATGTTCCATGAAGGAAGCTGGTTTATCTTCGAGCACCTGGCCTGCTAATTCGGAGGTCATTTTGATGTCAAACAGCGCTGAAGTGGGAAAACCAATTAATTTGTACCCAATGACAACTTGACCTTAGCATTATTGTTTCAGGCATTCAACAAACCGCACAGCTTAGAATGCAACAGCCAAAAACACTATTGTTACTGGCTGACTCGGAGGTCGTGTGCTCTAAGATGAAGTGGTTCTGCTTAATTGAATTGGTTTCAGTATTCATAACTAACCCGTTGCGCAACCTGTTATTTGATTTGTAACTTGATCAGTACTGATTGGCAATTTGCCTCCTCCTGAGAAATTGACACAACCTAATTATTGTCAATATGGTGATCCAGGTTTCTAATTAGAGTCATACATTCAGATGTACAGCACAGAAACAGACCCTCCAGTCCAACTCGTCCATGCTGACCAGATATCCGAACCTAATCTCGTCCCGTTTGCCAGCACTTAGCCCATATCTCTCTCGATCCTTCCTGTTCATATACCCATCCAGGTGCCTGTTAAATACTGTAATTGTTGGGACTGTAACAATAGTCATCAATATTGCAGCAGCTCTTGTGGCACAATGGTAGTGTTCATTTCTGTGGACCTGAACACCCGGGTTCAAGCCCCACCTGCTCCGGAGATATGTAGTCCCAATTCAAATGATGTGATTGAATGGTAGAGCAGGTTTGAGGGGCTGACTTGACCTATTCATGTTCCTGTGTTCCTAACTCTTAACAGGTTGATTAAGAAGGCATCCAACAGTAAAACTTGATGGTTTAAGTTCCCATCCTCTACTGGGCTCAGGTTCAAATCCTGCATATGCTGTTCATGTCTCATGGTAGGGCTGAACATACCTGAATTTGATTTAAAATACTTGGAGGCCTAGTGGCAATGCTGCTGCCAGGGGTTGATTGTGTAGGTGCATTAGTGGAAACAATTTCGCCTGGTGTTCCCTCCCAATCCTGGGACTTTTTTTTTATGTTGAAATGATAGTGTACTTACCCCTGAGCCAGAAGGCCTTGGTTCAAGTCCTACCTATCCTTGAGGTGTTGTAACAAGCACAAGAAGGTTGGTTTGAAAATGAGAAATTGGTGGAGTAGGACAGCCATATGGTGTCTGCTTTGCTCTGATCTGTTTGGACAAATGCATAGCGTGCAAGAACAATCCACCTGATAGGTCGATTTACTAGATCACAAGCATTTATCTTGCTATGGGAATGGCCTGGATGGTTTTCATTGACAAGGTCTTTCTGAGCTGGATTTTGAAAAAAATTCAGAAGGCCAATGAAAGATTTTTTTTCCTCCCCCACAGTTGGCAATGCTGCCTAGTGGCATCTGGATTAGGTCAGTTTAATACTCTGCAAATATTTCAGATAATGAATTACCAAGGAACTGTTGGAGAAGCTACCAAGTGCTATTACTTTTGGTGATGACAGATAATTTGGTTAAAAATCTCAGCCTTTTTTATTACACTTTGCCTGAAAAGTACATGTGTGGGAGGTGACAGATGATTCAGTACAATGCCTCTAATTTTATACACGTATGCATTTTGATTAAAGGAGAGGTTGCCTCTTCATGCCATAATCAAAATTTAATTGCTGTTGGCTATGACAGGTGATCATTAAATTAACAGCTATTCACTACAAATCCGAGCTGAGAACAGTAGTTTACAATGTCTGCAGTTGAACTGTTACATTTTGTGCAAAACTAGCTATTTATATGAATCAGACAAGGGTTGCTAAATTATAATCGAAACTTGTTACTGGGACTCCAAAGCACAATATTAATGTGGTGATCAAAGCAATTTCTACAAGTCAGTGCTATCAAAACACTTGCAATTTTTGCTATTAAGTGGTTGGTGTGAAAAGTGTGTTCTCTGATTTAGCCACAATTTGAATAGCCAGTGGGAGAAATAAAAAAACACTTTGAATGTGTCTTTAGCTTCTACAAGAGATAAAACCAGTTACCGATCTCTATCGTTGACGCTATACATCGCTAGTCTATATCAAAAAGACCAGTTAGTTTTATTTTAATACCTGTATTTTTATTTTTTGTCATCTTCTGTGATGCAGACTGGATATTCCTGTATTGAATATTTTGTGCAAACATCAGTCAGAGTTCATAGAATCTCTACAGTGTGGAAGCAGTGAGTTTGGCACATTTGGGTCCACACCAATCCCCTGAAGTGTTTCACACCCAGACCCAGCTCCCCCCACCACACCCACCATTTCTGTAACCCTGAATTTTCCATGGCCAATCCATGTAATCTGCACATTTTTTGGACTATGGGAGGAAACCAGAACACCTGGAAGAAATCCATACAAGCGCAGAGAGAATGTGCAAACTCCACACAGACAGTTGCCCAAGGGTGGAATCGAACCTGAGTCTCTGGCATTTTGAGGCAACAGTACTAACCACTGAACCACCATGCCACCTTTTATTTATTCAAATAGAAGCAAAATGCGGTGGGATGCTGGAATTGTGAAACCAGACAGAATGCTGGAGAAACTTCACACATTTCTGTAGAGAGAGAAACAACTTTTTGAATCTGTTAAGACTGTTCACTGAGAGTTATTATGGACTCTGTTAACTTTCAGTGGTTTTATAAAAATGCCACTGCGTTCAAGTTTTCCTAAAAGCTTTTGAGTACAGGAGTTTTGCGGGAGTATGGATTCCAAGCAATTGGTGAGCTCACAAAAGAGGTGTTTTACATGGCGGATCTTAAAATGTACATTAATCCGTTTATCCTCCATTACAAGCTCAACTCCAGGATTGTGCTCTTTTACACAAGAGTGTACCATCAGTAGTCAGAGACTGTTATAATCTTAGCTGCTGATACTACTAGATGGGTTCAGTCCCAGAATGGAATCTAACCTGACAGATTATGTACTCTTGGTTTGGTTAATGTGTTGGCCAGTCACTGAAACATTGTCACATGAGGCTGCAGAGTTTCTTCAGCAGAAGTTTGTTACACAAAGGAAAGTTAAAAGTTTTTTCTAAATATAGAAGACATTTGGGAGTTGAGGGTGGTGTGTATGTGTGTGTAGTTCTTTAAACACTGCAAAGTTTTTCAACCAATTTCCCAACACTCCCACTTTATAACTATTCAAACCCAGAGAAGTTACTACTCCAAATCAGAACTTTTCAGTTCATCGTAGCTGATTCTCCAGTGTTTTCCCGAGAACTCTGAAATCATCTTTAAATTCCTTCAAAGCTAAGAGCTCAGACTTTCTCAGCTTTTTGCTAACTTGCAGGTTTTTAACCAAACACTTCTGTTCTGGAAGTTTCTATTCCTACTGAATAAACTGTGCTTTACATGAAATGTCCTATACTTACTTTTAGGAACAAATCTATACTCGTCAAAAATAAGTATAATCCAATGCATACTCCTATCTCCCCTGACCGTTCCAAAGACTCTTAATTGCTGGATTTTCAAAGCTCAAATCAATCCTTGCTTATTTTGAACTAAAAGCAAGCTAATGGCTCTCAAATGTTTATGCCACCAGTTATACAATACCACAATGAAAAACAACTTTCTTTTACCAGGAGACCTCCCTGCTCTCCACATAGGTCACTGTTCCGGAAAGACTATTTGACAGTTATTTTTTTTAAAAACCCTTGGGAAAAGCAACCAACCCCATCTGCAACTATTTTAAAATCCAAGCTCTCAAAATGATACATATATAAATAAATCAAGTAACTTCCATCATAACTGTCACAGTTGACCAGTTCCTCAAAACTGAAATGCCTTGTAAATGCTTCATCTCCCATCAGTTCAACTTTTTGACTACAGACTTTCAGTGATGTCTGACTGAAATGCTCCACATTTTGTTTTGATTTCCATTGGCCCAAACTATATTTGAAATAAGTCAGTACAGAAGTACTATATACTTCAACCATCTTTAAAAATAAGTGGAGTTGTTGATTTTTCTAACAATTGAAAGCAGCAATTGAATGCAATGTTAACAAACGTCTATGAGCACGACAGATAAAAATGTCCTATTGAACCAGTATAATCTGCAAAGACTCCCTGATTAATTGAAGATCCCCTAGCCTCTGGTTTCAGATTAAGTTAATTTCTATAGCTTGGAGAATTACACTTAGTCATCTGCTACTGTAATATCTTTATAAGCCTTGGTATTGACTATGTTGTTAAAAACACGATTAGCTCCTTTGCAAAACAAAAAGAAACCTTGCATTACTACATTGAGTTGAATTACAACCTTGTTCATGTTCTTGGAAGTCTTGATTTCACTGGTTCCAGTTTATCAGGATTGTGACATTTTCATTGTAAATCCTTGGAGCAATTTGACCAAGTGCGTAACAGCTGAGAGCTCCCAGCTGATTTAAGATAACAACAAAAGAATGTTTCAAAGAGAGGAGAACTTCCATAGTATAGAAGAATTTGATTTCTTTGAAACTGAGCTTTCGCAGTACACTGAATTTCTGACTGTCACCATTTATTACTCTGCATCCATAAAAATGCCAAAGACATCTTCTGTGACTGCTGCATTGTCCCTTCTCCTCTTCCTCCGCCTGTTTCATGTAGATGACATGATCGCTCACCCCATTGCCTCAATGACTGAAAAAGTCGTTATCCAGTTTGCTCAGATATAGTAAACCAAAGAATCTACTATAATCTCTTCATTGACTCTGTACCATTATTCCCACCCCACTCCCGTTTCTTATCTCTCGACGTGCTGCACCTTGGAGACAGCAACCAGAACCAATTGCAACTTCTCCATTTAAGTTGACCATATCCAGTTTTACCCAAACCGGCACCTTTCGAGACCACCTTTCTTGACTTAAGAGCATCTCTGAATAGGCTGATTCCCTCCAACTAAATTGAATTTGGACTGATGGGACTAAGACTATCCCATGGAATTATGGATTCTGAAGAAGGCTCAAATCTTAACTCTTGTTTTTCTCTCCATAGATGCTGCTGGACCTGCTGAGTTTCTCCATTCTCTATTTGTTCAATTATATTAAAATCAGGCCCCACTCAGACTGTATTCCCCATCCACTGATTCCATTCCTTTCTTGGCTATCATCTGGAAATCAAACCAGATGAGTAATCTGTGTCCTTTTTGACTGTGTCAAACTTCTGATGACAACTTATCACCATCACAAAGCTGTCATCTTGCACTTCTATAACATTTGCTGATCTCTGTTGCTGCCTTAATTAATCTCGCACCAATTCCTTCATCTTTGCTTTTGTTACCTCCAGATTCTCTCATTCCAAATTCCTGCTGGTCTCCCATCCTCCATGCTGCACAAAACTCCGATTTATTCAAATCTGTTTCCCGTATCTCCAGTCATGCCTGTAGAAAAGATATACAAAGATGTTGCCAGAATTGGAAGGTTTGAGCTGTCGGGATAGGCTGAAGAGGATGGAGCTCTTTTCCCTGGAGAGTGGCTGCAGAGAGACCTTAGAAGTTTATAAAGTCATGAGGGAAACTGATATGATGAATAGCCAAGGTTTCTTACCCAGGGTAGGAAACTAGAGCAGATCGGTTTTAGGTGAAAGGGGAAAGACTTAAAAGGAACCTGAGGGGTAGCTATTTCCTGCAGGTGGTAGTGCATGTATGGAATGAGCTGCCCGAGGAGGTAATGAAGGCAAGTGCATTTCCAACCTTTTTTAAAGTACATGAATAGGAACAATTTAAGAGAAATGGGCCAAATGCTGGCACATGAGACTAGATCAGTTTAGGCTATCTGGTCAGCATGATGAGTTGGACTGATCTCTGTTTCTGTCTTGTATAACTTGGAGTCCTATTGATCCATATCTCCTGTATTCACTTAACTAGATTGACAGACTTATATTTAAATATTTTGTGGTCTTGCCCTCCCCCCAAAAAAAACCTCCTGTAATGTATGAGAATTTACTCCACAGTCCTCCAGTTCTGGTTTCTTGTATGCACCTCACTTCCTTAGTTCAAGTAATGGGTTCAAGTTAGGGTGGTATGGTGGCTCAGTGATTAGCACTGCTGCTTCCCAGCACCAGGGTCCTAGGTTCGATTCCAGTCTCGGGTGACTGTCTGTGTGGAGTTTGCACATTTCTCCCTGGGCCTGCGTGGATTTCCTCCCACAATCCAAAGATGTGCAGGTAGGTGAATTGGCCATGCTGAATTGCCCGCAGTGATCAGAGCTGTGTAGGTTAGGTGTGTTAGTCAGGGATAAATATAGGATAATAGGGGAGGGGAATAGGTCTGCGTGGATTACTGTTCAGAGGGTTGGTGTGGATTTGTTGGGCCAGAGGGCCTGTTTCCACACTGTAGGGATTCTATGATTTTTCAAAAAAGACATCATCTTCTAACATTGCAAAGTTAAACTGTTGTATTTTCTTAGAATGTTACACATGAAGACTGTGTTGCTATTTTGGTATGAAGCTGAAATATCTAGACTACAACAACCGTTTGGCAGTTTTGAGTACTCTCTCTACTTGGCCAGTCTATCTTGTTATTAATTCTGTAGATTTTCCATCTTCCATATTATGAACTGTTGCTCTTTTAGCGACAGTTAATGCTATTACTTGCTACTGAGAAGAGATAGGAGGGTTTTGTATAATGAAATGCACTTCTCTTTGATCAGGCGCTGTTTAGAATTCCATATCTGGAATTAGTCAAAGTACTGGTATACATTAGCCCACGTCCGCCAAGATTTGAATCTTAAAAGCTGACTTATAGACAGGCTGGGTTAGGTTAGTTTGATTTGACTAATTGACGAGCTTTTGCTTTCTGGCAGCAATATATCAGAAAAACCTTGTTAAGACAAGTCCAACCTCCTCCTGGAATTTCTGGCTCGTTAACCAAAGTCTCTGTGTCTCTCTAGCAGAATTGTCTCCCCAGGCTAACTGAGAAACAGCTTGAAGTGGAGTCAACTGTTATCTTTAGAACAATATCAGGACTTCTATACTCAGGTTGCTGTGAGAAGGCTTGAATTCATCACAAGAACAGTCGTGTTAAGGAAGTGAACTGTCACTATCCTGCCAGTGATTTTATTTTCCTTTATGAAGACACTTTTTTTTGCTAATTGAAGGTATGCCTCTGATGATTTTCTAAGTTTGCTACCATTCAATAGTGACCCAAAAGCAACCTTTCTATGCCGTTTTCCCCTTTCTTGTACCCATCCACCCACTTCTCTGCATCAACTCCAAGAGCAGTAGCTTTGCCCTCAGTCTTTCAGTGCATTGAAATATGGTTTTGATTTTTTTTAAAAACTTTTCTGCCAAACATTAATTTGGTTCCAATAAGCACAGAGAATGCTAGAGAAACTCTACAGGCCTGGCAGCATTTGTGGACAGAGAGGCAGAGGTAATGTCTCAAGTCTCATATGGTGTGAGGAGATGAACTGAAGTTTCGATTAGATTAGATTCCCCTACAGTGTGGAAACCGGGCCCTTCAGCCCAACCAGTCCACACCGACGCTCCGAAGAGTAACCCACCCAGACCTATTTCCCTCGGACTAATGCCCCTGACACTATGGGCAAGTTACCGTGGCCAATTCACCTGACCCGCACATCTTTGGACTGTGGGAGGAAACCGGAGTACCCGAAGGAAACCCACGCAGACACTGGGAGAATGTGCAAACTCCACACAGACAGTCATCCTGGAATCGAACCTGGGACCCTGGTGCTATGAGGCAGCAGTGCTAACCACTGAGCCACCGTACCGCCCCTGGTCTGAAAGTTGCCTCTGTTTCTCTTTTCACAGATGCTGCCAAACCTGCTTTCTCCAGTATTTTATGGTTTCAGATTTCCATCATCAACAGTATTTTGCCTTTGCTTAACCATTGGTTGTATATTTTCCACCATTTTGTACATTTTCCACCATTTTGTACCTTTCTGTGCAGGCTGTCCCATGATCCCAAGCAGTCTATCCCAACCACAACCCCAAACTAAACTCGCCCCCTGCCATCTTGTTAATTGTTGAATACATCGAGAGGGGTTTGCATCTTTTCCTGACATTTCAGTTGTTGATGCTTGGCGGCAGAGCTTCTGCAGAGATGACATGCTCACCAGGAATGCCCGAGTACTCAAAACTATCTCTCTGGGTTTCACTTTCATTGGATAAATCCAACTGGTGCAGTCAGTAATGGGCCTGCAAGAATTTGGGTGGAAATTCCCAACATTGTTGGAGTATATCCTGGTGCAACAGTTTTAAGAAGTCACGAGAAATCTACGCAGGTTGGAAGATATCAATGAGAGCCTCCGATTAGTTCATTTATTGACACTATCTGGGATTTTTTTTTTGCCAATGCTGAATTGTCTTTGAGAGGGTGGTCGTGAGTTGCTGTAGAACTGTCGCAGTCCGTGTGATGTAGGTACAGCCACAGTGCTGCTAAAGTGAGGGAGTTCCAGCACGCTGATCCAGTGACAGTGAAGGAATGGCAGTTATGGTTCCAAGTCAGGGTAGCTGCCTTCTGTTTATTTCTAGCCACATCTTGAAGGGAGAGGATCTCTTCCAAGTGCCACCCCTTCCATTGACAAAACTGTTTTTTTTTTTAGCTCCTTCTCGAGGTCTGCCATGCGCTTGAATGTGGCAGGAAGTAAGTAGCACTGAGTGGGAAGTTTTCCAGTGACCAAATCCAAGACTCATCTATTTGTAGGTGTCAGGCAATGATAGGGGAAAATGATGGTTTGGCTTGGCATGGGGAGGGAGATCATAATTCGATTTGGTGAGCTGGTGAGCCCCATTGCCTAAATATTTCTGCTTCCTTTCTGGCATTTGCAGTATGTTTACTGAGGTAACAAGCAAGGTTGATAAAGGGGAACCTATCAATGTGACATACTTGCAGTTTAGAACGGTGAGAGATGGTCTCACTGAAACATACAAGATCACAAGGGGTCAGTGGGATAGATACTGGGAAGATATTTCTTCTTGTGGAGGAGGCGGGAATAAGGGAACACCTGAAAAATACTAGGCCTCTTTTTTTTTTAAAAGAATTAAAGATCACACAGCACCAGATTATAGTTGAACAGGTCTATTTGGTAATACAAGCTTTCGGAGCTACCTGATGAAGGAGCAGTGCTCCGAAAGTTTGTATTTTCAAATAAACCTGTTGAGCTATGACCTGGTGCTGTGATTTTTAACTTTGTCCACCAAGTCCAACATTGGCACCTCCACGTCATGCCTTTTTTTAAAAAGAAATACTTGAGATTTTAGATGTGATCATGGAGCAGAACATACTCCCCAGCCTGCTTCTAAGTAAATAAGGTGACACACTGCAAATCATCAGGTAATGTCAGTCATGCAGCATGGAAACCGATCCTTTGGTCAAAACAGTACATGCTGACCATGATCCCAAATTAATCTATTCCTACCCACCTATGCTTGGCCCATATCCCTTCAAACCTTTCCTATTCATGTACTTATCCAAATGTTGTTTTTAAATGTTGTACCCACATTCATCACTTCCTCTGGAAGTTCATTCCACACATGAACCGCTCTGTTGATTTTTTTTAAAAAAAAAGAGTTGCCCCTCATGTCTTTTTACAAAATATTTCTCCTCTCACCTTTTAAATATGCTACCTAGCCTTGAAATGGCCTAGCCCAGGGTCCTTCTGAAAAGGGACCTAGTTCATAATAAATTTATTCTTGTGCAAGAGGAACTGCCAAAAATACTCTTGAATTGCAGTTGTTCAGGTTGTTTGCTCTTTCTGCCAGCACCCCCAATTCAAAACAACTGCATGATTTAAGCAAAGAGTTGAACAATAGATAGAAGAAATCTTGCAGAAAAGCTGGTAATTATGGACTGTCCCTAACTTTATATTTCAAGGACGAAACGACAAGCTGTTCGATTGAAACCCTGCTATTGCCCTGTCATGTTTGTTGCCAATTTTTTTGTTCACACATCGACAGAAGATTCCAAGCTGCCGTACTAAATAAAGAAGCTGTCCACCATACCATTTGATGTCCATCTTTTACCCTGCTCATCAACGAGGCCAATCTAACACATCAATGTTTCAAGTCCCATTTTTCTGCTGATCAAGGAGACAGAAGGAAGCTTTGCGCAAATAAAATGTTTGTAAATGGAAATTGATCGTGAAAAGCCTTTATTTTGTGAAATTCTGCAGTATCTACAATAGCACTCAATAACTTGTAGCAGTGTGGGTGTTTGGCTAGGGAGCAGGTAGGTTAGGTTGTGGATTTTAAGGATGGGAAATAAATGGCCTAGCCACCATCAAAGAATAAGAAAAGTTTAAGGCCAGTGCTGGCAATTCCATCAAAACATGCAAAAATAGTTCTTGACATTTTTGGACAGTTTTGCATTATAGGCTTGCTTGGAGCTTCTCTTTGTCATAATTAATTTGCATTTTCTTCCAAGAATAAATGCACTCATTGACCTGAGGATGATAGCAATGTAGGGGCAGAAGTAGGCCTTTTGAGCCCATTGGCTGATATAACTGATCTGATTGTGTGGTCTCAACTACACTTGGCTGTCTGTAACACTATAACACAGACTAATCATAAACCTGTCTGACCTGGCCTTGAATAAATTCAATGGACCAGCTTCTACTGTTCTAAAGACAAGATTTCCAGAGTCTAATAGCTCTCTCTGAGTGAGAGATTCCCCTCAAATTGGCCTTAAAAGGGAGACCTTGTATTTTTGATGTGATCCCACAATCTAGCCTCTCCCACAAGAGGAAACTTCTTCCCAGTATCTACCCTACTTGATTCACCATGGAATCATGTATGTTTCAAAAGGATCACCGTTCATTGGTCTAAACTAAATGTATGCCACATCTATAGGTTTCTCTTTTGTTACCTCTATAAAGACTTAATTAAACACAATTTCTCTTGGACAAAATCATTTTGACCCGACCAGATTCCATTTTGATTTTCCAAGTATCATGCCTGTATCATGTGTTAAGATCATTATTAATGCAATTTGTATCCAATAAAGGAGAAGATTTGTAAATAAATATACTCATTTGTCGATTAAATTTGGACAGATTCTGGTATTGTACAATTGGGTCTTTGCTATCGTTCCACATGAACATTTCACCATATCATTACATATCTCATTACTTTTTCTCCTCATATTTTTGTCTTGCGAAATGCAAATCTTTGCAGTTCTTTTATGATTTACAGCAATGCTTCGAATTTCAGACCTTCTGCGAGGTTTACCGGCCTGTCCAAATGTTGCCAGTCCTACTAGGAATACAAATGTTCACGTTGTACTTTGCTATAGTGCAATCCCTTCACATCAGGCTGCATTTATAACTGCACAGCTCAACATGTACTTAATCATCATTTTTTATCCTGATCTTCCAATATCCAGAGGATTTTTATCTTGTTATGACAAGTGTGTGGTTTTAATTTCTAATGAAATGCTAGTCTTTTGAACAAATATCAAGACAAAAAGGGCATGAATTATCTTTATTGAGCTGAGTTAAAAGGCAATTTTAAAAATGTTTGATATTTGAGCTCGAGCCTTTTGGCTTTTTCTTCATTTCTTACCCCGACCCCACCTCTTCAGTTAATTCTGCTCTTATTTAAAATAGAGAGTGGCGCTGTACCGAGACTAGGCAATTTTAGTATTGATACTATACAGCCCTTTAATGCATGTTCAGCATTTCATCAATGCAGTTTACTCATGACCATTCAACTTCATTCTATGAACTATCCAGTAATTTGAAGTAAATAATGTGAATAACAACTGAAGTAGGAATTTAGGATTGACAGTGATCAGCCCAAGCAACAGTTGAACAAAGGTTGCATTTTGAAAAATGTTTATATGGCTTCACAGATATTGCACTCTAACTTTCCCTAGTGCAACATCTTAGTCAATAATGCTTGCGCACTTGAGGGATTAGGTGTCAGTAAATCTTTTCAATTAGTACACCAAAAGCAGAACAATTTGGGGCAAAATTTCACTTCTGTTTTACTATATGGTGGAACCTGTAATAACATGCATACAGGATACAGATATTTTAGTGTTGTTTCTTACTTGTTCAAGTTAATCTTGTCTGAACTGTTCTTAACTTTGAACTGTGCCTACTTTTATTTGGGTGAACATGCATTTTCTGCAAATCCACGTCACCACAAGCAACCATAGAATCAATGGTGTGTTGGTTGAGAGGTGTTGACTACACTATCAAAAGAACTTCCTGCTCTTAGTCAAATAGTGTCGTAGGATCTTTAAAGGTTCACTGTCGAGATGTAATGGAGAGTCTTATCAGTGACTCAGCGTGCAGTGTTCCATCGCATTTCTTAATACCAGACCACAGTAATTGTGTTTAAGCAAAGTAGATTTTGAACTGGCCATTTGTTATGTCATATAAGCCATTAAATACCTGTAGCATAACTAGCCCCTCTAACCAGGTTAAGATGATACCTCATCTCTATTTCCCATATTGTTTGATATAAAGCTTGTTAAACATGACCAATGATGAAGCTTGTGGCAGAAGCAAAGGGCACATGCATCTTAGAATTCTCTCCCTTCTGTCTCACTTGGACTAACAAATGAGAGTGTGTAAGAATGAGTCACAGAGTCATGAAACAGACCCTTCAGTTTAGCCAGCCCATTCCAAACATAATCCCAAACTAAACCAGCCCCAGCTGCCTGTTCCTGGCCCATACCCCTCCAAACCTTTCCTATTCATGTAATTATCCAAGTGTCTATCATGCAACTAATCCTAACTTTGTGAATTGCCGTCGTGTTTTTGAAGATATTGATTGGTTTTCTTTTCAGTGGCATTGGTGGTTTTCAGCAATTGCAGTCCAGTATCAACAGGGGTAAGACTCTTCAAATCATCCCCAGTAGCACATTGTAGGTAACTTACGTTTTAGTTTCCTGAGTAGAATTAGGAGAAATTGAAATTGATTGCTGCTGCACTGATGTTAGCTTATCAATCCTGTGTCATTTTAGTAATGTTACTTGAATTCTGAAACTATTCAATGCAGTTGGTTTAATAATAGTCATTTTGATAGTACAGAACTTCAGTATTGCTAGGAAAAAAGACAGCTTTGACATCATATCACTTTATTAAAATAACATGAAATAGGTAACTCAAATGACAGAACAGAATGAAACCAGCTACAAAATGAGTGCAGAACAGATTTGGTTGCCTGAATGTTGTTCCTCGAGAACCATGACTCTGCCAAATCTCCTTTTTTTTTCAAGCTGGGCGTGAAAGTATCTCCAGTTAAGTCACCCTGCTCATCATTAATTCCACTGGTTTGGAAAGACAGCCTACAGGAAACTATTTGATGCGCATGTTCCTGGGGAACTGCGGATGAATGAGTTCCTAATTTGGAGGCAAACTGATTTTATTTCAGTTGCTAAATTTAGTCTCTTCCTCTTCTCCACCCACCCACCAAAAGGTTACAAAATTGTCTGGGTCATAAGTGCTGTTAGTGTCTGACTCATCATTAATTCTGTTTTTCAATGTTCAGCCTAGGTGTACATGAGTTTTTCCCATGGTAACATGATGCAGAATTCTTTTTGTGATAATTTATTTTTAGAATGACAGGCAAAATGACATCCATGATCATTAGTTAGATTATTTTGCGCTCTGTATGTGGGGAATGACAAATGCAGCAAGTAATATTAATCTGGAGGGTCTGCCCAAAGAGATTCCAGTTCTGCTGTGATGTTGTGAGCATTACTTTTTTTTAGTGCGGCTTCTCTGAAAAGTTAATAAAACACCACCACAATTCTTCAAGCAGACAACAGCCATTTAAAGTACTTCACTGTGTTAGGCCTCAGAACCCTGGAGTAATCTGCCAATGTCACTGAGCCACGGGTCAGTAAGTATAAATGGACAGAGTGGGTGGAGATGGAACACCGGAGTCAGTAATGCTCTTTAGAGACTGCAGTGCTCTCCAGAATCCCATTTCAGACCAGACCTCAACTTAGACATGCACATGCGCAAGGTCTCGCCTATTGTAGTATTACATCAGAGCACGGTATTTTATATGTATCCATTCATGGGATATGGATGATGCTGGCTGGGTAACATTTTTTTGCTATAGTTGTTCTTGGCACTGAGCTGCTGCAGTTCATTTGCCATTAGGAAAGGAGTTCCAGGAATTTGACTGTGATACTGAAGGAACAACAATAGATGTCTAAGTCAGGATGGTGACATGATTGGAGGAGAACATCTATCTGCTGCCCTTGACCTTCTATATGGTAGTGGTAATGGATGTGGATGGTCTCATAGCAATATTTAGTGTTAATGTATAATAAATAGTGTTACATTGGAGACTAAACCTGAAGACAATTGCTTACTTTGTTTACACTGGTCTCCTCGATGAGTGTTACTTGAACCCAAACTCAGTGTAGTATTGAAATACATAAGAGTCATGTCAACTGTTTCATACTCAATTAAAACTGAGAGCTGAATTCACAGGAAATTTTGAAATTAAATTGGCATGTACTTGATGGGAAAACTATTTTCTTCCTGAACAGAGCATTGTTGCTGTATTCAAATCTTAGACAATGCTATTCAACCTTGTTTATATGGTTTCTTTGGATACGTTCAAACAATATCAGAGCCTATTTTCCAGTAATATTTAAGAGTGACCAAATTTGAGGTAGTAGCCACTAAGTCTTATTGCTACTTATTACAGGAGTGGCTAGAATTGAACACTGACACTTGGACCCCACTGACCAATTGAATTACAGATGTAATGCTGTTCTGGTATAACATAACAGGATTGATACTTAAACCAAAGGATATAGTGGTACTGTAATTACTACTAGGCAGTTTAAGAATTGGAATTCAGTTGTTTAAGAAACTGGAAACACCAATAAACACTACTCCAAAGCTCTGTGGACCTGACAATAAAACTGGTTTTGTAGAACTGCCCCTTTTACTAATCTGACCACGTGTGCCTCTGTTCCCACATTCCTTTAGTTGACTCTTGATTACCCTTTTTGAAGTGACCTCTCAAGCCACAGTAGTTTGTCAGCATTGTCCATCCTTAATTACCCAGGAAGGGCAGTAAGAAAGGCTCACCAGTCCTTATAGTCAATCACCAGTAATTGGCCCATGGATGCCAACACTTCACTCAATCTTTGGTGTAAAAAGTACTGAAAGCAAGGTACTATGGAAATCCTTAGCTTCTGATAAGCCTCAATATTTCAGGATATAAGAGGTGGTGATAATTGTGTTTGCTGATGATGATCATTTACTGGAGCCATTTTAAATCCATTTAACCTCAGGAAATGAGCAGGAGAATGAGGTGAGCAAATTGTGTTTCTGTGATCCTGTTTTGTCATTTCTGTGCATGGCATAATGTATGACTCCAGCTTAGAAGGCAGCAGTTCAAGTTCAAGAACAGCTTATACAACAATTAGAGCAGCAACTAGCATTAAATAATCCCTACAATTTGTAGCTTTGCTAGGAGGTTGATTAGACCTTTTGATAGTTGTATTAAAATAATTTTCGATGACAACTAACATTTTTGTGTTTCTGTCCCTTACACCCCCTCGTTTTCTCACATACTCGCCTCAGTGAGCTGTGCCTGCTATTTGTTGTTCTTAAAATAAAAGCAGTAAAATTGAAAAAGCCAATGGTCATTGGCCTTTGAAAACTTTGTTTTGCAAGTGGTGTGGGGATATGATTTAAGTGGATTTGAATAGCCTCTGCAGCTATGCAGGCACCGTGATAGCACAACACTCAGGCAAAGTAGATTAAAATTGATGGAAGTGAGCTTAAAATGGTTTTTCATTAGATTGGGGAGAACAAAAAGACAGCTTTGTGTTTTATATCCTGCTTTTCATGACCACCAGATGCCTCGGCACTTTGTAACCCATGATGCAGAGTCGTAGAAATGTACAGCATGAAAACACACCTTGACTATTCACCATATCCATGCCCCTCATGATTTTATAAATATCAATAAGGTCACCATTCAGCTGCTGATGCACCAGAGAAAATAGCCCCAGCCTCTCCCTATAGCTCAAAGCCTCCAACATCTTTGTCAATCTTTTTCTGAATCCTTTCAAGTTTTGCAACATTTTTTTTTTACGTCGTGTAGCCTGTGTTGCAATACACTCCTATGTGCACCCACGAGCTCCCATTGGTAAAGGAGTAAATATTGGCCAGGTTCAGAGGTGGAGATTGGCCAGGGTACTGAGGCGAACTTCCCTGGTTGTCTTTGAAATAGTGTCATAGGTTTTATTTTTGTTTCACATTTGCCCATACAGATGGGTGTAACATTTGAAATGAAAGACAGGACCTCTGAAAATGCAGAAGGCTGCCAAGACCATATCTTGGCTGTTTGTGCTCACACCATTGAGGGCAACTCAAAGCCAGGACCTAGACTCTCTGGGATGAAAGTGCGATTAACAGCTGACAACCCCAGGTGTTGGAAAGCAGGAGTAGATGGAATATTCTATTAGCTAGCATATCTGTGATGGGCCAAATGGCTGCTGCCTGCTTTGGACATGTTTGTCTTCTATGACTTTGATAACTAAAACACACTGAACCTTCTGAAAAAGTTGGTGCAATACTATCTTGGGAGTTCAAGGATTTGTATCTATTTTGGAATGCTTTGTGTTTTCACCCAGTTAGATCAATGCTGTACATGCCAACTTTCAGGATGTAAGAGGTGGCGATAATTGTCTTTGCTGATGATGATAATTTACTGGAGCCATTTCTAATCCATTTAAACTCCAGAATTGAGCAGGAGACTGAGATGAGCAATGTCAAATGATTTGTGATTACTACTTGGTACACCCTTTTATAATAGGCCATGTTGAACTGTATCTTTGTGAAAACTCTGAACTTGTATATACAACAGTCATTCAGGATACTTTCCAAAATCGATTCCAAGGATATGGGCATTGATGGCTAGCCCAGTATTTATTTTCCATCCCTAAATTCCTAAAAAGGAAGTGGTGATGAGCTGCTGTGGTCCATTTGATGCAGATCCATCCATAATGGTGGGAGGGCAAGAATTCCAGCTTTTTGACCCATTTACACTGAAGGAAATACATCATTGTTCTAGGTCAATATGGCGAGTGGTTCTGAGGGGATCTTGCCGATGGTGATGTTGGCATGTACCTGCTTCCCTTGGCCAGAATTCTACATGGTTGTGGTTGTGGATTTGCAATGTGCCATTTTGGGAATCTTGCTGAATCTTTGATCTGAATTATACTCTTACAGCTGTATTCCAAAACCATTTGGAGTAAAATTTACTATTGAATCTGAAATAATAGATTCAGTTCTTTGCTTAGGCGCATCTAAGAAAACTACTTCCTTTTTTTTAATCTCGTTCATGTTGAAATTGTTATTCAGGACCAGTTCATGGATAAGTTCTCACTTTGTGTGTGTCTCTTCTCTCCCCCCCCACCCCCCTCCTCTCTCTCTCTCTCTCTCTCTTCTAGAAATGATGAATATTCAATTTTTGCTCCTGTCATAGATGTTTCCATTCATTTAGAGAAAGCAAGCGAAGTGGATATAATGAAATGTGAGATGGTGAGGGAGAAAATGCAGCTCTATTAACTACTGAATCAGGACATAACTAGTCAAGTCATTATGTGAAATGCAGTTCACAGGCAAATGTTCCCTTACAATTTATTTGAAGATATTTAATTACTTACAGGAATCCTAGAAAACCTCGGATGAAGCTAATACTCCAGCAAAACAACTCTTAAAATGCAAACTTTTGTCTGAATTCTGTCTTTTTAGCTTTGAGATTTTACAAGTCCTGCTACTCCTGAGTGAATTGCCTTTTGGGTCAACTGGTTGTTTTTAAGCATGTACAATTTCTGCATTATACCGTGTGTGTATGGTGCAGAGTGGCCTGCTGTGAATTGCAGGGATCTGAGAGGTTTAAAATTATGTTGAATACTTTTTCAGCCACTGCTTGTCATCTCATGGGAGGCCATTGACATTACATGTAAAACAAACAACGTGGCAGCATTAAACCTGTGTGCTGTCCTGAGCTGACTACATATTAGTGTATTATAAGCAACATTGAATTAATCCTGGGTCTCAGAATGATGTACCTAATTATAACCGACATCCGTTGAGAAGTAGGTAAGGTTAATGTGACTTATTTTCATCCTTCCTTCAGTTTGTAAAACCGTGATGCTGTTATTCCGATGTCTTTTCCTGTCTCATCCGCTGCTGCTTGTTATCTGGGATATCACAGGAGATAATTGCTTTAAAAAAATTTGCATAACTTGACCTGGGATTGCAAATCTTGAACTGCAAAGCGATTTGGAGCCTGTTTGCACTATAAAGACCATTCCAAATAAATGTTTGTGGTTGTGCCTATGACTTGTACACTTGTGCATATCTAATTTCTGCCATTGTAGTATAATTATGTGCAAGTTAAATCCTAATAAAGCCACAACTGAAGGGCATTGAAAGCGAGATTACAATGACCTCATTGTTAATATTCCATATCATTTATGGTGACAAATGCACAATCCTGTCTGATCTGACCGTGTATTTGGGGAGGTGAATGGCCTCGTGGTATTATCACTGGATTGCTAATCCAGAAACCCTGGTAATGTTGTGGAGACCCAGGTTTGAATTGTGCCATGGCAAATGGTGGAATTTGAATTCAGGTTTTCAAAAAAAATCTGGCATTGAGTCTATTGAGTACGAGTCTGTTGTCTATTGGAAAAACCCATCTGGTTCACTAATGTCCTTTAGGAAAGGAAGCTGCCACCCTTAACTGATCTGACCTACATGTGACTGCACATCCACTTCAATGTGGTTGACTCTTAACAATTAGGGATGGGCAATAAATACTGACCCAGCTAGCAACGCCCGCATCTCATGAATTAACTTTTTTTAAAAGCTGTGATTTTTGAAAATGACCTCCTCCTCTGCATAATCTGCAGTTCACCTCAAATACAAAAGGGTAGCAATGTGCCTCTAGCACTACTAAGCATCCCAAGGCACAACATGGTACTTTTATAAAAGTATGACACTGAGCCTCATAAGGCAGTATTTAATCAGATGAGCAAAAGCTTGGTCAAAGACGCAGGTTTTAAGCAACTTACTGAAGGAAAGCAAAGGAGAGCTATAGGTGGGGTGTCCCAATGCTGAAGCAACTGAAGGCATGACCACCATTGGTGGAGCAATTAAACCTGGATGCATGAGAGATTAGAATTTAGAGGAGTGTCGATATCTTTGAGAATTGTAAGAATGAAAGAGAGGGCAGAGATAGCAAGAGAGTATGGGAATGAAAAGATTTTAAAACTAGGTGAGAAAATTTGAAATCACAATGTTTCTTGGCCAGAGACCTGTGTAGTTATGAAAGCACTACAGTAGTAGCAGAACAAATCTTGAGTTAAGACACGAGCGACAGAGTTTAGGTAATCTCATGTTTATGGAGCCTCCATTTCTATCCCCTAGTATACTGTAGGTGATCCTCCTTCCAAGGAATCTGTGAGGATATCTCCACTAGATAAATCTGTTGTGAATTGTGTGTCCTATTTGTTGTATGATGATGCTGCACACCTTGGAAATTAATCACAGGTTGAATGAGTGCTGTTGTGATTTGGAAGAGCTAGTGTTGGACTGGGGTGGACAAAGTTGGAAATCACACAACACCAGGTTATAGTCCGACAGGTTTATTTGGAAGCACTAGCTTTGGAAGCACTGCTTCTTCAGGTGGTTGTGGAGGAGGAGCATAAGACACAACTCGCAGCAAAAGGTTACAATGTCATGCAGCTAAAATATATTAAACTCACTTAAATTAATCTTTTAGATTAGATTTGCTAGCTTCAATTTGTTAATATGTAAATCCTAGAACTCCTTTTAAGTCACATTCTTAAGATAACTTCAGATTTTCGAACAAAAGGTGTCATCTCAGCTCAGACAAGGCATGTGAAGTTAGTCTGTCTGTGTCCCAATCTTGAGTCAGACTGGTTCAATTTCTAAA